>NW_025927417.1:0-337868 GCF_016906955.1 Phacochoerus africanus | reverse complement strand
TACTGAGGGACCGAGGGTCTGAAAAGCCTTGGGGTCGACCAGCTGTCCTGGCCAACTCGAGCCACGTGTCCAAGGTTTCACGTGGTCGAATATTCGTCCCTGCCGATTCGTTCCTGTGTCCAATTGTCTGAGATTGGGCAGGGTCGACCAGTTCTCCCAGCCGACTGGGAACCCGGGACCATGGGGCAGCAGGCTCGCCCAGCTGCCCTGGCTGATACTTTCCCTGGTCCAAGCTGCCAAGGGGTTGACCAGTTGTCCCAGGTGACACGGTCCCACGTCCGAGGTGCCGAGGGTAGACGGAGTCAACCAGCGATCCCTGCTGATGCGGACCCGGGTCCGAGGAGCCATGGTAGAACAGCTGCACCGGCTGACTCGGACACATGGGCCTTGGAGCTTTGGAATCGTTCAGCTGTCCCGGCTGACTCGGACACGATTCCGAGTTGCCACAAGTGAAACCATTTGTCCCGGCCGAAATGGTCCCCGTTCCGTTGGGCTGTGGGGTCGACCTGCTCTCCCAGTTGATACAGAACCCTGGTCCTCGGGGCCGTTGGGTGGAACAGCGGTCCCGGCCGACGCTTTCACTGCCTGAGCTGCATTGAGGTCGACCAGATATCGCAGGCGACTCGCTCCCAGGTCCGAGGGTCCGAAGTTGGGCAGGGTTTACCAGTGGTCCTGGCCGATCTCTCCTGTGTCCGAAGGGCCTGGCAGTCAACCAGCTCTCACGGCCGACTCGCTGCTTGGGGGCGTAGTGCCACGAGGTTGACCAGCTGGCCTGGCCGACACGGTCCCGGGTCCAAAGGGCCATGGGGTGTACCAGTTGCCCAGGCGGATTCTGTCCCAGGTCTGAGGGTCCGAGAGTTCGACCAGATGACCCAGCCAACTGTGTCCCGTTTATGAGTGGCCGTAGGGTTGACCAGCTATCCTGGGCAATGCGGTCTCGTGTCTGAGCTGACGTGGGATCGACCAGCTGTCCAGGCTGACTTGGAACTGCATCCGCAGAGCCGTGGGGTCGACCAGCTGTCCCAGCCCACTCGGACCCGGGTCTGAGGTGACGCAGTGTTGACCAGGTATTCCATCCGCCTAGGTCCCGTGTCCGAGCTGACACGGCATTGACCAGCTGTCCCAGCTGACTGGGACCCAGTGTCCGAGCTGCTGCAGTGTCGACAAACTCTCCCGGCTCACTCGGACACCGGGACCGAGAGTCTGAGGGCTCCACCAATATCCCTACCACCTACGGCCCCGGGAAGTATGGGGCCATGGGTCGACCTGGTTGCAAGAGACGGCAGCATCGACCATCTGTCCTGTCTGACTCGGTCCCGGATCCAAGCTGCAACGAGGTGGACCAGCTGCCCCAGCCGACTCTGTCCTGATCTGAGCTCCACTGTGTCGACCAGGTATCCTGGCCAATTCGAGCCCTGTGACCGAGGTTCGGAGATGTGGACCAGCTCTCCCAACAGACTCGGTCCAGAGTCTGAGCCCCCGCGGTATCGAACAGCTGTACCTGCTGACTCGGACCCATGGTCCTTGTAGCTGAGCGGTTGACCAGCTTTCCCGGTCCAAACGGGACCTCTGACCGAGGGTCCCAGACATCGACCAGCTCTACCAATAGGCTTGGTGCAGGGTCTGAGCTGCTGCGGTGTCAAACATTTGTCACAGAAGACTCAGATCCAGGGTCTGAGGTGCCACGGAGTCAACCAGCTGTCCCGGCCGACTCGGTCCTGGTCCGAGCTGCCAAGGTCTGGACCTGCTCTCCTGGCCAACTCGGGCCCTGTGACCGAGGGTCGGAGATGGGGACCAGCTCTCCCAACAGACTCCGTCCAGTGTCTGAGCTGCCGTGGTGTCAAACAGCTGTACCGGCTGACTCGGACACATGGTCCTTGGATCTGCAGGGTCAATCAGCTGTCCCGGCTAACTCAGACCCGATTCCGACATGCTGTGGGCTGAAACATTTCTCCCGGCCGAAATGGTCCCGTTTCTCTGGGGCCGTGGTGTCGACCTGCTCTCCCAGCTGACATGGAAACCTGGTGCGAGGGGCCGTGGGGTAGACCAGCGGTCCCGGCCGATGCTTTCCCTGGTCCGAGCTGCTCTGGGGTTGACAAGCTCTCACAGGCATGTTGGTCCCAAATCCGAGTGTCCGAGGGTGGGCAGGGTTTACTAGTATTACGGCCGACTCGCCTCTGTGTCCGAAGGGCCTGGCAGTCAAACAGCTGTCACGGCCCACTCGCTGCTTGGGGGCGTGGTGCCACGATGTTGACCTGCTGACACGGCCGACACGGTCCCGGTTCCTAAGGGCTGTGGGTTTGACCAGTTGTCCAGGCGGATTCTGTCCCGTTTCCAAGGGTCCGAGGGTTCGACCAGATATCCCAGCCAACTCTGTCCTGGTTCTGAGTGGCCGTAGGGTTGACCAGCTATACTGCCACTCTCAGTCTCGGGTCCGAGCTGACGTGGGATCGACCAACTGTCCAGGCCGACTTGGAACCGAACCCGCAGAGCCATGGGGTCGACCAGCTGTCCCAGCCCACTTGGACACTTTTCCGAGCTGATGCAGTATTGACCAGGTATTCCATTCTCCTAGGTCCCGTGTCCGAGCTGACACGGGGTTGACCAGCTGTCCCGGCTGACCTGGACCTATGTCCTAGGGGCCGCAGGATCGACAAGATGTCTGGGACTACTCGGACCCCTGGCTGACCCGGACCCTTGTCTGATGTGCCACAGAGTCGACTAGAATCCCAGCTGACTAGATCCCCGGTTCCGAGGGGCCACAGGGTCCACCAGCTCTCCAGCCCGACTCGGTACCGTGCTCCAAGGCACCGAGGGGACAATGGACCAGTGGATCGATGGTATGAGGGCTCGAGGGGCCGCGTATTCATACAACTTCATGGCAAGCTCTTTCGTGTGGACCCTAGTACTGAGGGACTGAGGGTCTGAAGAGCCTTGGGGTTGACCAGCGGTCCCAGCCGACACGTGCCCCATGTCCAAGTGTTCACGTGGTCGAATATTTGTCCCGTCCGCTTCATCCCTGTGTCCGAGGATCTGAGATTGGGCAGGTTCGACCAGTTCTCCCCAACGACGCGGACTCCGGTTCCGAGGGACAGCAGGGTCGCCTAGATGGCCTGGCCGACTCTTTCCCTGGTCCAAGCTGCTGATGGGTTTTCCAGCTGTCCCAAGTGACACGGTCCCGGGTGCGAGGGGTCAGGGGTGGACAGAGTCGACCAATGATCCCGGCTGACTCATACCCCTGGACCGACGGTCCGATATGTCCACCAATCTCCCGGCCACCTAGGGCCCCGGGAAGGAGGGGCCGTGGGGTCGACCTGCTTCTAAGGTACAGCAGGGTCGACCATCTGTCCTGTCTGACTCAGTCCGGGGTCCGAGCTGCGGTGAGGTCGACCAGCTGTCCCGGCCAAATCGGGCCCTGTGACCGAGGGTCGGATATATGGACCAGCTCTCCCAACAGACTCGGTCCAGTGTCTGAGCTGCCGCGGTGTCAAACATTTGTCCCGGTCCACTCAGACCCAGGATCCGAGGAGACACTGGGTCGACCATCTGTACTGTCTGACTTGGTACCGGGTCCAAGCTGCTGCGAGGTCGACCAGCTGTCCCGGCCTCCTCGGTCCTTGTCCAAGCTGTCGTGGTGTCGATCAGCTGTCCCAGCCGACTCGGTCCTGGTCCGAGATGCTGTGGGGTCGACCAGATCTCCTGGCCAACTGTGGCCCTGTGACCGAGGGTCGGAAATGTGGACCAGCTCTCCCAAAAGACTCGGTCCAGGGTTACAGTGACCACAGTGTCAAATAGCTCTACCAGCTGACTCAGACACATGGTCCTTGGATCTGAGGGGTCGATCAGCTGTTCCGGCTGACTCGGACCCGATTCTGATGTGCCGCGGGCTGAACCATTTGTCCCGGCCGAAATGGTCCCGGTTCCGTGGGGCCGTGGGGTCGACCTGCTTTCCCAGCTGACACGGAACCCTGGTCCAAGAGGCCGTGGGGTGGACCAGCGGTCCTGACCGATCCTTTTCCTTGTCAGAGCTGCTCTGGGGTCGACAAGCTATCTTAGGGGACTCGGTCCTAGGTCCGAGAGTCCGGGTGGGGCAGGTTTACCAGTGCTCCCGGCCGACTCGCTCCTGTGTCCGAAGGGCCTGGCAGGCGACCAGATCCACGGCCTACTCGCTGCTTGAGGGCGTGGTGCCATGAGGTTGACCAGCTGACCCGGCTGACACGGTCCCGGGTCCGAAGGGCCGTGGGTTTGACCAGTTGTCCAGGCGGATTGTGTCCCGGGTCCCAGGGTCCGAGGGTTCGACCAGATGTCCCAGCCAACACTGTCCCGTGTCAGAAGGGCCATAGGGTTGATGAGCTATCCTGGCCAACTTGGTCTCGGGTCTGAGCTGACGTGGGATCGACCAGCTGTCCAGGCCGACTTGGAACCGCATCCGCAGAGACGTGGGGTTGACCAGCTCTCCCAGCCCACTTGGACCCAGGTCCGAGATGATGCAGTGTTGACCAGCTCTCCTGGCCAACTCGGGCCCTGTT
The DNA here is from genome assembly GCF_016906955.1 of Phacochoerus africanus. NCBI lineage: Eukaryota > Metazoa > Chordata > Mammalia > Artiodactyla > Suidae > Phacochoerus > Phacochoerus africanus. Next base: position 333,339 of record NW_025927417.1, on the reverse strand, counting down.
ACCAAATGTCGGAGAGGTGGACCAGCTCCCCAACAGACTCGGACCAGGGTCTGAGCTGCCGCACTATCGAACATCTGTACCGGCTGACTCGTACCCATGGTCCTTGGAGCTGAAAGGTCGACCAGCTGTCCCGGTCAAAACGGGCCTGTGACCGAGGGTCCGAGACATCGACCAGCTCGACCAATAAGCTCGGTCCAGGGTCTGAGCTCCTGTGGTGTCGAACATTTGTCCCGGCGGACTCCGACCCATGGACCGAGGAGCCACGGGGTCGACCAGCTGTCCCAGCTGACTCAGGCCTGGTCCCAGCTGCCGCGGTGTCGACCACCTCTCCTGGCTAACTTGGGCCCTGTGTCTGAGGGTCGGAGATGTGCACCAGCTCTACCAACAGACTCGGTCCAGTGTCTGAGCTGATGCGGTCTCAAACATCTGTACCGGCTGACTCGGACCCATGATCAATGGAGCTGCGGGGTCGATCAGCTGTCCCAGCTGACTCGGACCCGATTCCGACGTGCTGCGGGTGAACCATTTGTCCTGGCCGAAATGGTCCCAGTTGCGTGGGGCCGTGGGGTCGACCTGCTCTCCCAGCTGAAACAGAACCCTGATCCGAGGTGCCGTGGGGTGGACCAGTGGTCCCAGCCGATGCTTTCCCTGGTCCGAGCTGCTCTGGGGTGCACCAGCTATCACAGGCGACTCGGTCCCAGTTCCAAAGGTCTGAGGGTGGGCAGGCTTTACCAGTGGTCCCGGCCGACTCGTTCCTGTGTCCGAAAAGCCTGGCAGTCGACCAGCTCTCACGGCCAACTCGCTGATTGGGGGCATATTGCCACGAGGTTGACCAGCTGTCCCAGCCGACACAGTCCCGGGTCGGAAGGGCCGTGTGGTTGACCATTTGTCCGGGTGGCTTCTCTCTCGGGTCCGAGGGTCCGAGGGTCTGAGGGTTCAACCAGATGTCCCAGCCAGTCTGTCCCGGGTCCGAGGGGCCGTAGGATTGACCAGCTATACTGGCCGTCTCAATCACCGGTCCGAGCTGACGTGGGATCGACCACCTGTCCAGGCCAACTTGGAACCGCATCCGCAGAGACGTGGAGTCGACCAGGTGTCGCGGCAAACTCGGACCTGGGTCCGTACTGATGCAGTGTTGACCAGGTTCCGACCTCCTAGTCCCCATGTCCAAGCTGACGCGGGGTTGACCAGCTGCCCCGGCTGATTCAGACCAAGGTCAGACGGGCCGCAGGGTCGACCAGCTGTCCGGGCCTACTCAGACCCCGGGCCGACTCGGACTCTTGTCCGAGGGTCCATGTAGTTAACAAGAATCACAGCTGACTACATCCCCGGTTCCAAGGGGCCACAGTCTCCACCAGCTGTCCGGCCTGACTCGGTACTGTGGTCCGAGGCACCAAGGGGACAATAGACCGGGGGACCGATGGTACGATGCCTCGAGGCGCCTTGTTTTCATACAATGTAATGGCAAGCTCTTTCGTGTGGACCCTAGTACTGAGGGACCGAGGGTCTGAAGAGCCTTGGGGTCAACCAGCTGTCCCGGATGACTCAGGCCCCATGTCCATGAGATCACGTGTTTGATAATTCGTCCCGGCTTATTCGTTCCAGTGTCCGAGGCTCTGATATTAGGCCGGGTCGACCAGTTCTCCCGGCCAACTCGGACCGCAGGACCGAGGGGCAGCAGGGTCGCACAGCTGGCCTGGCCGACACTTTCCTTTGTCCGAGCTGCCGAAAGGTTGACCAGCTGTCCTGGCTGACCTAGACCCGGGTCAGAGGAACCGTGGTGTCGAACAGGTATACTGGCCCACTCGGTCCCGTATCCTAGCTGCCGTGGGGTCAACCAGATTACCAAGCCGAATGGGACCCCAGGACCAAGGGGCCGTGTGTGTGACCAGCTGTCCCGGCAGACTGGGACCCAGTGTCCGAGCTGCCACAGTGTTGATAAAATCTCCCGGCTGACTCAGAGCCCGGTACCGAGGGTCCGATGTGTCAACCCCTATCTCAGCCACCTAGGGCCCCGGGAAGGAGGGGCCGTGGGGTCGACCTGGTTACAAGGGATGGCAGGGTTGACCATCTGTCCTGTCTGACTCATTCCCGGGTCCGAACTGCTGTGAGGTCTACCAGCTGCCCCAGTCGACTCGGTCCTGGTCCGAGCTGCCACGGTGTCGACCAGCTCTCCTGGCCAACTTGGGCCCTGTGACCGAGGGACTAGATGTGCACCAGCTCTCCTAACAGACTCGGTCCAGGGTCTGAGCTTCTGTGGTATCGAACCGCTGTACTGGCTGACTCGGACCCATGGTCCTTGGAGCTGAGCGGTCGACCAGATCTCCCGGTCAAAACGGGCACTGTGACCGAGGGTCCGAGACATCGACCAGCTCTAGCAATAGTCTCGGTCCCGGGTCTGAGCTGCTGTGGTGTCGAACATTTCTCCCGGCCGACTCAGACCCAGGGTCCAAGGAGTCACGGGGTCGACCAGCTGTCCTGCCCGACTCAGTCGTGGTCCTAGATGCCGCGGTGTCGACCAGCTCTCTTGGCCAACTCGTGCCCTATGACTGAGGGTTGGAAATGTGGACCAGCTCTCCCAACCGACTTGGTCCAATGTCTGAGCTGCCGGTGTGTCAAACAGCTGTATCGGCTGACTCGGACCCATGGTCCTTGGAGCTGCGGGGTCGATCAGCTGTCCCGGCTGACTCAGACCCGATTCCGACATGCCGCGGGCTGAACCATTTGTCCCGGCCGAAATGGTCCCGGTTCCGAGTGGCGGTGGGGTCGATCTGCTCTCCCGGCTGACACGGAACCCTGGTGCGAGGGGCCGTGGGGTGGACCAGCGATCCTGGCCGATGCTTCCCTGGTCCGAGCTCCTGTGGTTAGGAGCAGCTATCCCAGACGACTCGGTCCCAGGTCCGAGGGTCTGAGGGTGGTCAGGAATTACCAGTGGTACCGGCCGTCTCCCTCCTGTGTCCGAAGTGCCTGGCAGTCGAACAGCTGTCATGGCCGACTCATTGCTTGGCGTGTGTTGGGGTCGACTAGCTGTCCCGGCTTCCTGGGACACAGTTCCGAGCTGCCACAGTGTCGACAAACTCTCCCGGCTGACTTGGACCCCAGGGCCGAGGGTCCGAGAGGTCGAACATTATTCCAGCCACCTAGGGCCCCAGGAAGTAGGGGCTGTGGTGTCGACCTTGTTCCAAGGGACAGCAGGGTCGACCATTTGTCCTGTCTGACTAGGTCCTGGGTCCGAGTGGTGCGAGGTCGACCAGCTGTCCCTGCCGAATCGGTCCTGGTCTGAGCTGCTGTGGTGTCGACCAGCTCTCCTGGCCAACTCTGGCCCTGTGACTGAGGGTAGGAGATATGGACCAACTCTCCCAACAGACTCGGTCCAGTTTCTGAGCTGCCGCGGTGTCAAACAGCAGTATCGGCTGACTCGAACCCATGGTACTTGGAGCTGCGGGGTCGATCAGCTGTACAGGCTTACTCGGATCTGATTGCGAAGTGCCACGGGCTGAACCATTTGTCGTGGCCGACATGGTCCCGGTTCCGTGGGACCGTGGTGTCGACCTGTTCTCCCAGCTGACACAGCACCCTACTCCGAAGAGACGTGGGTTGGACCAGCGGTCCTGGCTGATGCTTTCCCTGGTCCGAGCTGCTCTGGGTTCGACCACCTATCACAGGCGACTCAGTCCCAGCTCCGAGGGTCCGAGGGTGGGCAGGGTTTACCAGTGGTCCCTGCCGACTCGCTCCTGTGTCTGAATGGCCTGGCAGTCGACCAGCTGTCACGGCCCACTCGCTGCTTGGAGGCATGGTGCCACGAGGTTGACCAGCTGACCCGGCCAACACTGTCCCGGGTCCGATGGGCCGTGGGGTTGACCAGTTTTCCGGGCGGATTCTGTCCCAGGTCCGAGGGTGCAAGGGTTCAACAAGATGTCCTAGCCAACTTTGTTCCGAGTGTAAAGGGCCGTAGGTTTGACCAGATATCCTGGCGGACTCGGTTCGGGTCTGAGCTGATGTGGGTTCAACCAGCTGTCCAGGCCGACTTGGAACCGCATCCGCAGAGCCGTTGGGTCGACCAGCTCTCCCAGCCCACTCGGACCCGTGTCCGAGCTGACGCAGTGTTGACCAGGTATTCCGTCCTCCTAGGTCCCGTGTCCGAGCTTACACGGCCCGTGTGCCGGCCGACTCGATCCTAGGTCCGACGGGCCACAGTGTCGACCAGCTCACCAGGCCTACTCGGACCCTGGGCCAACTCGGACCCTGGTCCGAAGTGCCACGGTGTCGACAAGGATCCCAGCTGACTAGATCTCAGGTTCTGAGGGGCCACAATTTCCACCAGCTGTCCAGCCCGAATCGTAAGAGTCTCCGAGGCACCGAGGGGAAAATGGAATGGGGGACTGATGGTACGAGGGCTCGAGGGGCTGCGTTTTCATACAATATCATGGCAAGCTCTTTCGTGTGGACACTAGTACTGAGGAACCGAGGGTCTGAAGAGCATTGGCGTCGACCAGCTGTCCTGGCCGACTTGGCCTCGTGTCCAAGAGTTCACGTGGTCGAATATTCGTCCCAGCTGATTCGTTCCTGTGTCCGAGGGTCTGAGATTGGGTAGGGTCGAACAGTTCTCCCGACCGACATGGACACTGGGACCGAGGGGCAGCAGGGTCGCCCAGCTACCCAAGCCGACTCTTTCCCTGGTCCAAGCTGCCGAGGTGTTGACCAGCTGTTCCCGGTGACATGGTCCCTGGTCCATGGGAACGAGTGTGGACGGAGTCTTCCAGTGATCCCGGCTGACTCGGTCCCGGTCCAAGGAGCCGTGGTGTCGAACAGGTACACTGGCCCACTCGGTCCCGGATCCGAGCTGCCATGGGGTCGACAAGCTTTCCCAGTCGAATTGGACCCAGGGACCAAGGGCCCGTGGGGTCGACCAGCTGTCCCGGCTGACTGGGACCCAGTGTCCCAACTGCCACAGTATCGACAAATTCTCCCGGCTGACTCAGACCCCGGGACAGAGTGTCCGAGTGTTGGACCACTCTCCCGGCCACCTAGGGCCCTGGGAAGGAGGGGCCGTGTGGTCGAACTGGTTCCAAAGTACGGCAGGGTTGACCAACTGTCCTGTCTGAATCGGTCCCGTGTCCGAGCTGCTGCGAAGTCGATCAGCTGTACCAGCCGACTCGTTCCTGGTCTGAGCTGCCACGGTGTCGACCAGCTCTCCTGGCCAACTCGGGCCCTGTGACCAAAGGAGAAGATGTGGACCAGCTCTCCCAACAGAATCGGTCCAGGGTCTGAGCTGCCGCGGTATCGAACAGCTGTACCGGCTGACTCGGTCTTGGTCCGTGCTGCCGTGGTGTCGACCAGCTCTCCTGGCCAACTTGGGCCCTGTGAACGAGGGTCGGAATTGTGGACCAGCTCTCCTAACAGTCTCAGTCCAGTGTCTGAGCTGCCGTGGTGTCAAACAACTGTACCAGCTGACTCGGACCCATGGTCCTTGGAGCTGTGGGGTCGATCAGCTGTCCCAGCTGACTCAGACTCGATTCTGACGTGCCGTGGGTTGAACCATTTGTCCCGGCCGAAATGGTCCCGGTTGCGTGGGGCCGTGGGGTCGACCTGCTCTCCCAGCTGACACGGATCCCTGGTCCGAGGGGCCGTGGGGTGGAGCAGCGGTCCCAGCCAATGCTTTCCCTGGTCCGAGCTGCTGTGGGGTTGACCAGCTATCTCAGGCAACTCGGCCCCAGGTCCGATGGTCCGAGGGTGAGCAGGGTTTACCAGTGGTCCCGGCTGACTCGCTCCTGTGTCCGAAGGACCTGGCAGTCGACCAGCAGTCACGGCCGATTCGGTGCTTGGGGGCGTGTTGCCACGAGATTGACCAACTGACCCGGCCGACATGTTCCTGGGTCCGAAGGGCCGTGGGGTGGACTAGTTGTCCAGGCGTATACTGTCCTGGGTGCGAGGGTTCAACCATATGTCCCAGCCAACGCTGTCCCAGGTCCGAGGGGCGTAGGCTTTACCAGCTATCCTGGCCGACTCGGTCTCGGGTCCGAGAGAATGTGGGATCGACAAGCTGTCCAGGCCGACTTGGAACCGCTTCCGCAGAGCCGTGGGGTCGACCAGCTCTCCAAGCCCACTCGGACCCAGGTCCGACCTGACGCAGTGTTAACCAGGTATTCCGTGCTCCTAGGTCCCGTGTAAGAGCTGACGCGGCATTGACCAACTGTCCCGGCCGACTCGGACCCGGGTCTGACTTGACGCTCTGTTGACCAGGTATTCCGTACTCCTAGGTCCCGTGTCCGTGTTGACTCGGTGTTGACCAGCTGTCCCGGCCGACTCGGACATAGGTTCGAGGGGCCACAGTGTCGACCAGCTGTCCGGGCATTCTTAAACCCCGGGCCACACAGACCCCGGTCCGTGGGGCCACATAGTCGACAAGAATCCCAGCTGATGAGATCCCCTGTTCCGAGGGGCCACAGGGTCCACCAGCTGTCCAGCTTGACTCGGTACCAGGGTCCGAGGCACCGAGGGGACAATGGACCGGGGGACCGATGTTACGCGGGCTCGAGGGGCCGCGTTTTCATACAACTTCATGGCAAGCTCTTTCGTGTGGACCCTAGTACTGAGGGACCGAGGGTCTGAAGAGCCTTGGGGTCGACCAGCTGTCCTGGCCGTCTCGGGCCCTGTGTCGAAGAGTTCACCAGGTCGAATATTCATTCGGCTGATTCATTCCTGTATCCGAGCGTCTGAGATTGGGCAGGATCGACCAGTCCTCCCAGCCGACACGGACCCCAGGACCGTGGGAGAGCAGGATCGCCCAACTGCACTGGCCGTCACTTTCCCTGGTCCAAGTTGCTGACAGGTTGACTACCTGTCCCAGGTGACACGGTCCCGTGTCCGAGGGGCCGAGGGTGGATGGAGTCGACCAGCGATCCCTGCTGAATCGGACCCGGGTCCGAGGAGCTGTGGTGTCAAACACGTATACTGGCCCACTCGGTCCCGGATCTGAGCTGCCGTGGGGTCTACCACTTTCCCAGCCAAATGGAAACCAGGGACCAAGGGGCCGTGGGGTAGACCAGCTGTCCCGGCTGACTGGGTCCCAATGTCCGAGCTGCCGCAGTGTCGACAAACTCTCTCGTCTGACTCATGCCCCGGGACTGAGCGTCCGAGTGGTTGACCACTGTCCCAGGCACCTAGGGCCATGGGAAGTAGGGGCCGTGGGGTTGACCTAGTTCCAATGGACGGCAGAGTCGACCATCTGTCCTGTCTGACTCGGTCCTGGGTCCGAGCTGATGCAAGGTCCACCAGCTGTCGCAGCCGACTCGGTCCTTGTCCAAGTTCCGGCAGTGTCGACCAGCTATCCTGGTCAACTCGGGCCCTGTGACCAAGGGTCGGAGATGTGGACCACCTCCCCAATAGACTCGGTCCAGTGTCTGAGCTGCCGCGGTATCGAACAGCTGTACCGGCTGACTCGGACCCATGGTCCTTGGAGCTGAGTGGTGGACCAGCTCTCCCGGTCAAAACGGGCCCTGTGACCGAGGGTACGAGACATCGACGAGCTCTACCTAAAGGCTCGCTCCTGGGTCTCAGCTGCTGCGGTGTCAAACATTTGTCCCGGCCGACTAAGATCCAGGGTCCTCGGAGCCACGGGTTCGCCCAGCTGTCCCGGGCGACTCGGTCCTGGTCCGAGCTGCCGCGGTGTCGACCATCTCTCCTGGCCAACTCGGGCCCTGTGACCGATGGTTAGAGATGTGAACCAGCACTCCCAACAGACTCAGTCCAGGGTCTCAGCTGCCGTGGTTTCTAACATCTGTACCGGCTGACTCGGACCCATGGCCCTTGGAGCGTCGGGGTCGATGAGCTGTCCTGGCTGACTCGGACCCGATTACGACGTGCCACGTGCTGAACCATTTCTCCCAGCCGATATGTTCCCAGTTCCGTGGGGCAGTGGGGTCGACCTGCTCTCCCAGCTGACAGGGAACCCTGTTCCGAGGAGCCGTGGGGTGGACCAGCGGTTCCAGCCAATGCTAAACATGGTCCAAGCTGCTGTGGGTTCGATCAGCTATCACAGGCGACTCGGTCCCAGATCCGAGGGTCCAAGGGTGGGCAAGGTTTACCAGTGGTCCCGGCCGACTCGCTCCTGTGTCTGAATGGCCTGGCAGTCGACCAGTTGTCATAGCCGACTAGCTGCTTGGAGGCGTGGTGCCACGAGTTTGACCGGCTGACCCGGTGAACGTGCTCCCGGGTCCGATGGGAATTGGGTTTGAACAGTTGTCCGGACAGATTCTGTCCCGGGTCCGAGGGTCTGATGGTTTGACCAGATGTCCCAGCCAACTCTATTCCGGGTCCGAGGGGCCGTAGGGTTGAAAAGCTATGCTGGCTGACTCGGTCTCAGGTCCGAGCTGACATGGGATTGACCAGATGTCCAGGCTGAATTGGAACCGCATCCGCAGAGCCCTGGGGTCGACCAGCTGTCCCAGCCCACTCGGACACGGGTCCGAGCTGACGCAGTGTTGACCAGGTATTCCGTCCTCCTAGGTCACGTATCAGAGCTGACACGGTGTTGAGCAACTGTCCCTGCCGACTCGCACATAAGTCCGAGGGGCCGCAGGGTTGACAAGCTATCCCAACCTACTCGGACCCAGGGCCGACTCGGACCCCGGTCCGATGGGCCTCGGTGTCGCAAGCATCCCAGCTGACTAGATCCCCAGTTCCGATGGGCCACAGGGGCCACTAGCTGTCCAGCCTGACTCGGTAACGGGCTCCGAGGCACCGAGGGGACAATGGACCGGGGGACCGATGGTACGAGGGCTCGAGGGGCCGCGTTTTCATGCAACTTCATGGCAAGCTCTTTCGTTTGGACCCTAGTACTGAGGGACCGAGGGTCTGAAGAGCCTTGGGGTTGACCAGCTGTCACGGCCGACTCAGGCCCAGTTTCCAAGAGTTCACGTGGTCGAATATTCGTTCCGGCCGACTCGTTCCTGTGTCTGAGGGTCTGAGATTGGGGAGGTTCAACCAGTTCTCCCGGCCGACTCGGATCCCTGGACCGAGGGGCAGCAGGGTCTCCCAGCTGCCCTGGCCAACACTTTCCCTGTTCCAAGGTCCCGAAGGCTTTACCAGCTGTCCCAGGTGACACAGTCCCAGGTCCGAGGGTGCGAGGTTGGACGGAGTCGACCAGCGATCCTGGTTGACTCGGACCCGGGTCTGAGGAGCAGTGGTGTTGAAAAGGTATATTGGCCCACTCGGTCCCGGATCCAAGCTGCCGTTGGGTCGACCAGCTTTTCCAGCTGAATAGGACCCTGGGAAAAAGGGGCCGTGTGGTCGATCAGCTGTCCCGTCTGACTGGGACCCAGTGTCCGAGCTGCCGCAGTGTCGACAAATTCTCCCGGCTGACTTGGACCCCGGGACCGAGGATCCAAAGGGTCGACCACTGTCCCGGCCACCTAGGGCCGAAGGAAGGAGGGGCCGTGGGGTCGACCTGGTTCCAGGGGACGGCAGGGTCGAACATCTGTCCTGTCTGACTCTGTCCCGGGTCCGAGCTGCTGCAAGGTCGACCAGCTGTCCCGGCCGACTCGGTCCTGGTCCGAGCTGCCGCGGTGTCGACCAGCTCTTCTGGCCAACTCGGGCCCTGTGACCGAGGGTCGGAGATGTGGACCAGCTGTCCCAACCAACTCGGTCAAGGGTCTGAACTGCCGCGGTATCGAACATCTGTACCGGCTGACTCAGACCCATGGTCCTTGGAGCTGAGCGGTCGACCAGCTCTCTCGGTCAAAACGAGGCCTGTGAATGAGGGTCCGAGACATCGACCAGCTCTACCAAAAGGCTCGGTCCCGGGTCTCAGCTGCTGTAGTGTCGACATTTGTCCCGGCCGACTCAGACCCAGGGTCCGAGGAGCCACGGGGTCGACCAGCTGTCCCGGCCAACTCGGTCCTGCTCCGAGCTGCCGCGGGGTCAACCTGCTCTCCTGGCCAACTCGGGCCCTGTGACCAAGGGTCGGAGAGGTGCACCAGCTCTCCCAACAGACTCGGTCCAGTGTCTCAGCTGCCGTGGTGTCTAACAGCTGTACCGGCTGACTTGGACCCATGGTTCTTGGAGCATCGGGGTCGATCAGCTGTCCCGGCTGACTCGGACCCGATTCCGACGTGCCGCGGGCTGAACCATATGTCCCGGCCGAAATGGTCTCGGTTCTGTGGGGCCGTGGGGTCGACCTGCTCTCCCGGCTGACACGGAACCCTGGTCTGTGGGGCCGTGTGGTGGAGCAGCGGTCCCGGCCGATGCTTTCCCTTGTCCAAGCAGCTGTGGGGTTGACCAGCAATCGCAGGCGACTCGGTCCCACGTCCGAGGGTCCGAGGGTGGGAAAGGTTTACCAGTGGTCCCGGCCGACTCGCTCCTGTGCTTGAAGGGCCAGGCAGTCGACCAGTTGTCACGGCCTACTCGCTCTTTGGGTGTGTTGTGCTACGAGTTTGACCAGCTGAACCGGCCATCACGATCCCGGGTCTGAAGGGCTGTGTGGTTGACCAGTTGTCCGGGCGGATTCTGTCCCGGGTCCGAGGGTCTGAGGGTTCGACCAGATCTCCCAGCCAACTCTGTCCATGGTCCGAGGGGCCGTAGTGTTTGTTGACCAACTATACTGGCCGAATCGGTCACGGGTCCGAGCTTACGTGTATCGACCAGCTGTCAAGGGTGAGTTGGAACCGCATCCGCAGAACCGTGTGGTGGACCAGCTGTCCCAGCCCACTCGGACCAGGGTCCGAGCTGACGCATGTTGACCAGGTGTTCTGTCCTCCTAGGTCACGTATCCGAGCTGACGCGGGGTTGACCAGCTCTCCTGGCCGACTCAGCCCTAGATCTGTGGGGCCGCAGAGTTGACCAGCTATCCGGGCCTACACGGACCCCGGGCCGACTCGGACCACGTTCCGAGGTGCCGTGGAGTCCACTAGAATCCAAGCTGATTAGATCCCCAGTACTGAGGTGCCACAGGGTCCACAAGCTCTCCAGCCCGACTCGGTACCAGGATCCGAGGCACCGAGGGGACAATGGACCGCGGGACCAATAGTACGAGGGCTCGAGGGGCTGCGTTGTCATACAACTTCATGGCAAGCTCTTACATGTGGACCCTAGTACTGAGGAAGCAAGGGTCTGAAGAGTCTTGCGGTCGACCAGCTGTCCCGGCTGACTCGGGCCCCATGCCATTGATTTCACGTGGTCGAATAATTGTCCCGACCGATTCGTGACTGTGTCCAAGGGTCTGAGATTGGGGAGGGTCGACCAATTCTCCCGGCCGACCTGGATCCCGAACCGAGGGGCAGCATGGTGGCCCAGCTGCCCTGGCCGACTCTTTCCCTGGTCCAAGCTGCCGAGGCGATGACCAGCTGTTCCGGATCACTGGACCCAGTTTCCGAGCTGCCGCAGTGTCGACAAATTCTCCTGGTTGACTCGGACCCTGGGTCCTAAGGTCCGAGAGGTCGACGACTGTCCCGGCCACCTAGGGCCCCGGGAAGGAGGGGCCGTAGGGTCGAACTGGTTCCAAGGGATGGCAGTGTCGACCATCTGTCCTGTCTAACTCGGTCACAGATCCGAGCTGCTGCGAGGTCGACCAGCTGTCCCAGCCCTCTTGGTCCTGTTCCGAGCTGCCGCGTTGTCGACCACCTCTCCTGGCCAACTCGGGCCCTGTGACCGAGCGACAAGATGTGGACAAACTCTCCCAAAAGACTCGGTCCAGGGTCTGAGCTGCCGTGGTATCGAACAGCTCTACCGGCTGACTCGGACCCATGGCCCTGCAGCTGAGTGGTCGACCAGTTCTCCCGGTCAATATGGGTCCTGTGACCGAGGGTCCCATACATCGACCAGCTGTAACAATAGGCTCGGTCCAGGGTCTGAGCTGCTGCAGTGTCAAACAATTGTCCCGGCCGATTCAGACCCAGGGTCCGAGGAGCCACGGGGTCGACCAGAAATCCCGGCCGACTCGGTCTTTGTCCGAGCTGCCACGGTGTCGACCAGCTCTCCTGGCCAACTTGGGCCCTGTGACCAAGGGTCAGAGATGTGAACCAGCTCTCCCAACAGACTCGGTCCAGGGTCTCAGCTGCCGCTGTGTCAAACAGCTGTACCGGCTGACTCGGACACATGGTCCTTGGAGCTGCGGGATCGAACAGCTGTCCGGGCTGACTCGGACCCGATTCCGACGTGCCGCGGGCTGAACCATTTGTGCCAGCTGAAATGGTCCCTGTTCCGTGGGGCCGTGGGGTCAACCTGCTCTCCTACCTGACAAAGAACCCTGGTCCGAGGGGCCGTGGGGTGGACTAGTGGTCCCGGCCGATGCTTTCCCTGGTCCGAGCTGCTGTGGGTTCGACCAGCTATCGCAGGCGACTCGGTCCCAGATCCGAGGTTCTGAGGGTGGGCAAGGTTTACCAGTGGACCCGAACGACTTGCTCCTGTGTCTGAATGGCCTGACAGTCGACCAGCTGTCACGGCCGACTCGCTGCTTGGGGGCGTGGTGCCTCGAGGTTGACCAGCTGACCCGGCTGACATTTTGCCATGCCCGAAGGCCCTGGGGTTGACCAGTTGTCCGGGCGGATTCTGTCCCGGGTCCGAGGGTCCGAGGGTTCGACCAGATGTCCCAGCCAACTCTATTCCGGGTCCGAGGGGCCGTACTGTTGACCAGCTATCCTGGCTGACTCAGTCTCAAGTCCGAGCTGACATGGGGTCGACTAGATGTCCAGGCCGACTTGGAACCGCATCCGCAGAGCCGTGGGGTCGACCAGCTGTTCCAGACCCCTCGGACCTGGGCCCGACATGATGAAGTGTTGACCAGGTATTCCGTCCTCTTAGTTCCCGTGTCTGAGCTGATGTGTTGTTGACCAGCTGTCCAGGCCTACTCGGACCTACTTGGACGCAGTGTTGACCAGTTTTTCCTTCGTCCTAGGTCCCGTATCTGAGCTGACACGGTGTTGACCAGCTGTCGCAGCCGACTCGGACCGCGGTCTGATGGGCCACAGTGTCAACCAGCTGTCTGGGATAACTCGGACAACGAGCCAACTCGGACCCCGGTCCTAGCGGCCGCAGAGTTGACAAGATTCCAGCTGACTAGATCCCCAGTTCCGAGGGGCCACAGGGTCCACCAGCTGTCCAGCCCGACTCGGTCCCGGGCTCCTAGACACCGAGGGGACAATGGACTGGGGGACCGATGGTACGAGGGCTCGAGGGGCCACATTTTCATACAACTTCATGGCAAGCTCTTTCGTGTGGACCCTAGTACTGAGGGACCGAGGGTCTGAAGAGCCTTGGGGTTGACCAGCCATCCCGGCCGACTCGGGCCCCGGGTCCAAGAGTTCACCTGGTCGAAATTCGTCCCCGCCGATTCGTTCCTGTGTCCGAGTGTCTGAGATTCGGCATGGTTGACCAGTTCTCCTGGCCGATTCGGACCCCTGGACTGAGGGGCAGCTGGGTTGCCCAGCTGCCCTGGCCGATTCTTTCCCTGGTCCAAGCTGCCGAGAGGTGACCAGCTGTTCAAGGATACATGGTCCCTTGTCCAATAGGCCGAGGATGGACTGAGTCGACCAGCGATCCCAGGTGACTCGGACCTGGGTCCGAGGAGCCATGGTGTCGAACAGGAATACTGGCCCACTCGGTCCCGGATCCGAGGTGCCATGGGGTCGACCAGCTTTACCAGCTGAATGGGACCCCCGGACCAAGGGGCCGTGGGGTCGACCAGCTGTCGCGGGTGACTGGGACCCAGTGTCCGAGCTGCCGCTGTGTCGACAAACTCTCCCGGCAGACTCGGACCCCGGGACCGAGGGTCCGAGGGGTCAACCACTGTCCCGGCCACCTAGGGCTCCGGGAAAGAGGGGCCGTGGGGTCGACCTGTTTCCAATGGACGACAGGGTCGACCATCTGTCCTGTCGGTCTTGGTCTCATGTCCGAGCTGCTGCAGGCACGACTATCTGTCCCGGCCGACTCGGTCCCGGTCCGAGGTGCTGCCGTGTCGACCAGCTCTCCTGGCCAGCTCGGGAACTGTGACTGAGGGTCGGAAATGTGGACCAGCTCTCCAACAGCCTCTCTTCACGTTCTGAGCTGCCGCGGTATCGAACAGCTGTACCGGCTGACTCGGACCCATGGTCCTTGGAGCTGAGCGGTGACCAGCTCTCCTGGTCAAAACGGGCCCTGTGACCGAGGGTCCAAGACATCGACCAGCTCTACCAATAGTGTCGTTCCTGGGTCTGAGCTGCTGCGTTTTCAAACTGTTGTACAAGCTGATTCTCACCCGTGGTTTGAGCTGCGGGGTCGATCAGCTGTCCCGGCTGACTCGGACCGCATTCCGAAGTGCTGCGGGCTGAACCATTTGTACCAGCCGAAATGGTCCCGGTTCCGTGGGTCTGTGGTGTCGACCTGCTCTCCCAGCTGACATGGAACCCTGGTCTGAGGGACCGTGGTGTGCACCAGCGGTCCCTGCCGAATCTTTCCCTGTTCCGAGCTGCTGTGGGGTCGACCAACTATCGCAGGCCATTTGGTCCCAGGTCCGACGTTTCGATGGTGGGCAGGGTTCCAGTGGTCCCGGCCGACTCGCTCCTGTGTCCAAAGAGCCTGGCAGTCCCTGGCCGACTCTTTCTCTGTTCCAAGCTGCCGAGGGGTTGACCAGCTGTCCCAGGTGACTCGGTCCCGGGTCCGAGCTGCTGCGAGGTCAACCAGCTGTCCCGGCCGACTCGGTCCTGGTCCGAGCTGCCGTGGTGTCGACCAGCTCACCTGGCCAACTCGGGCCCTGTGACCGAGGGTTGGAGATGTGGACCAGCTCTCCCAACCGACTCGGTCCAGGGTCTGAGCTGCCGCGGTATCGAACATCTGTACCGGCTGACTCGGACCCATGGTCCTTGGAGCTGAGCGGTCGACCAGCTCTCCCGGTCAAAACGGGCCCTGTGACCGAGGGTCCGAGACATTGACCACCTCTACCAATAAGCTCGATCCCAGGTCTGAGCTGATGCGGTGTCGAACATTTGTCCCTGCCGACTAAGACGGGATCGACCAGCTGTCCCGGCCGACTCGGTCTGGTCAGAGCTCCCGCCGTGTCGACCAGCTCTCCCGGCCAACTTCGGCCCTGTGACCGAGGGTGGGAGATGTGGACCAGCACTCCCAACAGACTCGCTCCAGTGTCTGAGCTGCTGAGGTATCAGGCATCTGTACCGGCTGTCTCGGACCCGGGTCCGAGGAGCCGTGGTGTCGAACAGGTATACTGGCACACTCGGTCCCGGAATCGAGCTGCCGTGTGGTCGACCAGGTTTCCCTGCCGAATGGGATCACGGGACCAAGGGTCTGAGGGGTCGACAAATATCCTGGCAACCTAGAGCCCCGGGAAGTAGGGGCCGTGGGGACGACCTTGTTCCAAGGGACAGCAGGGTCGACCATCTGTCCTGTCTGACTCGGTCCCGGGTCCGATCTGCTGCGAGGTTGACCAGATGACCCGGCCGACTCGGTCCTGGTCCGAGCTGCCGCGGTGTCGACCAGCTCTCCTGGCCAACTCGGGCCCTGTGACTGAGGGTCAAGATGTGGACCAGCCCTCCCAACGCACTCGGTCCAGGGTCTGAGCTGCAGTGCTATCGAACAGCTGTACCGGCTGACTCGGACCCATGGTCCTTGGAGCTACGGGGTCGATCAGCTGTTCCGGCTGACTTGGACCGCATTCCTACATGCCACGGGCTGAACCATTTGTCCCGGCCGAAATGGTCCCGGTTCCGTGGGGCCATGGGGTTGACCTGCTCTCCCAGCTGACACGGAACCCTGGTCCATGGGGCCTTGGGGTAGTCCAGCGGTCCCTGCCGATGCTTTCCCTGGTCCGATCTTGTGTGGGGTCTGAAGGGCCGTGGGTTGGCCCAGTTGTCTGTGCGGATTCTGTGCCAGTTCCGAGGGTCCGAGAGTTCGACCAGCCATCCCAGCCAACCTTGTCCCAGGTTCGAAGTGCCGTAGGGTTGACCAGCTCTATTGGCTGACTCTGTCTCAGGTCCAAGCTGACATGGGATCGACGAGCAGTACAAGATGATTTGGAACCGCATCCGCAGAGGCGTGGTGTCGACAGCTTGTCCCAGCAAACTTGGACCCGGGTCCGTGTTGACCCAGTGTTGACAAGGTATTCATTCATCCTAGTTCCTGTGTCAGAGCAGACACGGGGTTGACCAGCTGTCCCGGCCGATTCAGACCTAGGTCCGAGGGGCCGAAAAGTCGACCAGCTCTCCGGGCCTACTCGGACCCTGGGGCGACTCTGATCATGGTACGAGGGCCGTGGAGTCGACAAGAATCCCAGCTGAATAGATCCCCGGTTCTGAGGGGCCACAGAGTCCACCAGCTGTCCAGCCCTATTTAGTACCAGGTTTCGAGGCACCGAGGGGACAATGGACTGCGGGACCGATGGTACGAGGGCTTGAGGGACCGCGTTTTTATACAATTTCATGGCAAGCCCTTTCGTGTGGACCCTAGTACTTAGAGACTAAGGGTCTGAAGAGCCTTGGGGTCGACTACCTGTCCGGGTTATTGGGACCCAGAGTCCGAACTGCCGCAGTGTTGACAAAATCTCCCGGCTGACTAGGACTCTGGGACCGAGTGTCCGAGGGGTGGACCACTATCCCGGCCACCCAGGGCCCTGGGAAGGTGGGGCCGTGGGGTCGACCTGGTTCCAAGGGACGGCAGGGTCGACCATCTGTCCTGACTGACTCGGTCCCGGGTCCGAGCTGCTGCGAGGTCGACCAGCTGTCCCGGCCGACTCGGTCCTGGTCCGAGCTGCCGCGGTGTCGACCAGCTCTCCTGGCCAACTCGGGCCCTGTGACCGAGGGACGGAGATGTGGACGGGCTCTCCCAACACACTCGGTCCAGGGTCTTTGCTGCCGCAGTATCGAACAGCTGTACCGCCTGACTCGGACCCATGGTCCTTGGAACTGAGCGGTCGACCAGCTCTCCCGGTCAAAAAGGGCCCTGTGACCGAGGGTCCGAGATATCGACCAGCTCTACCAATATGCTCGGTCCCGGGTCTGAGCTGCTGTGGTGTCGTACATTTGTCCCGGCCGACTCAGACCCAGGTTCCAAGCTGCCGCGTGTCGACCAGCTCTCCTGGCCAACTTGGGCCCTGTGACCGAGGGTCAGAGATGTGCACCAGCTCTCCCAACAGACTCGGCCCAGTGTCTGAACTGCCGTGGTGTCAATCAGCTCTCCCGTTTGACTCGGACCCGATTCCGACATGCTGCAGGCTGAAAAATATGTTCCGGCCGAAATGGTCCAGGTTCCGTGTGGTCCTGGGGTAGACCTGCTCTCCCTGCTGACCTGGAACCCTGGTGCGAGAGGCCGTGGGGTGGACCAGCGGTCCCAGCCGATGCTTTCCCTGATCCGAGCTGCTGTGGGCTGGACAAGCTATCACAGGTGACTCGGTCCATGGTCCGAGGGTCCGAGGGTGGGCAGGGTTTACCAGTGGTCCCGGCCGACTCACACCAGTGCCCGAACGGCCTGGCAGTAGACAAGCTCTCATGGACGACTCGCTGCTTGGAGGCGTGGTGCCACGAGGTTGACCAGCTGACACGGCCAATACGGTCCCAGGTCTGAAGGCCGTGGGTTTGACCAGTTGTCTGGGCGGATTCTGTGCCGGGTCCGAGGGTCCTAGGTTTTGATCAGTTGTCCCAGCCAACACTGTCCCGTGTCCGTGGGGCCGTAGGTTTGACCAGCTATCCTGGCCAACTCGGTCTCGGGTCCGAGCTGACGTGGGATCAACCAGCTGTCCAGGCCGACTTGGAACCGCATCTGCAGAGCCTTGGGGTCGACCAGCTGTCCCAGTCCACTTGGACACGGGCCCGAGCTGACACACTGTTGACCAGTTATTCCATCCTCCTAGGTCCCGTGTCCGAGCTGAGGCGGGGTTGAGCAGCTGTCCCGTTTGACTCAAACTAGGTCCATGGTGCCACACGGTCGACCAGCTCTCCGGGCCTACTCGGACCCCGGCCCGACTCAGACCCCGGTCCAAGGGGCCACGGAGACTACAAGAATCCCAGCTGACTAGATCCACAGTTACGAGGGACCACAGGGTCCACCAGCTGTCCAGCCCGACTCGGTACCGGGGTCCGAGGCACCGAGGGGACAATGGACCGGGGGACCGCTGTTACGAGGGCTCGAGCGGCCACGTTTTCATACAACTTTATGGCAAGCTCTTT
The DNA here is from genome assembly GCF_016906955.1 of Phacochoerus africanus. Classification (NCBI taxonomy): domain Eukaryota; kingdom Metazoa; phylum Chordata; class Mammalia; order Artiodactyla; family Suidae; genus Phacochoerus; species Phacochoerus africanus. The sequence continues at coordinate 315,193 of NW_025927417.1, read as the reverse complement.
CGTGTGGACCCTAGTACTGAGGGAAAGAGTGTCTGAAGAGCCTTGTGGTTGACCAGTTGTCAGAGCCGACTCGGGCCCCATATCCAAGAGTTCACGTGGTCGAATATTCGTCCTGGCCGATTTGTTGCTGTGTCCGAGGGTCTGAGATTGGGCAGTGTCGACCAGTTCTCCTGGCCGATTCCGACCGCAGGACCAAGGGGCAGCCTGGTCGCCCAGCTGCCCTGGCCAACACTTTCCCTGGTAAAGCTGCAGATGGTTTGATCAGCTGACCCCGGGACCAAGGGCCCGTGTGGTCGACCAGCTGTCCCGGCGCACTGGGACCCAGTGTGTGAGCTGCCGCAGTGTCGACAAACACTCCTGGCTAACACGGATCCCGGGATCGAGGGTCCGAGGGGTCGACCACTATCCCGGCCACCTAGGGCCCCAGGAAAGAGGGGCCGTGGGGTCGAACGTGTTGCAAGGGATGGCAGGGTCGACCTTATGTCCTGTCTGACTCGGTCCCATGTCCGAGCTGTCCCAGCCGAATCGGTCCTGGTCCAAGCTGCTGCGGTGTAGACCAGCCCTCCAGGCCAACTCGGGCCCTGTGTCCGAAGGTTGGAGATGTGGAGCAGCTCTCCCAACAGACTCGGTCCAGGGTCTCAGCTGCCGCGGTGTCTAACAGATGTACCGGCTGACTCGGATGCATGGTCATTGGAGCTGCGGGGTCAATCAGCTGTCGCGGCTGACTCGTACCTGATTCCGACGTGCCACAGGCTGAATGATTTGTCCCGGCCGAAATGGTCCCAGTTCCGTGGGGCCGTGGGGTGGACCTGCTATCCCAGCTGACACGGAACCCTGGTTCAATGGGCAGTTTGGTGGACCAGCGGTCCCGGCCAATGCTTTCCCTGTTCCGAGCTGCTGTGGGGTCGACCAGCTATTGCAGGCGACTCGGTCCCAGATCCGAAGGTCCGAGGGTGGGCAGGGTTTACCAGTGGACCCGGCCGAATCTCTCCTGTGTCCGTAAGGCCTGGCATTCGACCAGTTGTCACGGCTGACTCGCTGCTTGGAGGCGTGGTGCCACGAGGTTGACCAGCTGAACCGGCCAACACGGTCCCTGGTCCGAAGGGCCGTGGGGTGGACTAGTTGACAGAGCGGATTCTTTCCCGGTTCCGAGGGTCCAAGTGTTCATCCAGATGTCCCAGCCAACTCTGTCAATGGTCCGTAGTGTTGAACAGCTATCCTGACTGACACGGTCCCGGTTCCGTGCTGACGTGGGATCGACAAGCTGTCTAGGTTGACTGGGAACCGCATCCGCAGAGCCATGCGGTTGACCAGCTGTCCCAGCCCACTCGGACCCGGGTCCGAACTGACGCAGTGTTGACCAGGTGTTCTGTCCTCCTAGTTCCCGTGTCCAAGCTGACGCGGACTAGACCAGCTGTCCTGGCCGACACGGACCTAGGTCCGAGGGGCTGCAGTGTCGACCAGCGGTACAGGCCTACTCGGTACCTGGGACGACACGGACGCCAGTCCGAGGGGCCGCAGAGTCGACAAGAATCCCAGCTGACTAGATCCCCGGATCCTAGGGGCCACTGGGTCCACAGGCTGTCCAGCCCGACCCGGTACCGGGGTCCGAGGCACCGAGGGGACAATGGACCTGGGGACTGCTTGTACGAGGGCTCGAGGGGCCGTGTTTTCATACAACTTCATGGCAAGCTCTTTCGTGTGGACCCTAGTACTGAGGGACCGAGGGTCTGAAGAGCCTTGGGGTCGACCAGCTGTCCTGGCCGACTCGGGCCCCAAGTCCAAGAGTTCACGTGGTCGAATATTCGTCCCGGCCGATTCGTTCCTGTGTCTGAGGGTCTGAGATTGTGCAGGGTCGACCAGTTCTCCAGTCCGACTCGGACCCCGGGACCGAGGGGCAGCAGGGTTGCTCAGCTGCCCTGGCCGACTCTTTCCCTGGTCCAAGCTGCCGACGGTTTGATCAGCGGTCCAAGGTGACACGATCCCAGGTTCGATGGGCCGAGGGTGGACAGAGTCGACCAGCTATCCCGGCTGACTCGGACCAGGGTCCGAGGAGCCATGGTGTCAAACAGGTATACTGGAACACTCGGTCCAGATCCGAGCTGCCGTGGGGACGTGGGTTCGACCTGCTCCCCCCGCTGATACGGAACACTGGTCCGAGGGGCCGTGGGGTAGACCAGCATTTCCCGCCGATGCTTTCCCTGGTCCGAGCTGTTGTGGCGTCGACCAGCTATCACAGGCGACTCGGACACATGTCCGAGGGTCTGAGAGTGGGCAGGGTTTACCAGTGGTCCCGGCTGACTCGCTCCTGTGTCCGAAGTGCCTGGCCTTCAATGAGTTATCACGGCCGACTCGCTGCTTGGGGGAGTGGTGCCACCAGGTTGACCAGCTGACCCAGCTGACACGGTCCCTGGTCCGTAGGGCCGTGGGTTAGACCAGTTGTCCAGGGGGATTATTTCCCGTGTCCGAGGGCCCGAGGTTTTGACCAGATGTCGCAGCCAACACTGTCCCGGGTCCGTGGGCCATAGTTTTGACCAGCTATCCTGGCCGTTTCGGTCTTGGGTTCGAGCTGACGTGGGATCGACCAGCTGTCCAGGCCGACTTGGAACCGAATCCACAGACCCGTGGGTTCGACCAGCTGTCCCAGCCCACTCAGACCCGGGTCCGAGCTGACGCAGTGTTGACCAATTATTCCGTCCTCCTAGGTCCCGTGTCCGAGCTGATGTGGGGTTGCCCAGCTGCCCTGGCCGACTCTTTCCCTGGTCCAAGCTGCCGAGTGGTTGACCAGCTGTCCTGGCTTACTGGGACCCAGTGTCTGAGCTGCCGCAGTGTTGATAAACTCTCCCAGCTGACTAGGACCCTGGGACCGAGGGTCTTAGGGGTCGACCACTGTCCCGGCCACCACGGGCCCCGGGAAAGAGGGGCCGTGGGGTCGACCTGGTTTTAAGGGACGGCATGGTCGACCATCTGTCCTGTCTGACTCGGTCCCGGGTCCGAGCTGCTGTGAAATCCACCAGCTGTCCTGGCCACTCCGTCATGGTCCGAGCTGCCGCGGTGTCGACCAGCTCTCCTGGCCAACTCGGGCCCTGTGACCGAGGGACGGATATGTGGACCAGCTCTCCCAACAGACTCGATCCAAGTACTGAGCTGCCGTGGTATTGAACAAATGTACCGGCTGACTCGTACACATGGTCCTTGGAGCTGAGCAGTCGACCAGTTCTCCCAGTCAAATCGGGCCCTGTGACCGGGGGTCCGAGACATCGACCAGCTCTAGCAATAGGCTCGGTCCTGGTCTGAGCTGCCGCGGTGTCAACAAGCTCTCATGGCCAACTTGGGCCCTGTGACCGAGGGTCGGAGATGTGGACCACCTCTCCCAACAGATTCGGTCCAGCGTCTGAGCTGCAGTATTGTCAAACAGCTGTACCGGCTGTCTCGAACCCATGGTCCTTGGAGATGCGGGATCGATCAGCTGTCCTGGCTGACTCGGACCCGATTCCGATGTTCCGCGGCCTGAACCTTTTGTCCCGGCTGAAATTGTCCCGGTTCGGTGGGGCCGTGGGGTCGACCTGCTCTCCCAGCTGACACGGAACCCTGGTCCCAGGGTCCGTGGGCTAGACCAGGGTTTCCCGCCGATGCTTTCCCTGGTTCGACATATTGTGTGGTTGACCAGCTATCGCAGGTGACTCGGACACATGTCCGAGGGTCTGAGAGTGGGCAGGGTTTACCAGTGGTCCTGGCCGACTCGCTCCTGTGTCCGAAAGGCCTGTCCGTCAACGAGCTGTCACGGCCGACTCGCTGCTTGGGGGCGTGGTGCTACCAGGTTGACCAGCTGACCCGGCCGACACGGTCCCGGGTCCGTAGGGCCGTGGGTAGACCAGTTGTCCAGACGGATTCTGTCCCTGGTCCGAGGGTCCGAGGGTTCGACCAGATGTCCCAGCCAACACTCTCCCGTGTCTGAGGGTCCGAAGGTTTGATCAGCTGTCCTGGACGAGTTGGTCTGGGGTCCGAGTTGATGTGGGATCGACCAGGTCTCCAGACAGACTTGTAACCGCATCCCCAGAGTTTGGGGTCGACCAGCTGTCCCGGCCGACTCGGACCTAGGTCCGAAGGGCCGCAGTGTCGACCACCTGTCCGGGCCTACTCAGAACCCGGGCCGAATCGGACCCCGGTCCGAGGTGCCACGGAGTCGACAAGAATCCCAGCTGACTAGATCCCCGGTTCCGAGGGGCCACAGGGTCCACAGGCTGTCCAGCCCGACTCGGTACAGGGCTCCAAGGCACCGAGGTGAAAATGGATGGGGGACCGATGGTACGAGGGCTCGAGGGGCCACTTTTTCATACAACATCATGGCAAGCTCTTTCGTGTGGACACTAGTACTGAGGGACCGAGGGTCTGAAGAGCCTTGGGGTCGACCAGCTGTCCCGGCTGACTCGGGCCCCTTGTCGAGGAGTTTATGTGGTCGAATATTCGTCCTGGCCGATTCGTTCCTGTGTCCAAGGGTCTGAGATTGTGCAATGTCGACCAGTTCTCCCGGCCCACTACGACCGCAGGACCGAGGGGCAGCAGGTTCGCCCAGCTGGCCTGGCCGACTCTTTCCCTGGTCCAAGCTGCAGACGGGTTGATCAGCTGTCCCAGGCGACACGGTCCTGGGTACGAGGGGCCGAGGGTGGAATGAGTCGTGCAGCGATACCAGCTGACTCGGAACCGGGTCCGAGGAGCCGAGGTGCAGAACAGAATACTGGCCCACTCGGTCCCGGATCTGAGCTGCCATGGGGTTGACCAGCTTTCCCAGCCGAATGGGACCCCGGGACCTAGGGGCCATGGGGTCGACCAGATGTCCAGGCCGACTCGGTCCTGGTCCGAGCTGCCGCGGTGTCAACCAGCGCTCTTGGCCAACTCGTGCCCTGTGACCGAGGGTCGGAGATGTGGACCAGCTCTCCCAACAGTCTCGGTCCAGAGTCTGAGCTGCCGTGGTGTCAAACAGCTGTACTGGTTGACTCGGACCCATGGTCCTTAGATCTGCGTGGTCAATCAGCTGTCCCGGCTGACTCGGACCTGATTCCGACGTGCCGCGGGCTGAACCATTTGTCCCGGCCGAAATGGTCCCGGTTCCGTGGGGCCGTGTGGTCGACCTGATCTCCCAGCTGCCACGGAACCCTGGTCCGAGGGGCAGTTTGGTGGACCAGAGGTCCCGGCTGATGCTTTCCCTGGTCTGAGCTGCTGTGGGGTCGAACAGCTATCACAGGCGACTCGGTCCCAGGTCCGATGGTCCGAGGCTGGCAGGATTTACCAGTGGTCCCGGCCAACTCGCTCCTCTGTCTGAAGAGCCTGGCAGTCGACCAGCTGTCACGGCCGACTCGCTGTTGGGGGAGTGTTGCCACGAGGTTAACCAGCTGACCCGGGCAACAGAGATCAGTGTCCGAAGGGCCGTGTGTTTGCGCAGTTGTCCAGGCGGATTCTGTCCCGTGTCCGAGGGTGGAGGGTTTGACTAGATGTCCCAGCTAACTCTGTCCCGTGTCCGAGTGTCCGTAGGTTTGATCAGCTGTCCTGGCCGACTCGGTCTCGGGGCAGAGCTGACCTGGGATCGACAAGCTGTCCAGTCCAACTTCGAACCGCATCCGCAGAGCCGTGGGATCAACCAGCTGTCCCAGCCCGCTAGTACCCAGGTCCGAGCTGACGCAGTGTTGACCTGGTATTCCGTCCTCCTAGGTCCCGTGTCCGAGCTGACGCGGGGTTGACCAGATGTCCCGGCCGACTCGGACCTAGGTCCTAGGGGCCGCTGGGTCGACCAGCTGTCCGGACCTACTCGGAACACGGGACGAATCGGACCCCGGTCCGAGGTTCCACGGAGTCGACAAGAATCCCAGCTGACTAGATCCCCGGTTCCGAGGGGCCACAGGGTCCACCAGCTGTCCAGTCAGACTCGGTACCGTGGTCCGTGGCATCGAGGGGACAATCGACTGCGGGACCGATGGTACGAGGGCTCGAGGGGCCGCGTTTTCATACAACTTCATGGCAAGCTCTTTCGTGTGCACCCTAGTACTGAGGGACCGAGGGTCTGAAGAGCCTTGGGGTTGACCAGCTGTCCAGGCCAACTCGTGCCCCATGTCATAGATTTCACATGGTCGAATAATCATCCCGGCTGATTCGTGACTGTGTCCGAGGTTCTGAGATTGGGGAGGGTCAACCAGTTCTCCAGGCCGACTCGGACCCCTGGACCGAGGGGCAGCAGGGATGCCCAGCTGCCCTGGACGACTCTTTGCCTGGTCCAAGCTGCCGAGGGGTTGACCAGCTCTCCCGGCTGACTGGAACCCAGTGTCCGAACTGCCGCATTGTCAACAAACTCTCCCAGGTGACAAGGACCATGGGTCTGAGGGTCCGAGGGGTCAACCAATACTGGCCAACTAGGGCCACGGGAAGGAGGGGCTGTAGGGTCGACCTGGTTCCAAGGGACTGCAGGGTCGACCATCTGTCCTGTCTGACTCGGTCACGGGTCCGATCTGCTGCGAGTTCGACCAGCTGTCCCAGCCGACTCGGTCCAGGTCCGAGCTTCCGTGGTGTACAACCAGCTCTCCTGGCCAACTCGGGCCCTGTGACCGTGGGTCAGAGATGTGGACCATCTCTCACAACACACTCATCCAGGCTCTGAGACACCGCGGTATCAAACAGCTATACCGGATGACTTGGACCCATGGTCCTTGGAGCTGAGCGGTCGACCAGCTCTCCCGGTCAAAACGGGCCCTGTGACTGAGGGTCCGAGACATCAACCAGCTCTACCAATAGGCTCTTTCCTGGGTCTGAGCTGCTGTGGTGTTGAACATTTGTCCCAGCCGACTCAGACCCAGGGTCCGAGGAGCCACGGGCTCAACCAACTGTCCCGGCCGACTCTGTCCAGGTCCGAGCTGCCGCAGTGTCGACGAGCTCCTCTGGCCAAATTGGGCCCTGAGACCGAGATTCGGAGAAGTGGACCAGCTCTCCCAACAGATACAGTCCAGTGTCTCAGCTGCCGCGGTGTCAAACAGCTGTAGCGGCTGACTCGGACCCATGGTCCTTGGAACTTCGGGGTCGATCAGGTGTCCCGGCTGACTCGGACTCGATTCCAAAGTTCGGCAGGCTGAACCATATGTCCTGGCCGAAATGGTCCCGGTTCCGTGGTGCCGTGGGGTCGAGCTGCTCTCCCAGCTGACTCAGAACCCTGGTCCGTGGGGCTGTGGGGGGGACCAGCGGTCCCAGCCGATGCTTTCCCTGGTCCGAGCTGCTGTGGGGTTGACCAGCTATCGCAGGCGACTCGGTCCCACATCCGAATGTCCCAGGGTGGACATGGTTTACCAGTGGTCACGGCCAATTCGCTCCTGTGTCTGAAGGGCCTGGCAGTCGACCAGCTGTCACGGCTGACTCGCTTCTTGGGGACGTGTTGCCACGAGGTTAACCAGCTGACCCGGCCGACATGCTCCCAGGTCCAAAGGGCCTTGTGGTTGCCAAGTTGTCTGGGCGGATTCTGTCTCGGGTCTGAGAGTACGAAGGTTCGACAGATGTCCCAGCCAACTCTGTCCCGGGTCCGAGGGTCGTAGGATTGACCAGCTATACTGGCCGACTCGGTCACCGGTCCGAGCTGACGTGGGATCGACCAGCAGTCCAGGCCGACTTGGAACCACATCCACAGAGCCGTTGGGTCGACAAGCTGTCCCAGCCAACTCGGAGTCGGGTCCGTACTGACGCAGTGTTGAGCAGGTGTTCCGACCTCCTGGTCCCCGTGTCCGACCTGACGTGGGGTTGATCAGCTGTCCCGGCTGATTCAGACCTAGGTCCGAGGGGCCGCATGGTCGACCAGCTGTCCGGGCCTACTCGGAACCCGGGCCGACTCGGACCACCGTCTAAGGGTCCATGTAGTTGACAAGAATCCCAGCTGACTAGATCCCCGGTTCCGAGGGGCCACAGGGTCCACCAGCTGTCCAGCCCGACTTGGTACCGTGGTCCGAGGCACCAAGGGGAAAATGGACCGGGGGGACCGATGGTACGAGGTCTCGAAGCGCCGTGTTTTCATACAATGTCATGGCATGCTCTTTCGTGTGGACCCTAGTACTGAGGGACCGAGGGTCTGAAGAGCCTTGGGGTCGACCTGCTGTCCCAGACGCTTCAGGCCCCGTGTCCAAGTGATCACGTGGTTGATAATTCGTGCCAGCCGATTCGTTCCTGTGTCCGAGGCTCTCAGATTAGCCAGGGTCAACCTGTTCTCCCAGCCGACTCAGACCGCAGGACCGAGGGGCAGCAGGTTCGCCCAGCTGGCCTGGCCGACACTTTCCCTGGTCCAAACTGCCGAGGGGTGGACCAGCTGTCCCGGCTGACCTAGACACCGGTCCAAGGAGCCGTGGTGTCGAACAGGTATACTGGCCCACTCGGTCCCGGAAACGAGCTGCCATGGGGTCGACCAGCTTTCCCAGCCGAATGGGACCCCGGGACCAAGGGGCCGTTGGGGCGACCAGCTGTCCCGGCTGACTGGGACCCAGTGTCCGAGCTGCCACATTGTCGACAAACTCTCCCGGCTGACACGGACCCGGGACCGAGGGTCCGAGGTGTCAACAACTATCTCGGCCACCTAGGGCCCCGGGCAGGAGGGGCCGTGGGGTCGACCTGGTTCCAAGGGATGGCAGGGTCGACCATCTGTCCTGTCTGACTCGTTCCCAGGTCGGAGCTGTTGTGAGGTCTACCAGCTGCCCCAGCCGACGCAGTCAGGTCCGAGCTGCCGCGGTGTCGACCAGCTCTCCTGGCCAACTCGGGCCCTGTGACCGAGGGACAAGATGTGGACCAGCTCTCCCAACAGACTCGGTCGTGTCTGAGATTCCGTGGTATCGAACCGCTGTACCGGCTGACTCGGACCCATGGTCATTGAAGATGCGTGGTCGATCAGCTGTCCCGGCTGACTCGGACCCGATTCCGATGTGCCGTCGTCTGAACCATTTGTCCCTGCCTAAATGGTCCCGGTTCTGAGGAGCCGTGGGGTCGACCTGCTCCCCCAGCTGACACGGAACCCTGGTCCAAGGGGCCCTGGGTTGGACCACCGATCCTGGCCGATGCTTTCCCTTGTCCGAGCTCCTGTGGGGTCGACCAGCTCTCGCAGGCAACTCGGTCTCAGGTCCGAGGGTCTGATGGTGGGCAGGAATTACCAGAGGTCCCGGCCGACTCCCTCCTCTGTCCGAAGGGCATGGCAGTCGACCAGCTGTCATGGCCAACTCGTTGCTTGGGGGCGTGTTGGGGTCAACCAGCCTTCCCAACTTCTGGGACACAGTTCCGAGCTGCCGCAGTGTCGACAATCTCTCCCGGTTGACTCGGACCACAGCGCCGAGGGTCCGAGAGGTCGAACATTATCCTAGCCACCTAGGGCCCTGGGAAGGCGGGGCCGTGGTGTCGACCTGGTTCCAAGTGACGGCAGGGTCGGCCATCTGTCGTGTCTGACTCGGTCCTGGGAACGAGCTGCTGTGAGGTCGACCACCTGTCCCGGCAGACTCGGTCTTGTTCTGAGCAGCTGTGGTGTCGACCAGCTCCCCTGGCCAACTCAGGCCCTGTGACCGAGGGTAGGAGTTATGGACCAATTCTACCAACAGACTCGGTCCAGTGTCTCAGCTGCCGCGGTGTGAAACAGCTGTACCGGCTGACTCGGACCCGATTCCGTCATGCCGCGGGCTGAACCATTTGTCTCAGCCGACTTGGTCCCGGTTCCGTGGGACCGTGGGGTCGACCTGCTATCCCAGCTGACACGGAACCCTGGTCCGAGGGGCCGAGGGGTGGACAAGCGGTCCTGGCCAATGCTTTCCCTGGTCCGAGCTGCTGTGGGGTCCACTAGCTATCACAGGCGACTATGTCCCAGATCTGAGGGTCCGAAGGTGGGCAAGGTTTACCAGTGGTCCCGGCAGACTTGCTCCTGTGTCTGAATGGCCTGGCAGTTGACCAGCTGTCACGGCCGACTCGCTGCTTGGAGGCGTGGTGCCACGAGGTTGACCAGCTGACCCTGCCAACACGGTCCCAGGTCCGAAGTGCCGTGGGTTGGACCAGTTGTCCGGGCGGATTCTGTCCCAGGTCCGAGGGTCCGAGGGTTCAACCAGATGTCTCAGCCAACTCTGTCCTGTGTGTGAAGGGCCGTAGGGTTAACCAGCTATCCTGGCCGACTTGGTCTCACCTCCGACCTGACATGGGATCGACCAGCTGTCCAGGCCGAGTTGGAAACGCATCCGCAGCGCCGTGGGGTCGACCAGCTGTCCCAGCGCATTCGGACCCGGGTGCGAGCTGACGCAGTGTTGACCAGGTATTCCATCCTCCTAGGTCCGGTGTCCGAGCTGAGACGGGGTTGACCAGCTGTGCCGGCCGACTCGGACCTAGGTCCCAGGGGCCGCAGTTTCGACCAGCTCTCCGGGCCAACTCGGACCCCGGGCCAACTCAGAACATGTTCTGAACTGCCGCGGTGTCAACAAGTATCCCAGCAGACTAGATCCCGGTCCCGTTTGGCCACAGGGTCCACCAGTTGTCCAGCCCGAATCGTAAGAGGCTCCGAGAAACCGAGGGGAAATTTCAGCAGGGGACCGATGGTACGAGGGCTCGAGGGGCCGTGTTTTCATACAACTTCATGGAAAGTTCTTTCGTGTGGACCCTAGTACTGAGGGACCGAGGGTTTGAAGAGACTTGGGGTCGACCACCTGTCCCGGCCGCCTCGGGCTCTGTGTCCAAGTGTTCACGTGGTCGAATATTCGTCCCGACCGATTCGTTCCTGTGTCCGAGGGTCTGAGATTGGGCAGGGTCGACCAGTTCTCCTGTCTGACATGGACACTGGGACCGAGGGGCAGCAGGGTGGCCAAGCTGCCCTGGCCAACTCTTTCCCTGGTCCAAGCTGCCGAGGGTTTGACCAGCTGTCCCCGGTGACACGGTCCTTGGTCTGTGGGACCGAGGGTGGACGGAGTCGACAAGCTATGCTGGCTGACTCGGTCCCGGGTCCGAGGAGCCGTGGTGTCGAACAGGTATACTGGCCTACTCGGTCCCGGATATGAGCTGCCGTGAGGTCGTACAGCTTTCCCAGCCGAATGGGACCCCAGGACCAAGGGGCAGTGTGGTCGACCAGCTGTCCCGGCCGACTCGGTCCTTGTCCGAGGTGCCGCTGTGTCGACCAGCTCTTCTGGCCAACTGGGGCCCTGTGACTGAGGGTCTGAGATGTGGACCAGCTCTCCCAACTGTCTCGGTTCAGTGTCTGAGCTGCCGCGGTGTCAAACAGCTGTACCCGCTTACTCGGACACATGGTCCTTGGAGCTGCGGGGTCGATCAGCTGTCCCAGCTGACTCGGACCCGATTCTGTCTTGCCGCGGGGTGAACCATTTGTCCCGGCCGAAATGGTCCCGGTTCCGTGGGGCCGTGGGGTCTACCTGCTCTCCCAGCTGACACGGAACCCTGGTTTGAGGGGCCGTGGGTTGGACCAGCGATCCCGGCTGATGCTTTCCCTGGTCTGAGCAGCTGTGGGGTCGACCAGCAATCGCAGGAGACTCGGTCCCCGGTCCGAGGGTCCGAGGGTGGGCAGGGTTTATCAGTGGTCCCGGCCGACTCGCTCCTTTGTCTGAAGGGCCGGGTAGTCGACCAGCTGTCACGGCCCACTCGCTGCTTGGGGTCGTGGGACCACAAGTTTGACCAGCTGACCCGGCCAACATGGTCCTAGGTACGAAGGGACGTGTGCTTGACCAGTCCGGGTGGATTTTTTTCCCAGCTCTGAGGGTTCGAGGTTTCAACGCGATGTCTCAGCCAACTCTCTCCAGTGTCCGAGGGGCTGTAGGGTTGACCAGCTATCCTGGCCAACTCTGTCTCGGGTCCGAGCTGATGTGGGATCGACCAGCTGTGCAGTCCGACTTGGAACAGCATCCGCAGAGCCGTGGGGTCGACCAGCTGTCCCAGCCCACTCGGACCCGTGTCCGAGCTGACGCAGTGTTGACCAGGTGTTCTGTCCTCCTAGGTCCCGTGTCCGAGCTGATGCGGTGTTGACCAGCTCTCCTGGCCGCCTCGGACCTAGATCCGCGGGGCCGCAATGTCGACCAGCTGTCCAGGCCTACTCGGACCCCGGGCTGACTCGGACCATGTTTCGTGGTGCCGCGGAGTCCACAAGAATCCCAGCTGACTAGATCCCCAATACTGAGGGGCCACAGGGTCCACAAACTCTCCAGCCCGACTTGGTAACAGGGTCGGAGGCACCGAGGGGAAAATGGACCGCAGGACCGATGGTACAAGGGCTCGAGGGGCTGCATTGTCATACAACTTAATGCAAGGTCTTTCGTGTGGACCCTAGTACTGAGGGAGCGAGGTTCTGAAGAGCCTTGTGGTCCACCAGCTGTCCCAGCCGACTCGGGCCCCATGCCATAGATTTCACGTGGTCGAATGTTCGTCCCGGCCGATTCGTGACTGTGTCCGAGGGTCTGAGATTGGGGAGGGTCGAACAGTTCTCCCGGCCGACCTGGATCCCGAACCGAGGGGCAGCAGGGTTGCCCAGCTTCCCTGGCCGACTCTTTCCCTGGTCCAAGCTGCCGAGGGGTTGACCCGCTGTCCCGGCTGACTGGGACCCACTGTCCGAGCTGCCGCAGTGTCAACATATTCTCCCGGGTGACTCGGACCGTGGGTCCTACGGTCCGAGTGGTCGACGACTGTCCCGGCCACCTAGGGCCCCGGGAAGGAGGGGCCTTACGGTCGACCTGGTTCCAAGGGACGGCAGGGTCAACCATCTGTCCTCGGACGCCCAGGTCCGAGCTCCTGCGAGGTCGACCAGCTGTCCCAGCCGACTCGGTCCTGGTACGAGCCGCCGTGTTGTCGACCACCTCTCCTGGCCAACTCGGGCCCTGTGACCAAGGGACAAGATGTGGACCAGCTCTCCCAACACACTCGGTCCAGGGTCTTTGATGCCGCGGTATCGAACAGCTGTACCGGTTCCCTCGGACCCATGGTCCTTGGAGCTGAGCGGTCGACCAACTCTCCCAGTCAATACGGGCCCTGTGACCGAGGGTCCGAGACATAGACCAGCTCTACCAATAGGCTCGGTCCCGGGTCTGAGCTGCTGCGGTGTCGAACATTTGTCCCAGCCGACTCAGACCCAGGGTCCGAGGAGCCACGGGGTCGACCACCTCTCCCAGCGCACTCGGACCTGGTCCGAGCTGCCGCGGTGTCGACCAGCTCTCCTGGCCAACTTGGGTCCTGTGACCGAGGGTCGGAGATGTGGACCAGCTCTCCCAACAGACTAGGTCCAGTGTCTCAGCTGCCGTGGTTTCTAACAGCTGAACCGGCTGACTCGGACCCATGGTCCTTGGAGAGTCGGGGTCGATCAGCTGTCCCGGCTGACTCGGACCCGATTCCGATGTGCCGTTGGCTGAACCATTTGTCCCGGCTGAAATGGTCCCGGTTCCGTGGGGCCGTGGTTCGACCGGCTCTCTCAGATGATACGGAACCCCTGTCCGAGGGGCCGTGGGGTGGAACAGTGGTCCCGGCTGATGCTTTCCATAGTCCGAGCTGCCCTGGGGTCGACCAGCTATCGCAGGCCACTAGGTCCCAGGTCCGAGGGTCCAAGGGTGGGCAGGGTTTACCAGTGGTCCCGGCCGACTCGCTCCTGTGTCTGAAGGGCCTGGCAGTCGACCAGCTGTCACGGCCGACTCGCTGCTTGGGGGCGTGTTGCCACGAGGTTGACGAGCTGTCCCAGCCGACACTGTCCTGGGTCCAAAGAGCTGTGGGTTTGACTAGATGTCTGGGCGGATTCTCTCCCGAATCTGAGGGTCTGAGTGTTCGTCCAGATGTCCCAGCCAACTCTGTCCCGGGTCCGAGGGGCCGTAGGTTTGATCAGCTATCCTGGCCAACTCGGTCACGGGTCTGAGCTGACATGGGATCGCCAAGCAGTCCAGGGGGACTTGGACCGCATCGGCAGAGCCGTGGGGTCTACCACCTATCCCAGCCCACTTGGACCCGGGTCCGAGCTGACGCAGTGTTGACCAGGTGTTCTGTCATCCTAGGTCCCGTGTCCGAGCTGACACGATGTTGACCAGCTGTCCCGGCCGACTCAGACCTAGGTCAGAGGGGCCGGAGGGTCAACCACCTCTCCAGGGCTACTCGGACCCTGGGCCGACTCGGACCCCGGTCCGAGGTGCCGCAGAGTCAACAAGAGTTCCAGCAGACTACATCCCTTGTTCCGAGGGGCCACAGGGTCCACCAGCTGTCCAGCCCGACTCGGTACCAGGCTCCGAGGCACAGAGGGGACAATGGACTGGGGGACGAATTGTACGAGGGCTCCTGGGGCCGCGTTTTCATACAACATCACGGCAAGCTCTTTCATGTGGACCCTAGTACTGAGGGACCGAGGGTCTGAAGAGCCTTGGGGTCAACCAGATTTCCTGGCCGACTCGAGCCCCGTGTCCAAGAGTTCACATGGTCGAATAATCGTCCCGGCCGATTCGTTCCTGTGTCCGAGGATCTGAGATTGGGCAGGGTCGACCAGTTCTCCCGGCCGACTCGGACCCCGGGACCGAGGGGCTGCAGGGTCGCCCAGCTGGCCTGGCCCAACTTTCCCTGGTCCAAGCTGCCGAGGGTTTGACCAGCTGTCCCGGCTGACTGGGACACAGTGTCCGAGCAGCCACAGTGTCGACAAACTCTCTCGGCTGACTCGGACCCAGGGACCAAGGGTCCGAGGGGTCGACCACTGTCCCGTCCACCTCGGGACCCAGGAAAGAGGGGCCGTGGGGCCGACCTGGTTCCAAGGGATGGCAGGGTCGACCATCTGTCCTGTCTGACTCGGTTCCTGGTCCCAGCTGTTGCGAGGTCGACCAGCTGCCCCAGCTGACTCGGTACGGTTCCGAGCTTCTGCTGTGTCGACCAGCACTCCTGGCCAACTCCGGCCCTGTGACCGAGGGTCAGAGATGTGGAAAAGCCCTCCCAACAGACTCGGTCCAGGGTCTGAGCTGTCACGGTATCGAAAATCTGTACCGGCTGACTCAAACCCGTGGTACTTGGAGCTGTGCGGTCGACCAACTGTCACAGTCAAAACGGGCCCTTTGACCAAGGGTCTGAGACATCGACCAGCTCTACCAATAGTCTCGTTCCCGTTTCTGAGCTGCTGCAGTGTCGAATATTTGTCCCGGCCGACTCAGATCCAATTTCCGTGGACCTCGGGTTTGACAAGCTGTCCGGGCCGACTCGGTCCTGGCCGAGCTGCCACGGTGTTGACCAGCTCTCCTGGCCAACTCGGGCCCTGTGACCAAGGGTCAGAGATGTGGACCAGCTCTCCCAACAGACTCGGTCCAGGGTCTGAGCTGCCGTGGTGTCAAACAACTGTACCGGATGACTCGGACCCATGGGCCTTGGAGCTGCGGAGTCGATCAGCTGGCCCGGCTGACACGGACCCGATTCTGACGTGCCCCGGCTGAACCATTTGCCCCGGCCAAAATGGTCCAGGTTCCGTGGGGATGTGGGGTCCACCAGCTCTCCCAGCTGACACGGAACCATGGTTCAACGGGCCGTGGGGTATAATAGTGTTTCCCGCCGATGCTTTCCCTGGTCCGATCTGCTGTGGGGTCGACCAGCTATCACAGGTGACTCGGACACCTGTCCGAGGGTCTGAGAGTGGGCAGGGTTTACCAGTGGTCCTGGCCGACTCGCTCCTGTGTCCGAAGTTCCTGGCCGTCAACGAGCTCTCACGGCCGACTCGCTTCTTGGGGGCGTGGTGACACGAGTTTAACCAGCTGACCCAGCCGACACGGTCCCGGGTCCATAGGGCCGTGGGTTAGACCTGTTGTCCAGGTGAATTATTTCCCGGGTCCGAGGGCCCGAGGTTTTGACCAGATATCCCAGCCAACACTGTCCTGGGTCCGAGGGGCCGTAGTTTTGACCAGCTACCCTGGCCGTCTCGGTCTCGTGTTCGAGCTGATGTGGGATCGACCAGCTGCCCAGGCCGACTTGGAACTGAAGCCACAGACCCCTGGGGTCGACCAGCTGTCGCAGCCCACTCAGACCCGGGTCCGAGCTGACGCAGTGTTGACCAATTATTCTGTCCTCCTAGGTCCCGTGTCCGAGCTGACGTGGGGTTGCCCAGCTGCCCTGGCCAACTCTTTCCCTGGTCCAAGCTGCCGAGTGGTTGACCAGCTGTCCCAGCTGACTGGGACCCAGTGTCCGAGCTGCCGCAGTGTTGACAAACTCTTCCGGCTGACTCGGACACATGGACCGAGGGTCCGAGGGGTCGACCACTGTCTCTGCCACCTCGGGCCCCGGGAAAGAGGGGCCGTGGGGTCGACCTGGCTCCAAGGGACGGCATGGTCGACCATCTGTCCTGTCTGACTGGGTCCCGGGACCGAGCTGCTGCGAGGTCGACCAGCTGTCCCGGCCGACTCGGTCCTGGTACGAGCTGCTGTGTTGTCGAACTGCTCTCCTGGCCAACTCGGACCCTGTGACCGAGGGCCAAGTTGTGGACTAGATCTCCCAACACACACGGTCCAGAGTCTGAGCTGCCGCGGTATCGAACAGGTGTACCGGCTGACTCTGACCTATGGTCCTTGGAGCTGAGCGGTCGACAAGCTCTCCCGGTCAAAACGGGCCCTGTGACCGAGGGTCCCAGATATCGACCAGCTCTACCAATAGGCTCGTTCCAAGGTCTGAGCTACTGCAGTGTCGAACATTTGTCCCAGCCGACTCAGACCCAGGGTTCGAGGAGCCACTGGGTCGACCAGCTGTCCCGGCCAAATCGGTCTTGGTCCGAGCTGCCGCGGTGTCGACCAACTCTCCTGGCCAACTTGGGACCTGTGACCGAGGGTGGGAGATGTGGACCAGCTCTCCCAGCAGACTCGGCCCAGGTTCTGAGCTGCTGTGGTGTCGAACGTTTGTCCCAGCCGACTCAGACCCAGGTTCCATGGAGCCATGGGGTCGACCAGCTGTCCTGGCTGACTCGGTCCTGGTCCGAGCTGTCGCATTGTCGACCAGCTCTCCTGGCCAACTTGGGCCCTGTGAGCGAGGGTCGGAGAAGTGGACCAGCTCTCCCAACAGACTCGGTCCAGTTTCTGAGCTGACGCAGTGTCAAACAGCTGCCCCGGCGTACTGGGACCCAGTGTCCGAGCTGCAACACTGTCGACAAACTATCCCGGCTGACTCAAACCCCGGGACCAAGGGGCCGTGGGGTCAACAAGCTGTCCCGGTCAAAACGGGCCCTGTGACCGAGGGTCCGAGACATCAACCGGCTCTACCAATAGGCTCGGTCCCGGGTCTGAGCTGCTGCGGTGTCGAACATTTGTCCCGGCCGACTCAGACCCAGGGTCCGAGGAGCCACGGGTTCGACCAGCTGTCCCAGCTGACTCGGTCCTTTTCCGAGCTGCCACAGTGTCGACCAGCTCTCCTGGCCAACTTGGGCCCTGTGACCGAGGGTCGGAGATGTGGACGAGCTCTCCGAACAGACTCGGTCCAGTGTTTCAGGTGCTGCGGTGTCAAACAGCTGTACCGGCTGACTGGGACCCATGGTCCTTGGAGCTGTGGGGTCGATCAGCTCTCCCGGCTGACTCGGACCCGATTCCGACGTGCCGCGGGCTGAACCATTTCTCCCGGCTGAAATGGTCCCGGTTCCGTGGGGCCGTGGTGTCTACCTGCTCTCCCAGCCGACACGGAACCCTGGTTCAATGGGCAGTTTGGTGGACCAGCGGTCCCGGCCAATGCTTTCCCTGTTCCGAGCTGCTGTGGGGTCGACCAGCTATTGCAGGCGACTCGGTCCCAGATCCGAAGGTCCGAGGGTGGGCAGGGTTTACCAGTGGACCCGGCCGAATCTCTCCTGTGTCCGTAAGGCCTGGCATTCGACCAGTTGTCACGGCTGACTCGCTGCTTGGAGGCGTGGTGCCACGAGGTTGACCAGCTGAACCGGCCAACACGGTCCCTGGTCCGAAGGGCCGTGGGGTGGACTAGTTGACAGAGCGGATTCTTTCCCGGTTCCGAGGGTCCAAGTGTTCGTCCAGATGTCCCAGCCAACTCTGTCAATGGTCCGTAGTGTTGAACAGCTATCCTGACTGACTCGGTCCCGGTTCCGAGCTGACGTGGGATCGACAAGCTGTCTAGGTTGACTGGGAACCGCATCCGCAGAGCCATGCGGTTGACCAGCTGTCCCAGCCCACTCGGACCCGGGTCCGAACTGACGCAGTGTTGACCAGGTGTTCTGTCCTCCTAGTTCCCGTGTCCAAGCTGACGCGGACTAGACCAGCTGTCCTGGCCGACACGGACCTAGGTCCGAGGGGCTGCAGTGTCGACCAGCGGTACAGGCCTACTCGGTACCTGGGACGACACGGACGCCAGTCCGAGGGGCCGCAGAGTCGACAAGAATCCCAGCTGACTAGATCCCCGGATACTAGGGGCCACTGGGTCCACAGGCTGTCCAGCCCGACCCGGTACCGGGGTCCGAGGCACCGAGGGGACAATGGACCTGGGGACTGCTTGTACGAGGGCTCGAGGGGCCGTGTTTTCATACAACTTCATGGCAAGCTCTTTCGTGTGGACCCTAGTACTGAGGGACCGAGGGTCTGAAGAGCCTTGGGTCGACCAGCTGTCCCGGCCGACTCGGGCCCCAAGTCCAAGAGTTCACGTGGTCGAATATTCGTCCCGGCCGATTCGTTCCTGTGTCTGAGGGTCTGAGATTGTGCAGGGTCGACCAGTTCTCCAGTCCGACTCGGACCCCGGGACCGAGGGGCAGCAGGGTTGCCCAGCTGCCCTGGCCGACTCTTTCCCTGGTCCAAGCTGCCGACGGTTTGATCAGCGGTCCAAGGTGACACGATCCCAGGTTCGATGGGCCGAGGGTGGACAGAGTCGACCAGCTATCCCGGCTGACTCGGACCAGGGTCCGAGGAGCCATGGTGTCAAACAGGTATACTGGAACACTCGGTCCAGATCCGAGCTGCCGTGGGGACGTGGGTTCGACCTGCTCCCCCCGCTGACACGGAACACTGGTCCGAGGGGCCGTGGGGTAGACCAGCATTTCCCGCCGATGCTTTCCCTGGTCCGAGCTGTTGTGGCGTCGACCAGCTATCACAGGCGACTCGGACACATGTCCGAGGGTCTGAGAGTGGGCAGGGTTTACCAGTGGTCCCGGCCGACTCACTCCTCTCTCCAAAGGACCTGGCCGTCAACGAGCTGTCACGGCCACCCTGGTGCATGGGTGCGTAGTGTCCCGAGGTTGACAAGCTGACCTGGCCGACACGGTCCCTGGTCCGTAGGGCCGTGGGGTAGACCAATTGTCCGGGCGGATTCTATCCCAGGTCCAAGGG
Source organism: Phacochoerus africanus (assembly GCF_016906955.1). Taxonomy (NCBI): domain Eukaryota; kingdom Metazoa; phylum Chordata; class Mammalia; order Artiodactyla; family Suidae; genus Phacochoerus; species Phacochoerus africanus. The sequence continues at coordinate 295,910 of NW_025927417.1, read as the reverse complement.
TCTGAGGTTTTGACCAGATGTCGCAGCCAACACTGTCCCGGGTCCGAGGGGCCTTAGGTTTGACCAGCTCTCCTGGCCGTCTCGGTCTCGGGTCCGAGCTGACGTGGGATCGACCATTTGTCCAGGACCACTTTGAACTGAATCCGTACACCAATATGGTGTACCAGCTGTCCCAGGCCACTCGGACCAGGGTCCGAACTGAGGCAGTGTTGAACAGGTATTCTGTTCTCCTAGGTCTGGTATCCGAGATGACACGGGGTTGACCAGCTGTCCCGGCCGACTCGGGCCCCGTGTCCAAGTGTTCACGAGGTCGAATAATCGTCCTGGCCGATTCGTTCCTGTGTCTGAGGATCTGAGATTTTGCAGGGTCGACCAGTTCTCCTGGCCGACTCTGATCCCGGGACCAAGGGGCAACAGGTTCGCCCAGCTGCCCTGGATGAATCTTTCCCTGGTCCAAGCTGCTGAGGGTTTGCCCAGCTGTCCCGGCTGACTGGGACCCAGTGTCCGAGCTGCCACAGTGTCGACAATCTCTCCCGGCTGACTCGGACAACGGGATCGAGGGTCCGAGGGGTCCACCATTGTCCCGGCCACTTCGGGCCCCGGAAAGGAAGGGCTGTGGGGTCGACCTGGTTCCAAGGGACGGCAGGGTCGACCATATGTCCTGTCTGACTCGGTCCCAGGGCCGAGTTGATGCGAGGTTGACCAGATGTCCCAGCCGACTCGGTCCTGGTCCGAGCTTCCGTGTTGTCAAACAGCTCTCCTGGCCAACTCGGGACCTGTGACCAAGGGCCAAGATGTGGACCAGCTCTCCCAACAGACTCGGTCCAGGGTCTGAGTTGCCATGGTATTGAACAGCTGTACTGGCTGACTCAGACCCATGGTCCTTAGAGCTGAGCGGTCGACCAGCTCTCCCGGTCAAAACGGGCTCTGTGACTGAGGGTCCGAGACATCGACCATCTCTAACAATAGGCTTGGTCCTGGGTCTGAACTGCTGCAGTGTCGAACATTTCTCCCGGCCGACTCAGACCCAGGGTCCGCGGAGCCACGGGGTCGACCAGCTGTCCCGGCCGACTCGGTCCTGGTCCGAGCTGCCGCAGCGTCGACCAGCTCTCCTGGACAACTTGGGCCCTGTGACCTTGGGTCGGAGATGTGGAACAGCTCTCCCAACAGACTCGGTCCAGGGTCCCAGGTGCCATGGTGTGAAACAGCTGTACTGGCTGACTCGGACCCGGGTCCAAGGAGCCGTGGTGTCGACAGGTATACTGGCCCACTCGGTCCCAGAAACGAGCTACCTTGGGGTGGGCCAGCTTTCCCAGCGGTATGGGACCCGGTGACCAAGGGGCCGTGGGATCAACAAGCTGTCCCGGCTTACTGGGACCAGTGTCCCAGCTGCCACAGTGTCGACAAAATCTCCCGAGTGACTCGGACCACGGGACCGAGGTTCCGAGGGGTCGACCAATGTCTCGGCCACCTAGGGACCTGGGAAGGAGGGGCCGTGGTGTCGACCTGGTTCCAAGGGACGGCAGGGTCGACCATCTGTCCTGTGTGACTCGGTCCCGGGTCCGAGCTGCTGTGAGGTCGACCAGGTGCCCCAAGAGACTCGGTCCTAGTCCGAGCTGCCGCGGTGTCGACCAGCTCTCCTGGCCAACTCGGGCCCTGTGACCGTGGGTCAGAGAATTGCACCAGCTCTCCCAACACACTCATCCAGAGTCTGAGATTCCGTGGTATCGAACAGCTGTACCGGCTGACTCGGACCCATGGTCCTTGGAGCTGAGCTGTCGACCAGCTCTCCCGGTCAAAACAGGCCCTGTGACCGAGGGACCGAGACAACGACCATCTCTACTAATAGGCTCATGCCCGGGTCTGAGCTGCTGCGGTGTGGAACATTTGTCCCGGCCGACTCAGACTCAGGTTCTGAGGAGCCATGGGGTCGACCAGCTGTTCCGGCCGACTGGGTCCTGGTCCGAGCTACCGCTGTGTCGACCAGCTCTCCTGGCCAACTCGGGCCCTGTGACCAAGTGTCGGACATGTGGACCAGCTCTCCCAACAGACTCGGTCCAGTGTCTGAGCTGCCGCGGTATCGAACAGCTGTAACGGCTGACTAGTTCCAAAGGTCTTTGGAGCTGAGTGGTCGACCAGCTCTCCCGGTCAAAACAGGCCCTGTGACCGAGGGTCCGAGACTTCGACGAGCTCTACCAATTGACTCGGTCCCGGGTCTGAGATTCGGCGTTGTCGAACATTTGTCCCGGCTGACTCAAAGCCAGGGTCCTAGGAGCCACGGGTCGACGAGCTGTCCTGGCCGACTAGGTCATGTTCCGAGCTGCCGCGGTGTCGACCAGCTCTCCTGGCCAAGTTGGGACCTGTGACCAAGGGTCGGAAATGTGGACTAGCTCTCCCAAAAGATTCGAACATCACAAAAGTTTCAGTCAATGATCTGAGCTGCCGTGGTGTCAAACAGCTGTACCGCCTGACTCGGACCCATGGGCCTTGGAGCTGCGGGGTCGATCAGCTGTCCCGGCTGACTCAGACCTGATTCCGACGTGCCTCAGGCTGAACCATTTCTCCCGGCCGAAATGGTCCCGGTTCCGTGGGGCCGTGGGGTCGACCTTCTCTCCCAGCTGACACGGAACCATGGTCCGAGGGGCTGTGGGGTGGACCAGTGGTCCCGGCCGATGCTTTCCCTGGTCCGAGCTGCTCTGGGGTCGACCAGCTATCAAGGCGACTAAGTCCCAGGTGCGAGGGTCCGAGGGTGGGCAGGGTTTACCAGTGGTCCCGGCCAACTCGCTCCTGTGTCTGAAGTGCCTGGCAGTCGACCAGCTGTCACGTCCGACTCGTTTCTTGGGGGGTGGTGCCACGAGGGTGACCACCTGACCCGGGCGACAGGGTCCAGCATCCGAAGGGCTGTGGTTTTGACCAGTTGTCCGGGTTGATTCTGTCCCAGGTCCGAGGGTCCGAGGATTCGACCAGATGTCCCAGCCAACTCTGTCCCGAGTCTGAGGGTCCGTAGGATTGACCAGCTATCCTGGCCGACTCGGTCTCGGGCCCGAGCTGACGTGGGATCGACCAGCTGTCCAGGCCGACTTGGAACCGCATCCGCAGAGCCGTGGGTTCGACCAGCTGTCCCAGCCCACTAGGACCCGTGTCTGAGCTGACGCAGTGTTGACCAGGTATTCCGTCCTCCTAGGTCCCGTGTCCGAGCTGACGTGGGGTAGACCAGCTGTCCCGGCCGACTCAGACCTAGGTCCGAGGCGCCGTAGGGTCGACTTGCTGTCCGGGCCTATTCGGAACCCGTGCCGAATCGGACCCCGGTTCGAGGGGCCGCAGAGTCAAAGTAAATCCCAGCTGATTAGATCCCCAGTTCCGAGGGCCACAGGGTCCACCAGCTGTCCAGCCAGACTCGGTACCGGGCTCCAAGCACAGAGGGGAAAATGGACCGGTGGACCGATGGTATGAGGGCTCGAGGGGCCGCGTTTTCATACAACTTCATGGCAAGCTCTTTCATGTGGTCCCTAGTAGTGAGGGACCGATGGTCTGAAGAGCCTTGGGGTCGACCAGCTGTCCCGGCCGACTCGGGCCCTGTGTCAAAGTGTTCACGTGGTCGAATATTCGTCCCGGCCGATTCGTTCCTGTGTTCAAGGGTCTGAGATTGGGCAGGGTTCTCCCGGCCGACTCGGACCACAGGACTGAGGGGCAGCAGGGTCGCCCAGCTGCCCAGTCTGATTCTTTCCCTGGTCCAAGCTGCTGACTGGTTGATCAGTTTTCCCAGGTGACACGGTCCAGGGTCCATGGGGCCGAGGATGGACGGAGGTGACCAGCGATCCCGGCAGACTCGGACCCGGGTCCGAGGAGCCGTGGTGTCGGACAGGTATACTGGCCCACTCCCTCCCGGATCTGTGCTGCCCTGGGTTTGACCAGCTTTCCCAGCCCATGGGACCCTGGGACCAAGGGGCCGTGGGGTCGACCAGCTGTCCCAGCTGACTGGATCCCAGTGCCCAAGCTACCACAGTGTCAACAAACTCTCCCGTCTGACTCGGACACCGGAGCCGAGGATCCGAAGGGTCGACCACTGTCCCGGCAACCTCTGGCCCCAGGATAGAGGGGCCATGGTTTCAACCTGGTTCCAAGGGACGGCAGGGTCCACCATCTGTCCTGTCCGACTCGGTCCCAGGTCCGAGCTGCTACGAGGTCGACACATTGCCCCTGCCGACTCGGTCCTGGTCCGAGCTGCTTAGTGGTTGACCAGCTCTCCTTGCCAACTCGGGCCCTGTGACCGAGGGTTGGAGATGTGGGCCAGCTGTCCCAAAAGACCCAGCCCAGGGTCTGAGCTGCCGCGGTATCGAACAGCTCTACCGGCTGATTCGGACCCATGGTCCTTGGAGCTGAGCGGTCGACCAGCTCTCCCGGTCAAATCGGGCCATTTGACCAAGGGTCTGAGACATCGACCAGCTCTACCAATAGGCTTGGTCCCGGGTCTGAGCTGCTGCGTTGTTGAACATTTGTCCCGGTTGACTCACATCCAAGATCCTAGGAGCCACGGGGTCGACCAGCTGTTCCGGCCGACTGGATCCTGGTCCGAGCTGCCGCTGTGTTGACCAGCTCTCCTGGCCAACTCGGGCCCTGTGACCGAGTGTCAGAAATGTGGACCAGCTCTCCCAACAGACTCTGTTCAGGGTCTGAGCTGCCGTGGTGTCAAACAGCTGTACCGGCTGACTCGGAACCATGGGCCTTGGATTGCGGGTTCAATCAGCTGTCCTGGCTGACTCGGACCCGATTCCGACGTGCCGTGGGCTGAACCATTTGTCCCGGCCGAAATGATTCCGATTCCGTGGGGCCGTGGTTTCCACCAGCTCTCCCAGCTGACACGGAACTCTGGTCCAAGGGGCCGTGGGGTAGACCAGCTTTTCCCGCTGATGCTTTCCCTGGTCCGAGCTGCTCTGGGGTCGACCTGCTATCACAGGCGACTCGGACACATGTCCAAGGGTCTGACAGTGGGCAGGGTTTACCAGTGGTCCTGGCTGACTCGCTCCTGTGTCCGAAGTGCCTGGCCTTCAACGAGTTATCACGGCCGACTCGCTGCTTGGGGGAGTGGTGCTACCAGGTTGACCAGCTGACCCAGCCGACACTGTCCCTGGTCCCTAGGGCCATGGGTTAGACCAGTTGTCCAGTCGGATTATTTCCCGGGTCCGAGGGCCTGAGGTTTTGACCAGATGTCGCAGCCAACACTGTCCCGGGTCCGTGGGCCATAGTTTTGACCAGCTATCCTGGCCGTTTCGGTCTTGGGTTCGAGCTGACGTGGGATCGACCAGCTGTCCAGGCCGACTTGGAACCGAATCCACAGACCCGTGGGTTCGACCAGCTGTCCCAGCCCACTCAGACCCGGGTCCGAGCTGACGCAGTGTTGACCAATTATTCCGTCCTCCTAGGTCCCGTGTCCGAGCTGATGTGGGGTTGCCCAGCTGCCCTAGCCGACTCTTTCCCTGGTCCAAGCTGCCGAGTGGTTGACCAGCTGTCCTGGCTTACTGGGACCCAGTGTCCGAGCTGCCGCAGTGTTGATAAACTCTACCGGCTGACTAGGACCCTGGGACCCAGGGTCTGAGGGGTCGACCACTGTCCCAGCCACCTCGGGCCCAGGGAAAGAGGGGCCGTGGGGTCGACCTGGCTCCAAGGGACGGCATGGTCGACCATCTGTCCTGTCTGACTCGGTCCCGGGTCCGAGCTGCTGTGAAATCCACCAGCTGTCCTGGCCACTCCGTCATGGTCCGAACTGCCGCGGTGTCGACCAGCTCTCCTGGCCAACTCGGGCCCTGTGACCGAGGGACGGATATGTGGACCAGCTCTCCCAACAGACTCGATCCAATTACTGAGCTGCCGTGGTATTGAACAAATGTACCGGCTGACTCGTACACATGGTCCTTGGAGCTGAGCAGTCGACCAGTTCTCCCAGTCAAATCGGGCCCTGTGACCGGGGGTCCGAGACATCGACCAGCTCTAGCAATAGGCTCGGTCCTGGTCTGAGCTGCCGCGGTGTCAACAAGCTCTCATGGCCAACTTGGGCCCTGTGACCGAGGGTCGGAGATGTGGACCACCTCTCCCAACAGATTCGGTCCAGCGTCAGAGCTGCAGTATTGTCAAACAGCTGTACCAGCTGACTCGAACCCATGGTCCTTGGAGATGCGGGATCGATCAGCTGTCCTGGCTGACTGGGACCCGATTCTGATGTTCCGCGGCCTGAACCTTTTGTCCCGGCTGAAATTGTCCCGGTTCGGTGGGGCCGTGGGGTCGACCTGCTCTCCCAGCTGACACGGAACCCTGGTCCCAGGGTCCGTGGGCTAGACCAGGGTTTCCCGCCGATGCTTTCCCTGGTTTGACATATTGTGTGGTCGACCAGCTATCGCAGGTGACTCGGACACATGTCCGAGGGTCTGAGAGTGGGCAGGGTTTACCAGTGGTCCTGGCCGACTCGCTCCTGTGTCCGAAAGGCCTGGCCGTCAACGAGCTGTCACGGCCGACTCGCTGCTTGGGGGCGTGGTGCTACCAGGTTGACCAGCTGACCCGGCTGACACGGTCCCGGGTCCGTAGGGCCGTGGGTAGACCAGTTGTCCAGACGGATTCTGTCCCTGGTCCGAGGGTCCGAGGGTTCGACCAGATGTCCCAGCCAACACTCTCCCGTGTCTGAGGGTCCGTAGGATTGATCAGCTGTCCTGGACGAGTTGGTCTGGGGTCCGAGTTGATGTGGGATCGACCAGGTCTCCAGACAGACTTGTAACCGCATCCCCAGAGTATTGGGGTCGACCAGCTGTCCCGGCCGACTCGGACCTAGGTCCGAAGGGCCGCAGTGTCGACCACCTGTCCGGGCCTACTCAGAACCCAGGCCGAATCGGACCCCGGTCCGAGGTGCCACAGAGTCGACAAGAATCCCAGCTGACTAGATCCCCGGTTCCGAGGGGCCACAGGGTCCACAGGCTGTCCAGCCCGACTCGGTACAGGGCTCCAAGGCACCGAGGTGAAAATGGATGGGGGACCGATGGTACGAGGGCTCGAGGGGCCACTTTTTCATACAACATCATGGCAAGCTCTTTCGTGTGGACACTAGTACTGAGGGACCGAGGGTCTGAAGAGCCTTGGGGTCGACCAGCTGTCCCGGCTGACTCGGGCCCCATGTCGAGGAGTTTATGTGGTCGAATATTCGTCCTGGCCGATTCGTTCCTGTGTCCGAGGGTCTGAGATTGTGCAGTGTCGACCAGTTCTCCCGGCCCACTACGACCGCAGGACCGAGGGGCAGCAGGTTCGCCCAGCTGGCCTGGCCGACTCTTTCCCTGGTCCAAGCTGCAGACGGGTTGATCAGCTGTCCCAGGCGACACAGTCCTGGGTACGAGGGGCCGAGGGTGGAATGAGTCGTGCAGCGATACCAGCTGACTCGGAACCGGGTCCGAGGAGCCGAGGTGCAGAACAGAATACTGGCCCACTCGGTCCCGGATCTGAGCTGCCGTGGGGTTGACCAGCTTTCCCAGCCGAATGGGACCCCGGGACCTAGGGGTCATGGGGTCGACCAGATTTCCCGCCCAACTCGGTCCTGGTCCGAGCTGCCGCGGTGTCAACCAGCTCTCTTGGCCAACTCGTGCCCTGTGACTGAGGGTCGGAGATGTGGACCAGATCTCCCAACAGTCTCGGTCCAGAGTCTGAGCTGCCGTGGTGTCAAACAGCTGTACTGGTTGACTCGGACCCATGGTCCTTAGATCTGCATGGTCAATCAGCTGTCTGGCTGACTCGGACCTGATTCTGACGTGCCGCGGGCGAACCATTTGTCCCAGCCGAAATGGTCCCGGTTCCGTGGGGCCGTGTGGTCGACCTGATCTCCCAGCTGCCACGGAACCCTGGTCCGAGGGGCAGTTTTGTGGACCAGAGGTCCCGGCTGATGCTTTCCCTGGTCTGAGCTGCTGTGGGGTCGAACAGCTATCACAGGCGACTCGGTCCCAGGTCCGATGGTCCGAGGCTGGGCAGGATTTACCAGTGGTCCCGGCCAACTCGCTCCTCTGTCTGAAGAGCCTGGCAGTCGACCAGCTGTCACGGCCGACTCGCTGCTTGGGGGAGTGTTGCCACGAGGTTAACCAGCTGACCCGGGCAACAGGGACCAGTGTCCGAAGGGCCGTGTGTTTGCGCAGTTGTCCAGGCGGATTCTGTCCCGTGTCCGAGGGTGGAGGGTTTGACTAGATGTCCCAGCTAACTCTGTCCCGTGTCCGAGTGTCCGTAGGTTTGATCAGCTGTCCTGGCCGACTCGGTCTCGGGGCAGAGCTGACCTGGGATCGACAAGCTGTCCAGTCCAACTTCGAACCGCATCCGCAGAGCCGTGGGATCGACAAGCTGTCCCAGCCCGCTAGTACCCGGGTCCGAGCTGACGCAGTGTTGACCTGGTATTCCATCCTCCTAGGTCCCGTGTCCGAGCTGACGCGGGGTTGACCAGCTGTCCCGGCCGACTCGGACCTAGGTCCTAGGGGCCGCTGGGTCGACCAGCTGTCCGGGCCTACTCGGAACACGGGACGAATCGGACCCCGGTCCGGGGTTCCACGGAGTCGACAAGAATCCCAGCTGACTAGATCCCCGGTTCCGAGGGGCCACAGGGTCCACCAGCTGTCCAGTCAGACTCGGTACCGTGGTCCGTGGCATCGAGGGGACAATCGACTGCGGGACCGATGGTACGGGGGCTCGAGGGGCTGCGTTTTCATACAACTTCATGGCAAGCTCTTTCGTGTGCACCCTAGTACTGAGGGACCGAGGGTCTGAAGAGCCTTGGGGTTGACCAGCTGTCCGGGCCAACTCGTGCCCCATGTCATAGATTTCACATGGTCGAATAATCATCCCGGCTGATTCGTGACTGTGTCCGAGGTTCTGAGATTGGGGAGGGTCAACCAGTTCTCCAGGCCGACTCGGACCCCTGGACCGAGGGGCAGCAGGGATGCCCAGCTGCCCTGGACGACTCTTTGCCTGGTCCAAGCTGCCGAGGGGTTGACCAGCTCTCCCGGCTGACTGGAACCCAGTGTCCGAACTGCCGCATTGTCAACAAACTCTCCCAGGTGACAAGGACCATGGGTCTGAGGGTCCGAGGGGTCAACCAATACTGGCCAACTAGGGCCACGGGAAGGAGGGGCTGTAGGGTCGACCTGGTTCCAAGGGACTGCAGGGTCGACCATCTGTCCTGTCTGACTCGGTCACGGGTCCGATCTGCTGCGAGTTCGACCAGCTGTCCCAGCCGACTCGGTCCAGGTCCGAGCTTCCGTGGTGTACAACCAGCTCTCCTGGCCAACTCGGGCCCTGTGACCGTGGGTCAGAGATGTGGACCATCTCTCACAACACACTCATCCAGGCTCTGAGACACCGCGGTATCAAACAGCTATACCGGATGACTTGGACCCATGGTCCTTGGAGCTGAGCGGTCGACCAGCTCTCCCGGTCAAAACGGGCCCTGTGACTGAGGGTCCGAGACATCAACCAGCTCTACCAATAGGCTCTTTCCTGGGTCTGAGCTGCTGTGGTGTTGAACATTTGTCCCAGCCGACTCAGACCCAGGGTCCGAGGAGCCACGGGCTCAACCAACTGTCCCGGCCGACTCTGTCCAGGTCCGAGCTGCCGCAGTGTCGACGAGCTCCTCTGGCCAAATTGGGCCCTGAGACCGAGATTCGGAGAAGTGGACCAGCTCTCCCAACAGATACAGTCCAGTGTCTCAGCTGCCGCGGTGTCAAACAGCTGTAGCGGCTGACTTGGACCCATGGTCCTTGGAACTTCGGGGTCGATCAGGTGTCCCGGCTGACTCGGACTCGATTCCAAAGTTCGGCAGGCTGAACCATATGTCCTGGCCGAAATGGTCCCGGTTCCGTGGGGCCGTGGGGTCGAGCTGCTCTCCCAGCTGACTCAGAACCCTGGTCCGTGGGGCTGTGGGGGGGACCAGCGGTCCCAGCCGATGCTTTCCCTGGTCCGAGCTGCTGTGGGGTTGACCAGCTATCGCAGGCGACTCGGTCCCACATCCGAATGTCCCAGGGTGGAAATGGTTTACCAGTGGTCACGGCCGATTCGCTCCTGTGTCTGAAGGGCCTGGCAGTCGACCAGCTGTCACGGCTGACTCGCTTCTTGGGGACGTGGTGCCACGAGGTTAACCAGCTGACCCGGCCGACATGCTCCCAGGTCCAAAGGGCCTTGTGGTTGCCAAGTTGTCTGGGCGGATTCTGTCTCGGGTCTGAGAGTACGAAGGTTCGACAGATGTCCCAGCCAACTCTGTCCCGGGTCCGAGGGTCGTAGGATTGACCAGCTATACTGGCCGACTCGGTCACCGGTCCGAGCTGACGTGGGATCGACCAGCAGTCCAGGCCGACTTGGAACCACATCCACAGAGCCGTTGGGTCGACAAGCTGTCCCAGCCAACTCGGAGTCGGGTCCGTACTGACGCAGTGTTGAGCAGGTGTTCCGACCTCCTGGTCCCCGTGTCCGACCTGACGTGGGGTTGATCAGCTGTCCCGGCTGATTCAGACCTAGGTCCGAGGGGCCGCATGGTCGACCAGCTGTCCGGGCCTACTCGGAACCCGGGCCGACTCGGACCACCGTCTGAGGGTCCATGTAGTTGACAAGAATCCCAGCTGACTAGATCCCCGGTTCCGAGGGGCCACAGGGTCCACCAGCTGTCCAGCCCGACTTGGTACCGTGGTCCGAGGCACCAAGGGGAAAATGGACCGGGGGACCGATGGTACGAGGTCTCGAAGCGCCGTGTTTTCATACAATGTCATGGCATGCTCTTTCGTGTGGACCCTAGTACTGAGGGACCGAGGGTCTGAAGAGCCTTGGGGTCGACCAGCTGTCCCAGACGCTTCAGGCCCCGTGTCCAAGTGATCACGTGGTTGATAATTCGTGCCAGCCGATTCGTTCCTGTGTCCGAGGCTCTCAGATTAGCCAGGGTCAACCTGTTCTCCCAGCCGACTCAGACCGCAGGACCGAGGGGCAGCAGGTTCGCCCAGCTGGCCTGGCCGACACTTTCCCTGGTCCAAACTGCCGAGGGGTGGACCAGCTGTCCCGGCTGACCTAGACACCGGTCCAAGGAGCCGTGGTGTCGAACAGGTATACTGGCCCACTCGGTCCCGGAAACGAGCTGCCATGGGGTCGACCAGCTTTCCCAGCCGAATGGGACCCCGGGACCAAGGGGCCGTTGGGGCGACCAGCTGTCCCGGCTGACTGGGACCCAGTGTCCGAGCTGCCACATTGTCGACAAACTCTCCCGGCTGACACGGACCCCGGGACCGAGGGTCCGAGGTGTCAACAACTATCTCGGCCACCTAGGGCCCCGGGCAGGAGGGGCCGTGGGGTCGACCTGGTTCCAAGGGATGGCAGGGTCGACCATCTGTCCTGTCTGACTCGTTCCCAGGTCGGAGCTGTTGTGAGGTCTACCAGCTGCCCCAGCCGACGCAGTCAGGTCCGAGCTGCCGCGGTGTCGACCAGCTCTCCTGGCCAACTCGGGCCCTGTGACCGAGGGACAAGATGTGGACCAGCTCTCCCAACAGACTCGGTCGTGTCTGAGATTCCGTGGTATCGAACCGCTGTACCGGCTGACTCGGACCCATGGTCATTGAAGATGCGTGGTCGATCAGCTGTCCCGGCTGACTCGGACCCGATTCCGATGTGCCGTCGTCTGAACCATTTGTCCCTGCCTAAATGGTCCCGGTTCTGAGGAGCCGTGGGGTCGACCTGCTCCCCCAGCTGACACGGAACCCTGGTCCAAGGGGCCCTGGGTTGGACCACCGATCCTGGCCGATGCTTTCCCTTGTCCGAGCTCCTGTGGGGTCGACCAGCTCTCGCAGGCAACTCGGTCTCAGGTCCGAGGGTCTGATGGTGGGCAGGAATTACCAGAGGTCCCGGCCGACTCCCTCCTCTGTCCGAAGGGCATGGCAGTCGACCAGCTGTCATGGCCAACTCGTTGCTTGGGGGCGTGTTGGGGTCAACCAGCCTTCCCAACTTCTGGGACACAGTTCCGAGCTGCCGCAGTGTCGACAATCTCTCCCGGTTGACTCGGACCACAGCGCCGAGGGTCCGAGAGGTCGAACATTATCCTAGCCACCTAGGGCCCTGGGAAGGCGGGGCCGTGGTGTCGACCTGGTTCCAAGTGACGGCAGGGTCGGCCATCTGTCGTGTCTGACTCGGTCCTGGGAACGAGCTGCTGTGAGGTCGACCACCTGTCCCGGCAGACTCGGTCTTGTTCTGAGCAGCTGTGGTGTCGACCAGCTCCCCTGGCCAACTCAGGCCCTGTGACCGAGGGTAGGAGTTATGGACCAATTCTACCAACAGACTCGGTCCAGTGTCTCAGCTGCCGCGGTGTGAAACAGCTGTACCGGCTGACTCAGACCCATGGTCCTTGGAGCTGCGGGGTCGATCAGCTGTCTCGGCTGACTCGGACCCGATTCCGTCATGCCGCGGGCTGAACCATTTGTCTCAGCCGACTTGGTCCCGGTTCCGTGGGACCATGGGGTCGACCTGCTATCCCAGCTGACACGGAACCCTGGTCCAAGGTGCCGTGGGGTGGACCAGCGGTCCTGGCCAATGCTTTCCCTGGTCCAAGCTGCTGTGGGGTCCACTAGCTATCACAGGCGACTATGTCCCAGATCTGAGGGTCCGAAGGTGGGCAAGGTTTACCAGTGGTCCCGGCAGACTTGCTCCTGTGTCTGAATGGCCTGGCAGTTGACCAGCTGTCACGGCCGACTCGCTGCTTGGAGGCGTGGTGCCACGAGGTTGACCAGCTGACCCTGTCAACACGGTCCCAGGTCCGAAGTGCCGTGGGTTGGACCAGTTGTCCGGGCGGATTCTGTCCCAGGTCCGAGGGTCCGAGGGTTCAACCAGATATCTCAGCCAACTCTGTCCTGTGTGTGAAGGGCCGTAGGGTTAACCAGCTATCCTGGCCGACTTGGTTTCACCTCCGACCTGAAATGGGATCGACCAGCTGTCCAGGCCGAGTTGGAAACGCATCCGCAGCGCCGTGGGGTCGACCAGCTGTCCCAGCGCATTCGGACCCGGGTGCGAGCTGACGCAGTGTTGACCAGGTATTCCATCCTCCTAGGTCCGGTGTCCGAGCTGAGACGGGGTTGACCAGCTTTGCCGGCCGACTCGGACCTAGGTCCCAGGGGCCGCAGTTTCGAACAGCTCTCCGGGCCAACTCGGACCCCGGGCCAACTCAGAACATGTTCTGAACTGCCGCGGTGTCAACAAGTATCCCAGCAGACTAGATCACGGTCCCGATTGGCCACAGGGTCCACCAGTTGTCCAGCCCGAATCGTAAGAGGCTCCGAGAAACCGAGGGGAAAATTCAGCAGGGGACCGATGGTACAAGGGCTCGAGGGGCTGTGTTTTCATAGAACTTCATGGCAAGTTCTTTCGTGTGGACCCTAGTACTGAGGGACCGAGGGTTTGAAGAGACGTGGGGTCAACCACCTGTCCCAGCCGCCTCGGGCCCTGTGTCCAAGTGTTCACGTGGTCGAATATTCGTCCCGACCGATTTGTTCCTGTGTCCGAGGGTCTGAGATTGGGCAGGGTCGACCAGTTCTCCTGTCTGACATGGACACTAGGACCGAGGGGCAGCAGGGTGGCCAAGCTGCCCTGGCCGACTCTTTCCCTGGTCCAAGCTGCCGAGGGTTTGACCAGCTGTCCCCGGTGACACAGTCCTTGGTCCGTGGGACCGAGGGTGGACGGAGTCGACAAGCTTTGCTGGCTGACTCGGTCCGGGTCCGAGGAGCCATGGTGTCGAACAGGTATACTGGCCTACTCGGTCCCGGATCTGAGCTGCCGTGAGGTCGTACAGCTTTCCCAGCCGAATGGGACCCCAGGACCAAGAGGCAGTGTGGTCGACCAGCTGTCCCGGCCAACTCGGTCCTTGTCCGAGGTGCCGCTGTGTCGACCAGCTCTCCTGGCCAACTGGGGCCCTGTGACTGAGGGTCTGAGATGTGGACCAGCTCTCCCAACTGTCTCGGTTCAGTGTCTGAGCTGCCGCGGTGTCAAACAGCTGTACCCGCTTACTCGGACACATGGTCCTTGGAGCTGCAGGGTCGATCAGCTGTCCCGGCTGACTCGGACCCGATTCTGTCTTGCCGCGGGGTGAACCATTTGTCCCGGCTGAAATGGTCCCGGTTCCGTGGGGCCGTGGGGTCTACCTGCTCTCCCAGCTGACACGGAACCCTGGTCTGAGGGGCCGTGGGTTGGACCAGCGATCCTGGCTGATGCTTTCCCTGGTCTGAGCAGCTGTGGGGTCGACCAGCAATCGCAGGAGACTCGGTCCCCGGTCCGAGGGTCCGAGGGTGGACAGGGTTTATCAGTGGTCCCGGCCGACTCGCTCCATTGTCTGAAGGGCCGGGTAGTCGACCAGCTATCACGGCCCACTCGCTGCTTGGGGTCGTGGGACCACAAGTTTGACCAGCTGACCCGGCCAACATGGTCCCAGGTACGAAGGGACGTGTGCTTGACCAGTTGTCCGGGCGGATTTTGTCCTGGCTCTGAGGGTTCGAGGTTTCAACGCGATGTCTCAGCCAACTCTCTCCAGTGTCCGAGGGGCTGTAGGGTTGACCAGCTATCCTGGCCGACTCGGTCTCGGGTCCGAGCTTATGTGGGATCGACCAGCTGTGCAGTCTGACTTGGAACAGCATCCGCAGAGCCGTGGGGTCGACCAGCTGTCCCAGCCCACTCGGACCCGTGTCCAAGCTGACGCAGTGTTGACCAGGTATTCCGTCCTCCTAGGTCCCGTGTCCGAGGTGACACGGGGTTGACCAGCTGTCCCATCCGACTCGGACATAGGTCTGATGGGCCGACGGTACGACCATCTATCCGGCCCTTCTCAGACCCTGGGCCGATTTGGACCCTGGTCCATGGGGCCGCAGACTCGACAAGAATCCTATCTGACTAGATCCCCGATTCTGAGGGGACACAGTGTCCACCAGCTGTCCAGCCCGACTCGGTATCGTGTTCCAAGACAACGAGGGGACAATGGACCGGGGGACCGATGGAACGAGTGCTCGAAGGGCCGCCTTTTCATACAACTTCATGGCAAGCTCTTTCGTATGAACCCTAGTACTGAGGGAGCGAGTGTCTGAAGAGCCTTGGGGTTGACCAGCTCTCCCGGCTGAATCGGGCCCCGTGTCAAAGAGTTCACCTGGTCGAATATTCATCCCGGCAAATTTGTTCTGTGACCGAGGGTCTGAGATTGGGCTGGGTCGACCAGTTCTCGCTGCCGACTCGGACCCCGGGACCAATGGTCCGAGTGGTCAACCAATGTCCCGGCCACCTAGGGCCCAGGGAAAGAGGGGCCGTGTGGTCGACCTGGTTCCAAGGGATGGCAGGGTCGACCATCTGTCCTGTCTCACTCGGTCCCTGGTCCGAGCTGCTGTGAGATCGACCAGCTGTCCCGGCCGACTCGGTCATGTTCCGATCTGCCGCTCTGTCGACCACCTCTCCTGGCCAACTCGGGCCCTCTGACCGAGGGTCGGAAAGATGGACCAGCTCTCCCAACAGACTTGGTCAAGGGTCTGAGCTGCCGTGGTATCGAACAGCTGTACTGGCTGTCTCGGACCCATGGTCCTTGGAGCTGAGCGGTCGACCAGCACTCCCGGTCAAAACGGGCCCTGTGACCGAGGGTCCGAGACATCGACCAGCTCTAACAATAGGCTCCGTCCCGGGTCTGAGCTGCTGCAGTGTCGAACATTTGTCCCGGACGACTCAGACCCAGGGTCTGAGGAGCCACGGGGTCGACAAACTGTCCTGGCTGACTCGGTCCTGGTCCAAGCTGCTGCGGTGTCGACCAGCTCTCTTGGCCAACTTGGGCCCTGTGACCGAGTGTCAGAGATGTGGACCAGCTCTCCCAACAGACTCTGTCCAGGTCTTTAGCTGCTGGTGTGTCAAACAGCTGTACCAGTAACTCGGAACCATGGTCCATTGAGCTGCAGGGTCAATCAGCTCTCCTGGCTGACTCAGACCCGATTCTGACGTCTGCAGGCTGAACCATTTGTCCCGCCAAAATGGTCCCGGTTCCGTGGGGCCGTGGCGTCGACCTGCTCTCCCAGCTGACATGGAACCCTGGTTCGAGGTGCCGTGGAGTGGACCAGAGTTCCCGGCCGATGCTTTCCCTGGTCCGAGCTACTGTGGGGTCGACCAGCTATCGCAGGCAACTCAGTCCCAGTCCGAGGGTCCGAGGGTTGGCAGGGTTTACCAGTGGTCCCGGTCGACTCACTCCTGTGTCTGAAGGGCCTGGCAGTGGACCAGTTCTCACGGCTGACTCGCTGCTTGGGGGCGTGGTGCCACGAGGTTGACCAGCTGACCCGGCCGACATGCTCCCGGGTCCGAAAGGACGTGGGTTTGACCAGTTGTCCTGGCGGATTCTGTCCGGGGGTCCGAAGGTCCGAGGGTCCGAGTGTTCGAACAGATGTCCCAGCCAACTCTGTCCTGGGTCCGAGGGGTCGTAGGGTTGACCAGCTATCCTGGCCGACTCGGTCTCGGGTCCGAGCTGACGTGGGATCGACCAGCTGTCCAGGCCGACTTGGAACTGCATCCGCAGAGCCATGTGGTCGATCAGCTGTCCCAGCCCACTCGGGCCTGGATCTGAGCTGACGCAGTGTTGACCAGATATTCCGTCCTCCTAGGTCCCGTGTCCGAGGTGACATGGTGTTGACCAGCAGTCCTGGCCGCCTCGGACCTAGGTGCGAGGGCCCACAGCGTCAACCATCTATCCAGGCCTACTCTGACAACGGGCCGAATCGGACCCCGGTCTGAGGAGCCGCAGAGTCGACAAGAATCCCAGCTGACTAGATCCCCGGTTCCGAGGGGCCACAGGGTCCACCAGCTGTCCAGCACGACTCGGTTCCGGGCTCCGAGGCAGTGAGGGGACAATGGACCGGGGGACTGATGGTACGAGGGCTCGATGGCCCACGTTTTCATACAACTTCATGGCAAGCTCTTTCGTGTGGACCCTAGTACTGAGCAACCAAGGGTCTAAAGAGCCTTGGGGTCGACCAGCTGTGCCGGCCGACTCGGGCCCTGTGTCCAAGAGTTCACGTGGTCGAATATTTGTCCCAGCCGATTCTTTCCTATGTCCGAGGGTCTGACATTGGCCATGGTCGACCAGTTCTCTCGGCAGACTCGGACCCAGGGACCGAGGGGCATCTGGGTCGCCCAGCTGCCCTGACCGACTCTTTCCTTTGTCCAAGCTGCTGAGGGGTTGACCGGCTGTCCCAGGTGACACGGTCCCGGGTCCGAGGGGCCTAGGGTGGACGGAGTCAGCGAGTGATCCCGGCTGACTCGGACCCGGGTCCGAGGAGCCGTGGTGTCATACACTTATACTGGCCCACTCGGTCCCAGAAACGAGCTACCTTGGGGTCAGCCAGCTTTTCCAGCCGAATGGGACCCTGGGATCAAGTGGCCGTGGGGTCGACCAGCTGTCCCAGCGCATTCGGACCCGGGTGCGAGCTGACGCAGTGTTGACCAGGTATTCCATCCTCCTAGGTCCGGTGTCCGAGCTGAGACGGGGTTGACCAGCTTTGCCGGCCGACTCGGACCTAGGTCCCAGGGGCCGCAGTTTCGAACAGCTCTCCGGGCCAACTCGGACCCCGGGCCAACTCAGAACATGTTCTGAACTGCTGCGGTGTCAACAAGTATCCCAGCAGACTAGATCACGGTCCCGATTGGCCACAGGGTCCACCAGTTGTCCAGCCCGAATCGTAAGAGGCTCCGAGAAACCGAGGGGAAAATTCAGCAGGGGACCGATGGTACAAGGGCTCGAGGGGCTGTGTTTTCATAGAACTTCATGGCAAGTTCTTTCGTGTGGACCCTAGTACTGAGGGACCGAGGGTTTGAAGAGACGTGGGGTCAACCACCTGTCCCAGCCGCCTCGGGCCCTGTGTCCAAGTGTTCACGTGGTCGAATATTCGTCCCGACCGATTTGTTCCTGTGTCCGAGGGTCTGAGATTGGGCAGGGTCGACCAGTTCTCCTGTCTGACATGGACACTAGGACCGAGGGGCAGCAGGGTGGCCAAGCTGCCCTGGCCGACTCTTTCCCTGGTCCAAGCTGCCGAGGGTTTGACCAGCTGTCCCCGGTGACACAGTCCTTGGTCCGTGGGACCGAGGGTGGACGGAGTCGACAAGCTTTGCTGGCTGACTCGGTCCGGGTCCGAGGAGCCATGGTGTCGAACAGGTATACTGGCCTACTCGGTCCCGGATCTGAGCTGCCGTGAGGTCGTACAGCTTTCCCAGCCGAATGGGACCCCAGGACCAAGAGGCAGTGTGGTCGACCAGCTGTCCCGGCCAACTCGGTCCTTGTCCGAGGTGCCGCTGTGTCGACCAGCTCTCCTGGCCAACTGGGGCCCTGTGACTGAGGGTCTGAGATGTGGACCAGCTCTCCCAACTGTCTCGGTTCAGTGTCTGAGCTGCCGCGGTGTCAAACAGCTGTACCCGCTTACTCGGACACATGGTCCTTGGAGCTGCAGGGTCGATCAGCTGTCCCGGCTGACTCGGACCCGATTCTGTCTTGCCGCGGGGTGAACCATTTGTCCCGGCTGAAATGGTCCCGGTTCCGTGGGGCCGTGGGGTCTACCTGCTCTCCCAGCTGACACGGAACCCTGGTCTGAGGGGCCGTGGGTTGGACCAGCGATCCTGGCTGATGCTTTCCCTGGTCTGAGCAGCTGTGGGGTCGACCAGCAATCGCAGGAGACTCGGTCCCCGGTCCGAGGGTCCGAGGGTGGACAGGGTTTATCAGTGGTCCCGGCCGACTCGCTCCATTGTCTGAAGGGCCGGGTAGTCGACCAGCTATCACGGCCCACTCGCTGCTTGGGGTCGTGGGACCACAAGTTTGACCAGCTGACCCGGCCAACATGGTCCCAGGTACGAAGGGACGTGTGCTTGACCAGTTGTCCGGGCGGATTTTGTCCTGGCTCTGAGGGTTCGAGGTTTCAACGCGATGTCTCAGCCAACTCTCTCCAGTGTCCGAGGGGCTGTAGGGTTGACCAGCTATCCTGGCCGACTCGGTCTCGGGTCCGAGCTTATGTGGGATCGACCAGCTGTGCAGTCTGACTTGGAACAGCATCCGCAGAGCCGTGGGGTCGACCAGCTGTCCCAGCCCACTCGGACCCGTGTCCAAGCTGACGCAGTGTTGACCAGGTATTCCGTCCTCCTAGGTCCCGTGTCCGAGGTGACACGGGGTTGACCAGCTGTCCCATCCGACTCGGACATAGGTCTGATGGGCCGACGGTACGACCATCTATCCGGCCCTTCTCAGACCCTGGGCCGATTTGGACCCTGGTCCATGGGGCCGCAGACTCGACAAGAATCCTATCTGACTAGATCCCCGATTCTGAGGGGACACAGTGTCCACCAGCTGTCCAGCCCGACTCGGTATCGTGTTCCAAGACAACGAGGGGACAATGGACCGGGGGACCGATGGAACGAGTGCTCGAAGGGCCGCCTTTTCATACAACTTCATGGCAAGCTCTTTCGTATGAACCCTAGTACTGAGGGAGCGAGTGTCTGAAGAGCCTTGGGGTTGACCAGCTCTCCCGGCTGAATCGGGCCCCGTGTCAAAGAGTTCACCTGGTCGAATATTCATCCCGGCAAATTTGTTCTGTGACCGAGGGTCTGAGATTGGGCTGGGTCGACCAGTTCTCGCTGCCGACTCGGACCCCGGGACCAATGGTCCGAGTGGTCAACCAATGTCCCGGCCACCTAGGGCCCAGGGAAAGAGGGGCCGTGTGGTCGACCTGGTTCCAAGGGATGGCAGGGTCGACCATCTGTCCTGTCTCACTCGGTCCCTGGTCCGAGCTGCTGTGAGATCGACCAGCTGTCCCGGCCGACTCGGTCATGTTCCGATCTGCCGCTCTGTCGACCACCTCTCCTGGCCAACTCGGGCCCTCTGACCGAGGGTCGGAAAGATGGACCAGCTCTCCCAACAGACTTGGTCAAGGGTCTGAGCTGCCGTGGTATCGAACAGCTGTACTGGCTGTCTCGGACCCATGGTCCTTGGAGCTGAGCGGTCGACCAGCACTCCCGGTCAAAACGGGCCCTGTGACCGAGGGTCCGAGACATCGACCAGCTCTAACAATAGGCTCCGTCCCGGGTCTGAGCTGCTGCAGTGTCGAACATTTGTCCCGGACGACTCAGACCCAGGGTCTGAGGAGCCACGGGGTCGACAAACTGTCCTGGCTGACTCGGTCCTGGTCCAAGCTGCTGCGGTGTCGACCAGCTCTCTTGGCCAACTTGGGCCCTGTGACCGAGTGTCAGAGATGTGGACCAGCTCTCCCAACAGACTCTGTCCAGGTCTTTAGCTGCTGGTGTGTCAAACAGCTGTACCAGTAACTCGGAACCATGGTCCATTGAGCTGCAGGGTCAATCAGCTCTCCTGGCTGACTCAGACCCGATTCTGACGTCTGCAGGCTGAACCATTTGTCCCGGCCAAAATGGTCCCGGTTCCGTGGGGCCGTGGCGTCGACCTGCTCTCCCAGCTGACATGGAACCCTGGTTCGAGGTGCCGTGGAGTGGACCAGAGTTCCCGGCCGATGCTTTCCCTGGTCCGAGCTACTGTGGGGTCGACCAGCTATCGCAGGCAACTCAGTCCCAGTCCGAGGGTCCGAGGGTTGGCAGGGTTTACCAGTGGTCCCGGTCGACTCACTCCTGTGTCTGAAGGGCCTGGCAGTGGACCAGTTCTCACGGCTGACTCGCTGCTTGGGGGCGTGGTGCCACGAGGTTGACCAGCTGACCCGGCCGACATGCTCCCGGGTCCGAAAGGACGTGGGTTTGACCAGTTGTCCTGGCGGATTCTGTCCGGGGTCCGAAGGTCCGAGGGTCCGAGTGTTCGAACAGATGTCCCAGCCAACTCTGTCCTGGGTCCGAGGGGTCGTAGGGTTGACCAGCTATCCTGGCCGACTCGGTCTCGGGTCCGAGCTGACGTGGGATCGACCAGCTGTCCAGGCCGACTTGGAACTGCATCCGCAGAGCCATGTGGTCGATCAGCTGTCCCAGCCCACTCGGGCCTGGATCTGAGCTGACGCAGTGTTGACCAGATATTCCGTCCTCCTAGGTCCCGTGTCCGAGGTGACATGGTGTTGACCAGCAGTCCTGGCCGCCTCGGACCTAGGTGCGAGGGCCCACAGCGTCAACCATCTATCCAGGCCTACTCTGACAACGGGCCGAATCGGACCCCGGTCTGAGGAGCCGCAGAGTCGACAAGAATCCCAGCTGACTAGATCCCCGGTTCCGAGGGGCCACAGGGTCCACCAGCTGTCCAGCACGACTCGGTTCCGGGCTCCGAGGCAGTGAGGGGACAATGGACCGGGGGACTGATGGTACGAGGGCTCGATGGCCCACGTTTTCATACAACTTCATGGCAAGCTCTTTCGTGTGGACCCTAGTACTGAGCAACCAAGGGTCTAAAGAGCCTTGGGGTCGACCAGCTGTGCCGGCCGACTCGGGCCCTGTGTCCAAGAGTTCACGTGGTCGAATATTTGTCCCAGCCGATTCTTTCCTATGTCCGAGGGTCTGACATTGGCCATGGTCGACCAGTTCTCTCGGCAGACTCGGACCCAGGGACCGAGGGGCATCTGGGTCGCCCAGCTGCCCTGACCGACTCTTTCCTTTGTCCAAGCTGCTGAGGGGTTGACCGGCTGTCCCAGGTGACACGGTCCCGGGTCCGAGGGGCCTAGGGTGGACGGAGTCAGCGAGTGATCCCGGCTGACTCGGACCCGGGTCCGAGGAGCCGTGGTGTCATACACTTATACTGGCCCACTCGGTCCCAGAAACGAGCTACCTTGGGGTCAGCCAGCTTTTCCAGCCGAATGGGACCCTGGGATCAAGTGGCCGTGGGGTCGACCAGCTGTCCTGCCTGACTGGGACCCAGTGTCCCAGCTGCCGCATTGTCGACATACTCTCCCGGCTGACTCGGACCCACGGACCGAGGGTCCGAGGGGTCGACCACACTCCCGGCCACCAAGTGCCCTGGGAAAGAAGGGCCGATGGGTTGACCTGGTTCCAAGGGATGGCAGGGTCCACCATCTGTCCTCTCTGACTCGGTCCCGGGTCCGAGCATATGCGAGGTCGACCATCTGTCCCAGCCGACTTGGTCGTGGTCCGAGCTGCCCAGGTGTCGACCAGCTCTCCTGGCCAACTTGGGTCCTGTGACTGAGGGTCGGAGATGTGGACCAGCTCTCCCAACAGACTCGGTCCAGTGTCTGAGCTACCACGGTGTCAAACAGCTGTACCGGCTGACTCGGACCCATGGGCCTTGGAGCTGCGGGTTCGATCAGCTGTCCCGGCTGACTCAGACCCAATTCCGACGTGTCCCGGCCAAAATGGTCCCAGTTCCGTGGGCTGTGGTTTCGACCTGCTCTCCCAGCTGACACGGAATCCTGGTCCTCGGGGCCGTGGGTTGGACCAGCGGTCCCGGCCAATGCTTTCCCTGGTCCGAGCTCCTCTGGGTTCAACCAGATATCACAGGCAACTCGGTCCCAGGTCCGACTGTCCGATGGTGGGCAGGGTTTACCTGTGGTCCCAGCCAACTCACACCTGTGTCCAAAGGGCCTGGCAGTCAAACATCTGTCACGGCCGACTCGCTGCTTTGGGGCGTGGTACCACGAGGTTGATCAGCTGACCTGGCCGACACGGTCCCATGTCCGAAGGGACATGTGGTTGACCAGTTGTCTGGGCGGATTCTATCCCGGGTCCGAGGGTCCGAGTGTTCGACCAGATGTCCCAGCCAACTCTGTCCTGGGTCCGAGGGGCCGTCGGTTTGACCAGCTATCCTGGCTGACTCGGTCTGGTGTCCGAGCTGACGCAGTATTGACCAGGTATTACGTCTTCCTAGGTCCCGTGTCCCAGCTGACGTGGTGTTGACCAGCTGTTCCGGCTCACTCGGACCAAGGTCCATTGGGCCGCAGCATCGACCAGCTGTCCGGATCTACTTGGACCCCTGGCTGACTCGGACGCTGGTCCGAGGGGCCGCGGAGTCGACAAGAATCCCATCTGACTAGAACCCCGGTTTCGAGGGGCCACAGGGTCCATCAGCTGTCCAGCCCGACTCGGTACTGGGGTCCGAGTCACTGAGGGGACAATGGACCTGGGGACCGATTGTACGAGGGCTCGAGGGGCCAAGTTTTCATACAACTTCATGGCAAGGTCTTTCGTGTGGACCCTAGTTCTTAGGGACAGAGGGTCTGAAGAGCCTTGGTGTCGACCAGCTGTCTTGGCCGACTCGGGCCCCGTGTCCAAGTGTTCACGTGGTCGAATATTCGTCCCGGCCGATCCGTTCCTGTATCCGAGGTTCTGAGATTGGGCAGCGTCGACCACTTCTCCTGGCTGACACGGACCCCAGCACCGAGGGGTAACAGGCTTACCCAGCTGACCTGGCCGAATCTTTCCCTGGTCCAAGCTGCGAGGGGTTTACCAGCTGTCCCGGGTGACATGGTCCTGGGCCCGAAGGGCCTGGTAGTCGAACATCTGTCACGGCCGACTCGCTGCTTGGGGGTGTGGTGCCACCATGTTGACCAGCTGACCCGGCCAACACGGTCCGGTTCCGAAGGGACGTGGGGTTGACCAGTTGTCCGGGCGGATCCTGTCTCAGGTCCGAGGGTCCTATGGTTCAACCATATGTCCCAGCCAACGCTGTCCCGGGTCCGAGGGTGCGTAGGGTTCACTAGCTATCCTGGCCGACTCGGTCTCCGGTCCGAGCTGACGTGGGATCGACCAGCTGTCCAGGCGGATTTGGAACCACATCCGCAGAACCGTGGGGTCGACCAGCTTTCCAAGCCCACTCGGACACAGGTCTGACCTGACGCAGTGTTAACCAGGTATTCCGTCCTTCTAGTTCCCGTGTAAGAGCTGATGCGGCGTTGACCAGCTCTCCTGGCCGACTCCGACACGGGTCTGACCTGAGGCTCTGTTGACCAGGTATTCCGTCCTCCTAGGTCCCGTGTCCGAGCTGACGTGGAGTTGACCAGCTGTTCCGGCCGAATTGGACCTAGATTCGAGGGGCTGCAGGGTCGACCAGCTGTCCCGGCCGCCTCGGAGCCCGTGTCCAAGAGTTCACGTGGTCGAATATTCGTCCTGGCCGATTCTGTCCGATGTCCGAGGGTCTGACATTGGGCAGGGTCGACCAATTCTCCTGTCCAACTCGGACACTGGAACCGAGGGGCAGCAGGGTCGCCCAGCTGCCCAGGCTGTCTCTTTCCATCGTCCAAGCTGTCGAGGTGTTGACCAGCTGTCCCCGGTGACATGGTCCCTGGTCCGTGGGACCGAGGGTGAACGGAGTCGACAGGCTATCCCGGCTGACTCCGTACCTGGTCCGAGGAGCCGTGGTGTTGAACAGGTATACTGGCCCACTTGCTCCCGAATCCGAGCTGCCGTGGGGTCGACCAGCTTTCCCAGCCGAATGGGACCGCTGGACCAAGGGGCCGTGGGGTCAACCAGTTTTCACGGCCGACTCGGTCCTGGTCCGAGCTACTGCGGTGTCAACCAGCTCTCCTGGCCAACTCGGGCCCTGTGACCGAGGGTCAAAATGTGAACCAGCTCTCACAACAGACTCGGTCCAGGTTCTGAGCTGCCGCGGTATCGAACAGTTGTACTGGCTGACTCAGATCCATGGTCCTTGGAGCTGAGCGGTCGACCAGCTCCCCCATTAAAAACGGGCCCTGTGACCGAGGTTCGGAGACATTCACCAGCTCTACCAATAGGCTCGGTGCGGGGTCTGAGCTGCTGCGGTGTCGAACATTTTTCCCGGCCGACTCCGACCCAGGGTCCGAGGAGCCACGGGGTCGACCAGCTGTCCCAGCCGACTCGGTCACAGTCCGACCTGCCGCAGTGTCGACCATCTCTCCTGGGCAACTTGGGCCCTGTGACCGAGGGTCGGAGATGTGGACCAGCTCTCCCAACAGACTCGGTCCAGATTCTGAGCTGCCGCGGTGTCAAGCAACTGTACAGGCAGACTCGGATCCATGGTCCTTGGATCTGCAGGGTCGATCAGCTGTCCCGGCTGACTCGGACCAAATTCCAACGTGCCATGGGCTGAACCATTTATCCCAGCCGAAATGGTCCCAGTTCCTTTGCGCCGTGGGGATGACCTGCTCTCCCAGCTGAAACGGAACCCTGGTCCGAAGGGACGTGCGGTGGGCCAGTGTACCCGGCTGATGCTTTCCCTAGTCTGGCTACTGTGGGGTCGACCAGCTATCGTAGGTGACTCGGTCCCAGATCCGAGGGTCTGAGGGTGGGCAGGGTTTACCAGTGGTCCCGGCCGACTCGCTCATGTGTCCAAAAGGCCTGGCAGTCGACCAGCTGTCACGGCCGACTCGCTGCTTGGGGGCGTGGTGCCACGAGGTTGACCAGCTACCCGACTGACATAGTGCCGTGTCTGAAGGGCCGTGGGGTTGACCAGTTTTCCGGGCAGATTCTGCCCCGGGTCCGAGGGTCTGAGGGTTCGACCAGATGTCCCAGCCATCTCTATTCTGGGTCCGAGGGGTCATAGGGTTTACAAGCTATCCCGGCTGACTCGGTCTCAGGCCCGAGCTGACATGGGATTGACCAGCTGTCCAGGACGACGTGGAAGCGCATCCGCAGAGCCGTGGGGTTGACCAGCTGCCCCAGACCCCTCAGACCGGGGCCCGACATGATGCAGTGTTAACCAGTTATTCCATCCTCCTAGGTCTCTTGTCTGAGCTGAGGTGTTGTTGACCAGCTGTCCGGGCCTACTCGAACCACGTTCTGAGGGGCCGCAGTGTTGACCAGCAGTCCCGGATAACTCGGACACCGGGCCAACTCGGACCTCGGTCAGAGGGGCCGCAGAGTCGACAAGATTCCAGCTGAATAGATCCCCGGTTCCGAGGGGCCACAGGGTCCACCAGCTGTCCAGCCTGACTCGATACCGGGCTCCGAGGCACGGAGGGGACAATGGACCGGGGGACCGATGGTACGAGGGCTCGAGGGGACGCGTTTTCACAAAACTTCATGGTAGCTCTTTCGTGTGGACCCTAGTACTGAGGGACCGAGGGTCTGAAGAGCCTTGGGGTCGACCAGCTGTCCCGGCCGACTCGGGCCCCGTGTCCAAGAGTTCACGTGGTCTAATATTCGTCACCACCGATTCGTTCCTGTGTCCAAGGGTCTGAGATTAGGCAGGATCGACCAGTTCTGATGGCCGACTCAGACCCCGGGACCGAGGGGAAGCTGGGTCGCCCAGCTGCCCTGGCTGACTATTTCCCTGGTCCACGCTGCCGACGGGTTGACCAGCTGTCCCAGGTTACACAGGCCTGAGTCCAAGGGGCCGAGGATGGACTGAGTCGATCAGCGATCACTGCTGACTTGGACCCGTGTCCGATGAGCCGTGGTGTCGAACAGGTATACTGGCCCACTCGGTCCCGGATCCGAGCTGCTGTGGGGTTGACCAGCTTTCCCAGCCGATTGGGACCCCTGGACCAAGGGGCCGTGGGGTCGACCAGCTGTACCGGCTGACTGGGACCCAGTTCCAAGCTGCCGCAGTGTCGACAAACTTTCCCGGCTGACTCGTACCCCGGGACTGAGGGTCCGAATGGTTGACCACAGTCCCGGGAACCTAGGGCCAAGGGAATGAGGGGCTATGGGGTCGACCTGGTTCCAAGGAAGGGCAGGGTTGACCATCTGTCCTGTCTGACTCGGTCCCGGGTCCGAGCTGCTGCGAGGTCGACCAGCTGTCTCGGCCGACTCGGTCATGGTCCGACCTGCCGCAGTGTCGACCAGTTCTCCTGTCCAACTCGGGCCCTGTGACCGAGGGTCGGAGATGTTGACCAGCTATCCCAACAGACTCGGTCTAGGGTCTGAGCTGCCGCGGTGTCAAACAGCTGTACCGGCTGACTCGGACCCATTGTCCTTGGAGCTGCTGGGTCGATCAGCTGTCCCAGCTGACTCGGACCAGATACGGACGTGCCACGGGCTGAACCTTTTGTCCCGGCTGAAATGGTCCCGGTTCCGTGGGACCGTGGGGTCCACCTGCTCTCCCAGCTGACAGGGAACCCTGTTCCGAGGGGCCGTGTGTTGGACCAGCGGTCCCGGCCGATGCTTTCCCTGGTCCGCGCTGCTCTGTAGTCTACCAGATATCGCAGGCGACTCGGTCCCAGGTCCGAAGGTCCGAGGGTGGGCAGGGTTTACCAGTGGTCCCAGTCAACTCGCTTCTGTGTCCGAAGGGAGTGGCAGTCGACCAGCTGTCACGGTCGACTTGCTGCTTGGGGGCGTGGTGCCACGAGTTTTACCAGCGAAGCGGCCGACACGGTCCCGGGTCCAAACGGCCGTGGGGTGGACCAGTTGTCTGGGCGGATTCTGTCCCGGGTTCGAGGGTCCGAGGGTTCAACCAAATGTCCCAGCCAACGCTGCCCCGGGTCCGAGGGGCCGTACGGTTGACCAGCTGTCCTGGCCGACTCGGTCTATTGTCTGAGCTGACGTGGGATCGACCTGCTCTCCAGACGGACTTGGAACCGCATCCGCAGAGCCGTGGGGTCGACCAGCTGTCCAAGGCCACTCGGACCCATGTCCAACCAGACGCAGTGTTAACCAGGTATTCTGTCCTCCTAGGTCCCGTGTAAGAGCTGACGTGGCGTTGACCACCTGTTCCAGCCCACTGGGACCTGGGTCTGAACAGACGCTGTGTTGACCAGGTGTTCCGTCCTCCTAGGTGCTGTGTCCGATGTGACGTGGGGTTCACCAGGTGTCCCAGCCGACTTGGACCTAGGTCCGAGGGGCCACAGTGTCGACCAAATGCCAGGCCTACTCGGACCTCGGGCCGACTAGGACCCCGGTCCGAGTGGCCGCGGAGTCGACAAGAATCCCAGCTGACTAGGTCCCCGGTTCCGAGGGGCCACAAGCTCCACCAGCTGTACAGCCCGACTCGGTACTGGGCTCCGAGGCACCGAGAAACAATGGACAAGGGGACCGATGGTACGAGGGCTCGAGTGGCCAAGTTTTCATGCAACTTCATGGCAAGCTCTTACGTGTGGACGCTAGTACTGAGGGACTGAGAGTCTTAAGGGCCTTGGGGTCGACCAGCTGTCCTGGCCAACTCGGGCCCCGTGTTCAAAATTTCACGTGGTCGAATAATCATCCCGGCCGATTCGTTCCTGTGTCTGAGGGTCTGAGATTGGGGAGGGTCGACCAGTTCTCCTGGACGACTTGGACCCCGGGACCGAGGGACAGCAGGGTCGCCCAGCTGCCCTGGCCAACTCTTTCCCTGGTCCAAGCGGCCGAGTGGTTGACCAGCTGTCCCAGCTGAGTGGGACCCAGTGTCCGAGCTGCCGCAGTGTCAATATACTCTCCCAGCTGACTCGGAGCACAGGACCCAGGTTCCGAGTGGTCGACAACTATCCCGGCCACCTCGGGCACCGGGAAAGAGGCGCCGTGGGGTCAACCTGGTTCCAAGGGATGGCAGGGTCGACCATCTGTCCTCTTTGACTCGGTCCCGGGTCCAAGCTGATGCGAGGTCTACAGCTGCACCAGCCGACTCGGTCCTGGTCCGAGCTTTCATGGTGTTGACCAGCTCTCCTGGCTTTCTCGGGCCCTGTGAACGAGGTCCAAGATGTGTACCAGTTCTCCCATCAGATCCGGTCCAGGTTCTGAGCTGCCGTGGTATCGAACAGCTGTACCGGCTTACTCAGACCCATGGTCCTTAGAGCTGAGTGGTCAACCAGCTCTCCCGGTGAAAACGAGCCATGTCACCGAGGGTCCGAGACATCAACCAGCTCTACCAATTGCCTCGGTCCCAGGTCTGAGCTTCTGCGGTGTCGAACATTTGTCCCGGCCGACTCAGACCCAGGGTCCGTGGAGCCACGTTGTTGACCAGCTGTTCTAACTGACTCGGTCCTTGTCCGAGCTGCCGCAGTGTCGACCAGTTCTCCTGGGCAACTTGGGCCCTGTGACTGAGGGTCGGAGATGTGGACCAGCTCTCCCAACAGACTTGGTCCAGGGTCTCAGCTCCTGTGGTGTGAAACAGCTGTACCGGCTGACTCGGATCCATGGTCCTTGGAGCTGCGTGGTCGATCAGCTGTCCTGGCTGACTCGGACCCGATTCCGATGTGCCGCGGGCTGAACCTTTTCTCCCGTCTGAAATGGTCCCAGTTCCGTGGGGCCGTGGAGTCGACCTGCTCTCCCATCTGACACGGAACCCTGGTCCGAGGGGCCATGGGGTGGGCTAGCGGTCCCGGCCGATGCTTTCCCTGGTCCGAGCTGCTGTGGGGTTGACCAGCTATCGCAGGCGACTCGGTCCCAAGTCCGAGGGTCCGAGGGTGGGCATGGTTTACCAGTGGTCCCAGCTGACTAGCTCCTGTGTCCGAAGTGCCTGGCAGTAGACCATCTGTCACGGCCGACTCGCTGCTTGGAGGCGTGGTGCCACGAGGTTGACCAGCTGAACCAGCAAACACGGTCCCATGTTCAAAGGGATGTGGGGTGGACTAGTTGTCCGGGCGGATTCTGTGTTGGTTCCCAGGGTCTGAGGGTTCAACAAGATGTCCCATCCAACCCTGTCCCTGGTCCGTGGGGCCGGAGGTTTGACCAGCTATCCTGGCTTACACGGTCTGAGGTCCGAGCTGACATGGGATCGAGCAGCTCTCCAGGCCGAATTGGAACCGCATCCGCAGAGCCGTGGGGTCCACCAGCTGTCCCAGACCACTCGGACCTGGGCCCGACCTGATGCAGTGTTGGCCAGGTATTCCATCCTCCTAGGTCCCGTGTCTGAGCTGACGTGTTGTTGACCAGCACTCCGGGCATACTCTGACCACGGTCCGAGGGTCCGCAGTGTCGACCAGCTGTCTGGGATAACTCGGACCCCGGGCCGACTCGGACCCCGGTCTGAGGGGCTGCAGAGTCGACAAGAATCCCAGCTGACTAGATCCCCGGTTCCGAGGGGCCACAGGGTCCACCAGCTGTCCAGCCTGACTCGGTACCGGGCTCCGAGGCACGGAGGGGACAATGGACCGGGGGACCAATGGTACGAGGGCTCGATGGGCCATGTTTTCATACCACTTCATGGCAAGCTCTTTCGTGTGGACCCTAGTACTGAGGGACCGAAGGTCTGAAGAGCCTTGGGGTCGACCAGATGTCTCGGACGACTCAGGCCCCGTGTCCAATGGTTCACGTGGTCGAATATTCGTTCCGGCCGATTCGTTCCTGTGTCCGAGAGTCTGAGATTGGGCAGGGTCGACCAGTTCTCCACTCCGACTCGGACCCCGGGAACGAGGGGCAGCAGGGTCTCCCAGCAGCCCTGTCCGACACTTTCCCTGGTCCAAGCTGCCGAGGGGTTCACCAGCTGTCCCAGGTCACACGGAACCATGTCCGAAGGTCGAATATGGATGGTATCCACCAGCGATCCCTGGTGATTTGGACCCGGGTCCGAGGAGCCGTGGTGTCGAACAGGTATACTGGCCCACTCGGTCCCGGATCCGAGCTGCCGTGGGGTCGATAAGCTATCCTAGCCGAGTGGTACCCCGGGACTTAGGGGCCGTGTGGTCGACCAGCTGTCCCGGCTGACTGGGACCCAGTGGCCGAGCTCCCGAAGTGTGGACCAACACTCCTGGCTGAATCGGACACTGGGGCCGAGGTTCCGAGGGGTCGACCACTATCCCGGCCCCCTAGGGCCCCAGGAATGAGGGGCCGTGGTGTCGACCTGGTTCCAAGGAATGGCAGGGTCGACCATCTGTCCTGTCTTACTCGGTCCTGGGTCTGAGATGCTATGAGGTCGACCAGCTGCCACAGCAGACTCGGTCCTGGTCCAAGATGCCGCGATGTCGATCAGCTCTCCTGCCCAACTCGGGCCCTATGACCGAGGGTCGGAAATATGGAAGAGCTCACCCAACAGACTCGGTCCAGGGTCTGAGCTGACACGGTATCGAACAGCTGTACCGGCTGACTCAGACCCATGGTCCTTGGAGCTGAGCGGTCGACTAGCTCTCCTGGTCAAAACGGGCTTTGTGACCAAGGGTCCGAGACATCGACCAGCTCTACCAATAGGCTCGGTCCCGGGTCTGAGCTTCTGCGGTGTCGAACATATTTCCCGTCCGACTCAGACCCAGGATCCAAGGAGCCACGGGGTCAACCAGCTGTCCCGGCAAACTCGGTCCTGATCCGAGCTGCCGCGGTGTCGACCAGCTCTCCTGGCCAACTTGGGCCCTGTGACTGAGGGTCGGAGATGTGGACCAGCTCTCCCAACGGACTCGGTCCAGTGTCTGTTCTGCTGCGGTATCGAACAGCTGTTCCTGCTGACTCTTACCTATGGTCCTTGGAGCTGTGTGGTCGATCAGCTGTCCCGGCTGACTCGGACCCGATTCCGATGTGCCGCGGGCTGAAGCATTTGTCCTGGCCGAAAAGGTCCCGGTTCAGTGGGGTCGTGGAGTCGACCTGCTCTCCCAGCTGACATGGAAACCTGATCCGAGGGGCCGTGGGGTGGACCAGCAGTCCCGGCCGATGCTTTCCCTGGTCCGAGCTGCTCTGGGGTCGACCAGCTTTTGCTGGTGAGTCGGTCCCATGTCCGAGGGTCCGCGGCTGTGCTGGGTTTACCAGTGGTCATGGCCGAATCGCGCCTGTGTCCGAAGACCTGGTCAGTCGACCAGCTCTCACGTCCGACTCGCTGCTTGGGGGCATGGTGCCACGATTTTGACCAGCTGACCCCGCTGACACGTTCCAGAGTCTGTAGGGACGTGGGTTTGACCAGTTGTCCGGGCGGATTCTGTCCCGTGACCGATGGTCCGAGTGTTCGACCAGATGTCCCAGCCAACTCTGTCCCGGGTCCGAGGGGCCGTAGGTTTGACCAACTGTCCTCACCGTGTCGGTCTTGGTTCTGAGCTGACGTGGGATCGACCAGCCATCCAGGCCGACCTGGAAACTCATCCGCAGAGCTGTGGTGTCGGCAAGCTGTCCCAGCCCACTTGGACCCGGGTCAGAGCTGACGCAGTGTTGACCTGGTATTCCGTCCTCCTAGGTCCCGTGTCCAAGCTGACGTGGGGATGACCAGCTGTCCTGGCCGACTCAGACCTAGGTCCGAGGGGCCACAGGGTCGACCAGCTCTCCAGGCCAACTCGGACCCCGCGCCGACTCGGACCCCTGTCCGAGGGGCTGCGGAGTCAACAAGAATCCCAGCTGACTTGATCCCCAGTTCCGAGGGGCCACAGGGTCCACCAGCTGTCCAGCCCAACTCAGTATCGTGCTCCGAGGCACCGAAGGAACAATGGACTGGGGCATCGATGGCACGAGGGCTCGAGGGGCCGAGTTTTCATGCAACTTCATGGGAAGCGCTTTCGTGTGGACCCTAGTATTGAGGATCCGAGGGTCTGATGAGCCTTGGGGTCGACCAGCTGTCCCAGCCGACTTGGGCCGGGTGTACAAGAAATCACGTGGTCGAAAATTCGTCCCGGCCGAATCGTTCCTGTGTCCGAGGGTCTGAGATTTGGCAAGGTCGACCAGTTCTCCCGGCCGACTCAGACCCCAGGACCGAGGGGCAGCAGTGTCGCCCAGGTGCCCTGGCCGACTCTTTCCCTAGTCCAAGCAGCCGACGGGTTGACCAGCTGTCCCAGGTGACACAGTTCCGGGTCCGAGGGGCCGAGGTTGGACGGAGGTGTCCAGCGATCCCAGCTGACTCGGACCCAGGTCCGAGGAACCGTGGTGTCGAACAGGTATACTGGCCCACTCGGTCCTGTATCTGAGCTGCCTTGGGGTCGACCAGCTTTCCCAGCCGAATGGGACCCGGGGACCAATGGGCCGTGGGGTCGACTAGCTGTCCTGGCTTACTCGGACCCAGTGTCCGAGGTGCCACTGTGTTGACAAACTCTCCCGGCTGACTCGGACCCCGGGACGGAGGGTCTGAGGGGTCGACCATCTCTCGGCCAGCTACGTCCCCAGGAATGAGGGTCCGTGTGGTCCACCTGGTTCCAAGGGACGGCAGGTTCGTCCATCTGTCCTGTCTGACTCGTTCCCGGGTCCGAGCTGCTGCGAGGTTGACCATCTGTCCCAGCCGACTCGGTCCTTGTCCGAGCTGCGGCGGTGTCAACCAGCTCTCCTGGCCAACTTGGTCCCTCTGACCGAGGGTCGGAGATGTGGACCAGCTCTTCCAACAGACTCGGTCCATGGTCTGAGCTGCCGCGGTGTCAAACAGCTGTACCGGCTGACTCGAAACCATGGTCCTTGGAGCTGTGGGGTCGATCAGCTATCCTGGTCAAAACGGGCCCTGTGACCGAGTGTCCGAGACATCGACCAGCTCTACCAATAGGCTCGGTCCCAGTTCTGAGCTGCTGCGGTGTCGAACAGCTGTAGCAGCTGATCAGACCCATGGTCATTGAAGCTGCGGGGTCAATCAGCTGTCCCGGCTGACTCGGACCCGATTCCGACGTGCCGCGAGATGAACCATTTGCCCAGGCCGAAATGGTCCTGGTTCCCTGGGGCCGTGGGTTAGAACTGCTCTCCCAGCTGACACGGAACCCTGGTCCGAGTGGCCAAAGGGTGGACCAGAGATCCCGGCCGATGCTTTCCTTGTCCGAGCTGCTGTGGGGTCGATAATCTATTGCAGGTGACTCGGTCCCAGGTCTGAGAGGCCGAGGGTGGGCATAAATTAGCAGTGGTCCTGGCCGACTCCCTCTTGTGTCCAAATGTCCTGGCAGTCGACCAGCTGTCACGGCCGATGCGTTGCTTGGGGGGGTGGTGGAGTCGACCAGCTGTCCTGGCTACCTGGGACACAATTCCGAGATGCCACAGAGTCGACAAACTCTCCCGGCTCACTTGAAAACTGGGACCGATGGTCTGAGGGGTTGACCACTATCCCGGCCACCTAGGGCCCCGGGAAGGAGGGGCCAAGGTGTCGACCTTGTTCCAAGTGACGGCAGGGTCGACCGTCTGTCCTGTCTGACTCGGTCCCGGGTCCGAGCTGCTGTGAGGTGTACCAGCTGTCCCAGCCGACTCGGTCCTGGTCCGGGCTGCCCAGGTGTCGACCAGCTCTCTGGGCCAACTCAGGCCCTGTGACCGAGGATCGGAGATGTGGACCAGCTCTCCCAACAGACTCGGTCCAGGGTCTGAGCTGCCGCGGTATCGAACAGCTGTACCGGCTGACTCAGACCCATGGTCTTTGGAGCTGAGTGGTCGACCAGATCTCCTGGTCAAAACGGGCCCTGTGACCGAGGGTCCGAGATATCGACCAGCTCTACCAATAGGCTCGGTGGCGGGTCTAAGCTGCTGCGGTGTCGAACATTTGTCCCGTCCGACTCAGACCCAGGGTCCGAGGAGCCAAGGGGTCAACCAGCTGTCCTAGCCGACTTGGTCCTGGTCCGAACTGCCGTGGTGTCGACCAGCTTTCCTGGCCAACTTGGGCCCTGTGACTGAGGGTCGGATATGTGGACCAGCTCTCCCAACAGTCTCGGTCCAGTATCTGAGCTGCCGTGGTGTCAAACAGCTGTCCCAGCTGACTCGGACCCATGGTCCTTGGAGCTGTGGGGTCGATCAGCTCTCCGGGCTGACTCGGACACGATTCCGACGTGCTGCGGACTGAACCATTTGTCCCGGCCCAAATGGTCCCAGTTCCATGTGACCGTGGGGTCGAGCTGCTCTCCCACCTGACAAGGAACCCTAGTCCTAGGGTCCATAGGTTGGACCAGCGGTCCCGGCCGATGCATTCCCTTTTCCGAGGTGCTCTGGGTTCGACCAGCTATCGCTGGTGACTCGGTCCCTGGTACGAGGGTCCGAGGGTAGGGAGGGTTTACCAGTGGTCCCGGCCGACTTGCTCCTTTGTCCGTAGGGCCTGGCACTTGACCAGCTGTCATGGCCTACTCGCTGTTTGGGGCGTGGTGCCATGAGATTGAACAGCTGACCCGGTTGTCAATGTCCCGTGTCCGAAGGGCCGTGGGCTTGACCAGTTGTCGGGGCGGATTCTGTACCGGGTCCGATGTTCTGAGGGTTCGACCAGATGTCCCAGCCAATGCTGTCCTGGGACCGAGGGGCCGTAGGGTTGACCAGCTATCCTGGCTGACTCGGTCTCGGGTCTGAGCTGACGTGGGATTGACCAGCTTTCCAGGCCAATTTGGAACAGCTTCCGCAGAGCTGTGGTGTCGACCAGCGCTCCCAGCCCTCTCGGACACAGGTCCAACCTGACGCAGTGTTGACCATGTATTCCGCCCTACTAGGTCCCGTGTCTGAGCTGACAAGGGGTTGACCATCGGTCCCGGCTGACTCGGACCTAGGTGCGAGGGGTCACAGGGTCGACCAGCTGTCCGGGACTACTGGGACCCTGGGACGACTCAGACCCCGGTCCGAGGGGCCGTGGAGTCGACAAGAATCCCAGCTGATTAGATCCCCAGTTCTGAGGGGCCAGAGTCCACCACCTATCCAGCCCGACTCAGTACCGGGCTCCAAGGCACCTAGGGGACAATGGACCTGGGGATCGATGGTATGAGGGCTCGAGGGGCCGTGTTTTCATACAACTTCATGGGAAGCTCTTTCGTGTGGACCCTAGCACTGAGGGACCGAGGGTCTGAAGAGCCTTGGGGTCGACCAGCTGTCCCGGCCGACTCGGGTCCCGTGTCCAAGATTTCACGTATTCGAGTATACATCCCATCAGATTCGTTCCTGTGTCTGAGGGTCTGAGAATGGGCAGGGTCCACCAGTTCTCCCGGCCGACTCGGACCCCGAGACCGAGGGGCAGCAGGGTCGCCAGTTGCGCTGGCCAACACTTTCCTTGGTCCAAGCTGCCAATGGTTTGACCAGCTGTCCCTGGTGACACGGTCCCGGGTCCGAGGGGCCGAGAGTGGATGGAGTCGACCAGCGATCCCTACTGAGTTAGACCCTCATCCGAGGAGCCGTGATGTTGAACAGTTATACTGACCCACTCGGTCCCGGATCTGAGCTGCCGTGGGTCGACCAGCTTTCCCAGCTGAATTGGACACCGGGATCAAGGGGCCGTGTGGTCGACCAGCTGTCCCGGCTGACTGGGACCCAGTGGCCGAGCTGCCACATTGTGGACAAACTCACCTGCCTGAATAGGACACTGGGGCCGAGGTTCCGAGGGGTCGACCACTATCCCGGCAACCTAGGGCCCCAGGAATTAGGGGCCGTGTTGTCGATCTGGTTCCAAGGGACGGCAGGGTCGACCATCTGTCCTGTCTGACTCGGTCCCGGGTCCGAGCTGCTGCAAGGTCCACCAGCTGTCCCAGCCGACTCGGTCCTGGTCCGAGGTGCCGCAGTGTCGACCAGCTCACCTGGCCAACTCGGGCCCTGTGACCGAGGGTTGGAGATGTGGACCAGCTCTCCCAACCGACTCGGTCCAGGGTCTGAGCTGCCGCGGTATCGAACATCTGTACCGGCTGACTCGAAACCATGGTCCTTGGAGCTGCGGGGTCGATCAGCTATCCCGGTCAAAACGGGCACTGTGACCGAGGGTCCAAGACATCGACCAGTTCTACCAATAAGCTCAGTCCCGGTTCTGAGCTGCTGCGGTGTCGAACAGCTGTACCAGCTGACTCAGACCCATGGTCATTGAAGCTGCGGGGTCGATCAGCTGTCCTGGCTGACTCGGACCCAATTCCGATGTGCCGCGGGAATAAACATTTGCCCAGGCCGAAATGGTCCCGGTTCCCTGGGGCCGTGGGGTCGAACTGCTCTCCCTGATGACACGGAACCCTGGTCTGTGGGTCCGAGGGTTGGACCAGATGTCCCAGCCAACGCTGTCCCGGGTCCGAGGGGCCTTAGTGTTGACCAGCTATCCTGGCCGACTCGGTCTCGGGTCCGAGCTGACATGGGATCGACCAGCTGTCCAGGCCAACTTGGAACCGCATCCGCAGAACCGTGGTTTTGACCAGCTGTCCCAGCCCACTCGGACCCGGGTCCGAGCTGACGCACTGTTGACCAGGTATTCCGTCCTCCTATGTGTCGTGTTCAAGCTGACACGATGTTGACCATCTGTCTCGGCTGACACGGGCCTAGGTCCGAGGGGCCGCAGGGTCGATCAGCTCTCCGGGCCTCCTCGGACCCAGGGACGACTCGGACGCCAGTCCGAGGTGCCCCCGAGTTGACTAGAATCCCAGCTGTCTAGATCCCCAGTTCCAAGTAGCCACAGGTTCCACCAGCTGTCCAGCCCGACTCGGTACTGGGCTCCAAGGCACCGAGGGGACAATGAACCTGGTGACCGATGGTACGAGGGCACGAGGGGCCGCGTTTTCATAAAACTTTTTAGCAAGCTCTTTCGTGTGGACCGTAGTACTGAGGGAGCGAGGGTCTGAAGAGACTTGGGGTCGACCAGCTGTCCCGGCCGACTCGGGCCCCATGTCCAAGTGTTCAGGTGGTCTAATATTCGTCACCACCGATTCGTTCCTGTGTCCGAGGGTCTGAGATTGGGCATGGTCGACCAGTTATCCCGGCAGACTCGGTCCCTGGGACCGAGGGGCAGCAAGGTTGCCCAGCTGCCCTGGCTGACTCTTTCCCTGGTCCAAGCTGCCGACGTGTTGACCAGCTGTACCAGGTCACACGGTCCCAAGTCCAAGGGGCTGAGGATGGACGGAGGTGACCAGCGATCCTGGCTGACTCGGACCTGGGTCCGTGGAGGCGTGGTGTGGAACAGGTATACTGGCCCACTCAGTCTTGGAACCGAGCTGCCGTGAGGTCGACCAGCATTCCCAGCCCAATGGGACCCCGGGACCAAGGGGATGTGGGGTCGAAGCTGTCCCCGCTGACTGGGACCCAGTGTCCGAACTGTCGCAGGGTCGACCAACTCTCCCGGCTGAATCGGACCCCGGGACGGAGGGTCCGAGGGGTCAACCACTGTCCCGGCCAACTTGGTCCCCGGAAATGAGGGGCCGTAGGGTCGACCTGGTTCCAAGGGATGGCAGGGTCGACCATCTGTCCTGTCTGACTCGGTCCCGGGTCTGAACTCCTGCGAGGTTGACCATCTGTCCCGGCCGACTCGGTCCTTCTCCGAGCTGCCGCGAGGTCAACCAGCTCTCCTGGCCAACTTGGGCCCTGTGACTGAGGGTCGGAGATGTGGACCAGCTCTCCCAACAGACTCGGTCCAGAGTCTGAGCTGCCATGGTACTGAACAGCTGTACAGGCTGACTAGGACCCATAGTCTTTGGAGTGATCAGTCGACCAGGTCTCCCAGTCAAAACGGGCCCTGTGACCGAGGGTCCGTGACATCGACCAGCTCTAGCAATAGGCTCGGTCCCGATTTGGAGCTGCTGCGGTGTCGAACAATTCTCCCAGCCGACTCAGACACAGATTCCGTGGAGCCACGGTGTAGACCAGCTGTTCCGGCAGACTGGGTCTTGGTCCGAGCTGCCGCGGTGTCGACCAGCTCTCCTGGCCAACTTGGGCCCTGTGACCGAGGGTCAAAGATGTTGAACAGTTCTCCCAACAGACTCGGTCCAGGGTCTGAGCTACCACGGTCTCAAACATCTGTACCGGCTGACTCGGACCCATGGTCCTTGGAGCTGCGGGGTCGATCAGCTGTCCCGGCTGACCCAGACACATTTTCGACATGCTGCGGGCTGAACCATTTGTCCCGGCCGAAATGGTCCCGGTTCCGTGGGGCCATGGGGTCAACCTGCTCTCCCACCTGACAAGGAACCCTGGTCCAAGGGGCCGTGGGTTGGACTCGCGGTCCCGGCCGATGCTTTCCCTGGTCCGAGCTACTGTGGGCTCGACAAGGTATCGCAGGGGACTCGGTCCCAGGTCCTAGGGTCCGAGGGTGGGCAGGGTTTACCAGTGGTCCCGGCCGACTCGCTCCTGTGTCCGAAGGGCCTGGCAGTGGACCAGCTATCACGGCCGACTCACTGCTTGGGGGCGTGGTGCCAAGCGGTTCACCAGCTGTCCAGGCCCACACGGTCCTGGGTCTGAAAGGCCGTGTGGTGGACCAGTTGGCGGGCGGATTCTGTCCCGTGTCCAAAGTTCCGAAGGTTCGACCAGATGTCCCAGCCAACTCTGTCCCAGGTCTTAGGGGCCGTAGGATTGACCAGCCATCCTGGCCAACTCGGTCTCAGTTATGAGATAACGTGGGATCGACCAGCTGTCTAGGCCGACTTGGAACTGCATTCGCAGAGATGTGGGGTGGACCAGCTGTCTCGGCCGACTCGGGCCCCGGTCCAAGAGTTCACCTGGTCGAATATTCGTCCTGGCCAATTCGTTCCTGTGTCCAAGGGTCTGAGATTGGGCATGGTCGACCAGTTCTCCCGGCCGACTCGGACCCGGGGACCGAGGGGCAACAGGGTCGCCCAGCTCCCCTGGCCGACTCTTTCCCTGGTCCAAGCTGCCGAGGGGTTGACTAGCTGTCCCAGGTGACACGGTCCCGGGTCCGAGGGGCGGAGAATGGATGGAGTCGACCTGCGATCCCAGCTAACTCAGACCCGGGTCCGAGGAGCCGTGGTGTCAAACCGGTATACTTGCCCACTCGGTCCCAGATCGGAGCTGCTGCGGTGTCGAACATTTCTCCCGGCCGACTCAGACACACAGTCCATGGAGCCACGGGGTCGACCAGCTGTTCCGGCCGATTGGGTCATTGTCCGAACTGCCACCTTGTCGATCAGCTCTCCTGGCCAACCTTGGCCCTGTGACCGAGGGTCAGAGATGTTGAACTGCTGTCCCAACAGACTCGGTCCAGGGTCTGAGCTGCCACGGTCTGAAACAGCTGTACCGGCTGATTCAGACCCATGGTCCTTGGAGCTGCAGGGTCAATCAGCTGTCCCGGCTGCCCTGACCGATTCCGACGTGCCGCAGGCTAAACAATTTGTCTCGGCCGAAATGGTCCCGGTTCCGTGGCGCCGTGGGGTCGACCTGCTCCCCCAGCTGACACGGAACCCTGGTCCGAGGGCCCGTGGGGTTGATAAGCGATCCCAGCCTATATTTTACCTGGTCCGAGCTGCTCTGGGTACTACCAGATATCGCAGGCGACTGGGACCCAGGTCCGTGGGTCCGAGGGTGGGCAGGGTTTACCAGTGGTCCCGGCCGCCTCGCTCCTGTGTCCGAAGGGCCTGGCTGTTGACCAGTTGTCATGGCCGACTCGCTGCTTGGGGGCGTGGTGCCACGAGATTGACCAGCTGACCCGGCCGACATGTCCTATGTCTGAAGGGACGTGGGTTTGACCAGTTGTCCGGGCGGATTTTTCCTGGGTCCGAGTGTCCGAGGGTTCTACCAGATGTCCCAGCCAACTCTGTCCAGGGTCCGAGGGGTCGTAGGGTTGAGCAGCTATCCTGGCCGACTCGGTCTCGGGTCCGATCTGACGTGGGATTGACCAGCTGTCCAGGCCGACTTGGAACCGCATCTGCAGATCCGTGGAGTCGACCAGCTGTCCCAGCCAACTCGGACCTGCGCCCGACCTGTTGCAGTGTTGACCTGGTATTCCGTCCTCCTAGGTCCCGTGTCCGAGCTGACGTGTTGTTGACCAGCTGTCCGGGCCTACTCGGACCACGGTCCGAGGGGCCGCAGTGTCGACCAACTCTCTTGGAAAACTCGGACACAGGGCCGACTCGAGCCCCCTTCTGAGGGGCCACAGAGTCGACAAGAATCCCAGCTGACTAGATCCCCAGTTCTGAGGGTCCACAGGGTCCACCAGCTGTCCAGCCTGACTCAGTACCGGAATCTGAGGCAATGAGGGAACAATGGACAGGGGGACCGATGGTACGATGGCTCGAGGGGCCGTGTTTTCATACATCTTATTGGCAAGCTCTTTCGTGTGGACACTAGTAATGAGGGACCGAGGGTCTGAAGAGCCTTGGGGTGGGCCAGCTTTCCCGGCCGACTCGGGCCCCGTGTCCAGGTGTTCACGTGGTCGAATATTCGTCCCAGCCGATTCGTTCCTCTGTCCGAGGCTCTGAGATTGGGCATGGTCGACCAGTTCTCCCGGCCGACTCGGACCCGGGTACTGAGGGGCAGCAGGGTCGCCCAGCTGCCCTGGCTGACTCTTTCCCTCGTCCAAGCTGCCAAGGGTTTGACCAGCAGCCCCAGGTGACACGGTCCCAGGTCCGAGGGGCCGAGGGTGGACGGAGTCGACCCGCGATCCCGGTTGACTCGGACCCGGGTCCGAGGAGCCGTGGTGTCGAACAGGTATACTGGCCCACTCGGTCCCGGATCCGAGCTGCGATGGGGTCGACCAGTTTTCCCACTCGAATGGGACCCTGGGACCCAGGGGCCGTGGGGTCGACCAGCTGTCCCGACTGACTGGGCCCAGTGTCCGAGCTGCCACAGCGCGACAAACTCTCCCGCCTGACTCGAACATGTGACAGCGGGTCCGAGGGGTCGACCTCTTACCCGGCCACCTAGGGCCCTGGGAAGGAGGTGCCGTGGGGTCAACATGGTTCCAAGGGACGGCAGGGTCGACCATCAGTCCTGTCTGACTCGGTCCCGGATAAGAGCTGCTGCGAGGTAGACCTGCTGTCGCAGCCGACTTGGTCCTGGTCCGAGCTGCCGCGGGGTCGACCAGCTCTCCTGGCCAACTTGGGCCCTGTGACTGAGGGTTGGAGATGTGGACCAGCTCTCCC
This sequence comes from Phacochoerus africanus, assembly GCF_016906955.1. Taxonomy (NCBI): domain Eukaryota; kingdom Metazoa; phylum Chordata; class Mammalia; order Artiodactyla; family Suidae; genus Phacochoerus; species Phacochoerus africanus. The sequence continues at coordinate 254,427 of NW_025927417.1, read as the reverse complement.
AGCAGACTCGGTCCAGTGTCTGAGCTGCCCGGGTGGTCAAACAGCTGTCCTGGCGTACTGGGAACCAGTGTCTGAGCTGCCACAGTGTCGACAAACTCTCCCGGCTGACTCGGACCCCGGGACCAAGGGGCCATGGGGTCGACCAGATCTCCTGGTCAAAACGGGCCCTATGACCAAGGGTCTGAGACATCGACCAGCTCTACCAATAGGCTCGGTCCTGGGTCTGAGCTGCTGTGGTGTCGAACATTTGTCCCGGCCGACTCAGTCCCAGGTTCCGAGGAGCCACAGGGTCAACCAGCTGTCCCTGCCAACACGGTCCTGATCCGAGCTGCCGTGGTGTCGACCAGCTCTCCTGGCCAAATCGGGCCCTGTGACTGAGGGTCGGAGATGTGGACCAGCTCTCCCAACAGACTCGGTCCAGGGTCTGAGCTGCCGTGGTATCGAACAGCTGTACCGGCTGACTCGTACCCATTGTCTTTGGAGCTGAGCGGTCGACCAGCTCTCCCGGTCAAAACGGCCCTGTGACCGAGGGTTGGAGACATCGACCAGCTCTAGCAATAGGCTCGGTGACGGGTCTGAGCTGCTGCAGTGTCGAAAATTTGTCACGGCCGACTCAGACCCAGGGTCCTAGGAGCCACAGGGTCGACCAGCTTTCCCGGTCCACTCGGTCCTGGTGAACTCGGGCCCTGTGCCCGAGGGTCAGAGATGTCAACCAGCTCTCCCAACAGACTTGGTCCAGTGTCTGAGATGCCGCGGTGTCAAACAGCTGTACTGGCAGACTCGGACCCATGGGCATTGGAGCGTCGGGGTCGATCAGCTGTCCCAGCTGACTCGGACCCGATTCTAACATGCCACATGCTGAACCATTTGTCCCGGCGAAAATGGTCCCGGTTTCGTGGGGCCGTGGGGTCGATCTGCTCCCTCTGCTGACACGGAACCCTGGTCCTAGGGGCCGTGGGGTGGACCAGCGTCCGGGCGATGCTTTCCCTGGTCCGAGCTGCTCTGGGGTCGACCAGCTTTCACAGGCGACTCGGTTCCAGGTAAGAGTGTCCGAGGGTGGGCAGGGTTTAAGAGTGGTCCAGGCCGACTCGCTCCTGTGTCCGAAGGACCTGGCAGTCGACCAGTTGTCACGGCCGATGCGCTGCTGGGGGGCGTGTTGCCACAAGGTTGACCAGCTGACCCGGCCAACAAGGACCCGAGTCCGAAGGTCCGTGGGTTTGACCAGATGTCCGGGCCGATTCTGTACTGGGTCTGAGGGTCCGAAGGTACGACCAGATGTTCCAGCCAACTCTGACACGGGTCCGAGGGGCTGTAGGGTTGACCACCTGTCCTACCGTGTCGGTCTCGGTTCTGAGCTGACGTGGGATCGACCAGCCATCCAGGCCGACTTGGAACCACATCCGCAGTGCCGTGGGGTCGACCAGCTGTCCCCGCCCACTAGGACCCGGGTCCGAGCTGACGCAGTGTTGACCAGGTATTCTGTCCTCCTAGGTACCGTGTCTGAGCTGACGTGGGTTTGACCAGCTGCCCCGGCCGACTCGGACGTAGGTCTGATGGGCCGACGCTATGACCATCTATCCGGGCCTACTAGGACCACAGGCCGAATGGGACCCTGGTCCCAGAGGACACAGGGTCGACATGAATCCTAGGTGACTAGATCCCAGGTTCTGAGGGGCCACAGGGTCCACCAGCTGTCCAGCCCAACACAGTAACGGGCTCCGAAGCACCGATTGGACAATGGACCATGGGACCGATGGTACGAGGTCTCGAGGGGCCGTGTTATCATACAACTTCATGGCAAGCTCTTTCGTGTGAACCCTAGTACTGAGGGACCGAGGGTCTGAGGAGACTTGGGGTCGACCAGCTCTCCTGGCCGACTCGGCCCCGGTGTCCAAGAGTTCAGGTGATCGAATATTCGTCCCGGAGGATTCGTTCCTGTGTCCGAGGGTCTGAGATTGGGCAGGGTCGACCAGTTGTCCCGAACGACTAGTGCCCTGGGAAAGAGGGGCCAAGGGGTCCACCTGGTTCCAATGGACGGCAGTGTCGACCATCTGTGCTGTCTGACTCGGTCCCGGGTCCGAGCTGATGCGAGGTCGACCAGCTGTCTCAGCCGAATCGGTCCTGATCCGAGCTGCCCAGGTGTCGAACACCTCACCTGGCCAACACTAGCCCTGTGACCGAGGGTCGGAGACATCGACCAGCACTACCAATAGGCTCCATGCCGGGTCTGAGCTGCTGTGGTGTTGAACATTTGTCCCTGACGACTCAGACACAGGGTCCGAGGAGCCACGGGTTCGACCAGCTGTCCTGGCCCACTCGGTCCTAGTCCGAGCTGCCGAGGTGTCGACCAGCTCTCCTGGCCAACTTGGATCCTGTGACCGTGGGTTTGAGTTGTGGAGCAGCTCTCCCAACAGTTTCGGTCCAGTGTCTGAGCTGCCGTGGTGTCAAAGAGCTGTACCGGCTGACTCGGACCCATGGTCCTTGGGTCTGTGGGGTTGATCAGCTGTACCGGCTGACTCGGACACGATTCTGACGTGCCACAGGCTGAACCATTTGTCCTGGCCAAAATGGTCCCGGTTCCGTGGGGCTGTGGGGTCGACCTGCTCTCCCAGCTGACACGGCACCCTGGTCCGAGGGGCCGTGGGGTGGACCAGGGTTCCTGGCCGATGCTTTCCATGGTCTGAGCTGCTGTGTGGACGACCAGCTATCACAGGTGACTCGGTCCCAAGTCCGATGGTCCGAGGGTGGGCAGGGTTTACCAGTGGTCCCGGCCGATTTGCTCCTGTGTCCGAAGGGTCTGTTAGTCGACCATTTGTCACGGCCGACTCACTGCTTGGGGGCGTGGTGCCATGAGTTTGACCCGCTGACCCGGCCAACATGATCCCGGGTCCGAAGGGCTGTGTGGTGGACCAGGTGTCCGGGTGGATTCTGTCCCGGGTCCGAGGGTCTGAGTGTTCGTCCAGATGTCCCAGCCAACTCTGTCCGTGGTCCGAGGGGCCGCACTGTTGACCAGCTATACTGGCCGACTTAGTCACGGGTCCGATCTTACGTGTATTGACCAGCTGTCCAGGGTGACTTGGAACCGCATCCGCAGAGCCGTGGGGTCGACCAGCTGTCCCAGCCCACTCGGACCCGAGGCCGAGCTGACGCAGTGTTGACCAGGTGTTCTGTTGTCCTAGGTCCCGTGTCCAAGCTGACACGGGGTTGACCAGCTGTCCCGGCCGACTCGGACCTTGATCCGCGGGGCCGCAGGGTCGACCAGCTATCTGGGCCTACTTGGACCCCGGGCCGACTAGGATCACTGTCCGTGGTGCCGTGGAGTACACAAGAATCGCAGCTGACTAGATCCCCGGTTCTGAGGTACACAGGGTCCACCAGCTGTCCAGCCAGACTCTGTACCGGGCTCCGAGTCACTGAGGGGACAATGGACCGTGGGACCAATAGTACGAGGGCTCGAGGGGATGCGTTTTCATACAAATTCATGGAAAGCTCTTTCGTGTGGACCCTAGTACTGAGGGAGCGAGGGTCTGAAGAGCCTTGTGGTCGACCAGTTGTCCCGGCCGACTCGGGCCCCATGCCATAGACTTCACGTGGTCGAATAATCGTCCCAGCCGATTCGTGACTGTGTCCGAGGGTCTGAGATTGTGGAGGGTCGACCAGTTCTCCCGGCAGACCTGGATCCCAAACCGAGGTGCAGCAGGGTTGCCCAGCTGCCCTGGCCGAATCTTTCCCTGGTCCAAGGTGCCGAGGGGTTGACCAGCTGTCCCGTATGACTGGGACCCAGTGTCTGAGCTGCCGCAGTGTCGACAAATTCTCCCGGGTGACTCGGACCCTGGGTTCTAGTGTCCGAGTGGTCGACCACTGTCCTGGCCACCTAGGGCCTCGGGAAGGAGGGGCCGTAGGGTCGACCTGGTTCCAAGGGACGGCAGGGTCGACCATCTGTCCTGCCTAACTCGGTCCCAGGTCCGAGCTGCTGCGAGGTCCACCAGCTGGCCCAGCCGACTTGGTCCTGGTCGGAGCTGCCGTGTTGTCGACCAGCTCTACTTGCCAAATCGGGCCCTTTGACCAAGGGACAAGATGTGGACAAACTCTCCCAACAGACTCGGTCCAGGGTCTGAGCTGCTGCGGTATCGAACAGCTTTACCGGCCCTCGCACCCATGGTCCTTGGAGCTGAGCGGTCGACCAACACTCCCGTTCAATATGGGTCCTGTGACCGAGGGTCCGAGACATAGACCAGCTCTAGCAATAGGCTCGGTCCCGGGTCTGAGCTGCTGCGGTGTCGAACAATTTTCCCGGCCGACTCAGACCCAGGGTCCGAGGAGCCACGGGGTGGATGAGCTGTCCCGGCCGACTCGGTATTGTCCGAGCTGCCGCTGTGTCGACCAGCTCTCCTGGCCAAATCGGGCCCTGTGACCGAAAGTCACGATGTGGACCAGCTCTCCCAACGCACTCAGTCCAGGGTCTGAGCTCAGTGGTATCGAACAGCTCTACCGGCTGACTTGTACCATGGTCCTTGGAGCTATGGGGTCTAACAGCTGTTCCGGCTGACTTGGACCGCATTCCTACGTGCCGCGGCCTGAACCATTTTTTCCCGGCCAAAATGGTCCCGGTTCTGGGGGCCGTGGGGTTGACCTGCTCTCCCAGCTGACACGGAACCCTGGTCCGAGGGGCCTTGGTGTGGTCCAGCGGTCCCTGCCGATGCTTTCCCTGGTCCGAGCTGCTGTGGGGTCCGAAGGGCCGTGGGGTGGCCAAGTTTTCCGGGTGGATTCTGTGCCATGTCCGAGGGTCCGAGAGTTCGACCTGACGTCCCAGCCAACCTTGTCCCGGGTCTGAGGGGCCGTAGGGTTGACCAGCTCTACTGGCCGACTCTGTCTCAGGTCCAAGCTGACATGGGATCGACGAGCAGTACAAGATGATTTGGGCCCGCATCCACAGAGCCGTGGTGTTGACCACATGTCCCAGCAAACTCGGACCCGGGTCCGAGTTGACGCAGTGTTGACCAGGTATTCAGTCATCCTAGTTCCTGTGTCTGAGCAGACACTGGGTTGACCAGCTGTCCCGGCTGACTCGGACCTAGGTCCGAGGGGCCGAAAGGTCGACCAGCTCTCCGGGCTTACTCGGACCCTGGCCGGGTCGGATAACGGTCCGAGGGCCGTGTAGTCGACAAGAATCACAGCTGAATAGATCCCCGGTTCCGAGGGGCCACAGGGTCCACCAGCTGTCCAGCCCTATTTAGTACCGGGATCTGAGGCACCGAGGGGACAATGCACTGGTGGACTGATGGTACGAGGGCTCGAGGGACCGCGTTTTTATACAATTTCATGGCAAGCTCTTTCGTGTGGACCCTAGTACTTAGAGACCAAGGGTCTGAAGAGCCTTGGGGTCGACTAGCTGTCCGGGTGTTTGGGACCCAGTGTCCAAACTGCCGCAGTGTCGACAAATCTCCCAGCTGACTAGGACTCCAGGACTGAGTTCCGAGGGGTGGACCACTATACCGGCCACCTAGGGCCCCGGTAATGTGGGGCTGTGGGGTTGACCTGGTTGCAAGGGAAGGCAGGGGCGACCATCTGTCCTGTCTGACGCGGTCCGGGTCCGAGCTGCAGCGAGGTCGACCAGCTGTCCTGGCCGACTCGGTCCTGGTCCGAGCTGCCGCGTTGTCAAAGAGCTCTCCTGGCAAACTCGGGCCCTGTGACCGTGGGCCACGTTGTGGACCAGCTCTCCCAACAGACTCGATCCAGGGTCTGAGCTGCCACGGTATCGAACACCTGTACCGGCTGACTCAGACCCATGGTCCTTGGAGCTGAGCGGTCGACCAATCTCCCAGTCAAAATGTGCCCTGTGACCGAGGGTCCGAGATATCAACCATCTCTAACAATTGTGTCGGTACCGGGTCTAAGCTTCTGCGGTGTCAAACATTTGTCCCGGCTGACTCAGACCCAGGTTCCGAGCTGCCGCGTGTCGACCAGCTCTCCTGGCCAACCTGGGCCCTGTGACTGAGAGTCGGAGATGTGGACCAGCTCTCCCAACAGACTCGGCCCAGTGTCTGAACTGCCGTGGTGTCAAACAGCTGTCCCGGTTGACTCGGACCCGATTCCGACATCCCGCGGGCTGTAAAATTTGTCCCGGCCGAAATGGTCACGCTCCCGTGTGGCCGTGGGGTCGACCTACTCTCCCTGCTGACATGGAACCCTGGTGCGAGAGGCCGTGGGGTGGACCAGCGGTCCCGGCTGATGCTTTCCATGGTCCGAGCTGCTGTGACCTCGACAAGCTATCGCAGGCGATCGGTCCCCGGATCGAGGGTCCGAGAGTGGGCAGGGTTTACCAGTGGTCCTGGCCGACTCACTCCTGTGTGCAAACGTCCTGGCAGTCGACCAGCTGTCACGGACGACTTGCTGCTTGGTGGCGTGGTGCCACGAGGTTGACCAGCTGACCCGCCCGATACGGTCCCAGTTCCGAAGGGCCGTGGGTTTGACCAGTTGTCTGGGAGGATTCTGTGCCAGGTCCGAGGTTCCGAGTGTTCAACCAGATGTCCCAGCCAACACTGTCCCGTGTCCGTGGGGTCATAGGGTTGACCAGCTATCCTGGCCTACTCGGTCTCTGGTCCGAGCTGACGTGGGATCGACCAGCTGTCCAGGCCGACTTGGAACCGCATCCGCAGAGCCGTGGGGTCCACCAGCTGTCCCGGTCCACTCGGACCCGTGTCCGAGCTGACGCAGTGTTGACCAGGTATTCCGTCCTCCTAGGTCCCGTGTCCGAGCTGAGGCGGGGTTGAGCAGCTGTCCCGGCTGACTCGACCTAGGTCCATGGGGCCAAACGGTCGACCAGCTCAACGGGCACACTCGGACCCCGGGCCGACTCAGACCACGGTCCGATGGCTGCAGAGTCAACAAGAATCATGGCTGACTAGATCCCCGGTTCCGAGGGGCCACAGGGTCCACCAGCTGTCCAGCCTGACTCGGTACTGGGCTCCGAGGCACCGAGGGGACAATGGACCGGGGGACCACTGTTATGAGGGCTAGAGGGGCCGGGTTTTCATACAACTTCATGGCAAGCGCTTTCGTGTGGACCCTAGTACTGAGGGAAAGAGTGTCTGAAGATCCTTGGGGTTGACCAGCTGTCAGAGCCGAGGGTGGGCAGTGTTTACCAGCGGTTCGGCCAACACGCTCCTGTGTCTGAAGGGACTTGCAGTGGACCAGCTGTCACGGCCGACTCGCTGCTTGGGGGTGTGGTGCCACGAGGTTGACCAGCAGATTCGGCCGACACGTTCCCGGGTCCGAAGGGCCGTGGGGTGGACCAGTTCTCCAGGCGGATTTTGTCCCGCCTCCGAGGGTCCCAGGGTCCGAGGGTTCGACCAGATGTCCCAGCCAACTGTGTCCGGTGTCCGAGGGGCCATAGGGTTTACAGCTATCCTGGCTGACTCGGTCTCGGGTCTGAGCCTACGTAGGATCAACAAGCTGTCCAGGCCAGCTTGGAACGTCATCCACAGAGCCGTGGGGTCTACCAGCTGTCCCAGCCCACTCGGACCCGCGTCCGAGCTGACGCAGTGTTGACCAGGTATTCCGTCCTCCTACGTCCCGTGTCCGAGGTGACGCGGGGTTGACCAACTGTCCCGGCCGACTCGGACATAGGTCCGAGGGGCCGCAGTGTCGACCAGGTGTCCGGGCCGACTGGGACCCCGGTCCGAGGCCTGCAGAGTCGACAAGAATCCCAGCTGACTAGATCACTGGTTGTGAGGTGCCACAGTGTCCACCAGCTGTCCAGCCCGACTCGTTACTGTGGTCCGAGGCACCGAGGAGTCAAAACGGGCCCTGTGACCGTGGGTCCGAGACATCGACCAGCTCTACCAATAGGCTCGGTCCCGGGTCTGAGCTGCTGCGGTGTCGAACATTTGTTCAGGCCGACTCAGACCTAGGGTCTGAGGAGCCATGTGGTCAACCAGCAGTCCCAGTCGACTCGGTCCTGTTCCGAGCTGCCGCGGTGTCGACCAGCTCTCCTGGCCAACTTGGGCCGAGTGACTGAGGGTCGGAGATGTGGACCAGTGCTCACAACAGACTCGGTAAAGTGTCTGAGCTGCAGTGGTGTCAAACAGTTGTACCGGCTGACACGGATCCATGGTCCTTGGACCTGTGGGGTCAATCAACTGTCCCGGCTGACTCGGACCCGATTCTGACGTGCCGCGGGCTGAACCATTTGTCCCAGCAAAATGGTCCCATTTCGGTGGGGCCGCGGGGTTGACCTGCTCTCCCAGCTGACACAGAACCATGGTCTGAGGGGCCGTGGGGTGGACCAGCAGTCCCAGCCCATGCTTTCCCCAGTCCGAGCTGCTCTGGGGTATATCAGCTATCACAGGTGACTTGGTCCCAGGTCAGAGGGTCCGAGGGTGCGCAGGGATTACCAGTGGTCCCGGAGGACTCGCTCCTGTGTCCGAAGGGCCTGGTGGTTGACCAGGTGTCACGGCCGACTTGCTAATTGCGGGCGTCGTGCCACGAGGTTGACCAGCTGACCCAGCCGACATGCTCCCAATTAGAAAGACCGTGTGGTTGACAAGTTGTCTGGCGGATCCTGTCCCAGTTCCGAGAGTATGAGGGTTCGACCAGATGTCCCAGCCAACACTGTCCCTGGTCTGATAGGCCGTAGGATTAACCAGCTATCCTGGCCGACTCGGTCTCCGGTCCGAGCTGACGTGGGATTGACTAGCTGTCCAGGCCGACTTGGAACCACATTTGCAGAGCCGTGGGGTCGACCAGCTGTCCCGGCAAATTCTGACCTGGGTCAGAACTGACGCAGTGTTGAGCAGGTACTACGACATCCTAAGTCCCGTGTCCGAGCTGAGCTGTAGTTGACCAGCTGTCCCGGCTGATTCAGACATAGATCCGAGGGGCCGCAGTGTCGACCAGCTCTCCGGGCCTACTCGGACCCCGGGCCGACTCGGACCCCGGTCCGAGGGGCCATGGAGTCGACAAGAATACCAGCTGACTAGATCCCTGGTTCCAAAGGGCCACAGCATCCACCAGCTGTCCAGCCCGACTCGGTACCGTGGTCAGAGGCCCCTAGGGGAAAATGGGTCGGGGGACCGATGGTACGAGGGCTCGAGGGGCCGTGTTTTCATACAACATCATGGCAAGCTCTTTCGTGTGGACCCTATTCCTGAGGGACCGAGGGTCTGAAGAGCCTTGGGGTCGACCAGCTGTGCCGGCCGACTCGGGCCCCGTGTCCAAGAGTTCACGTGGTCGAATATTCGTCCTGGCTGATTCTTTCCTGTGTCTGATGGTCTGAGATTGGGCAATGTCGACCAGTTCTCCCAGCCGACTCGGACCCCAGGACCGAGGGGCAGCAGGGTCGCCCAGCTGCCCTGGACGACACTTTCCCTGGTCCAAGCTGCTGATGGGTTTTCCAGCTGTCCCAGCTGACACGGTCCCGGGTCCAAGGGGCCGAGGTTGTACGGAGGTGACCAGCGATCCCGGCTGACTTGTACCCGGGTCCGAGGAGCGGTGGTGTCGAACAGGTATATTAGCCCACTTGGTCCTGGATCCGAGCTGCCGTGGGGTCGACCAGCTTTCCCAGCTGAATGGGACCCTGGGACCCAGGGGCCGTGGAGTCGACCAGCTGTCCCGACTGACTGGGACCCAGTGCCCGAGCTGCCCCAATTTCGACAAACTCTCCCGGCTCACGTGGACCTCAGGACCCAGGGTCCGTGGGGTCGACCACTGTGTCGGCCACCTAGGTCCGAGGGAAGGAGGGGCCTTGTGGTCGACCTGGTTCCAAGGGACGGCAGGGTCGACCATCTGTCCTGTCTGACTCGGTCCCAGGTCTGAGATGCTTCGAGGTCGACCAGCTGTCCCGGCCGACACAGTCCTGGTCCGAGCTGCCGCGTTGTCGAACGGCTCTCCTGGCCAACTCGGTCCCTGTGACCGAGGGAAAAGTTGTGGACCAGCTCTCCCAACAGACTCGGTCCAGGGTCCGAGCTGCCACGGTATCAAACAGCTGTACCGGCTGACTCAGACCCATGGTCCTTGGAGCTGAGCGGTCGACCAGCTCTCCCGGTCAAAACGGCCCTGTGACCGAGGGTTGGAGACATCGACCAGCTCTAGCAATAGGCTCGGTCCCGGGTCAGAGCTGCTGCGGGGTCAAATATTTGTCCCGGCCGACTCAGACCCAGGGTCCGAGGAGCCACAGGGTCGACCAGCTGTCCCGGCCGACTCGGTCCTGGTCCGAGCTGCCGCGGTGTCGATCAGCTCTCCTGGCCTACTTGGGCCCTGTGACCGAGGGTCAGATATGTGGACCAGCTCTCCCAACAGACTTGGTCCAGTTTCTGCACTGCTCTGGTGTCAAACAGCTGTACCGGTTGAATAGTACCCATGGTCCTTGGAGATGTGGGTTCGATCAGATGTCCCGGCTGACTCGGACCCGATTCCGATGTGCCACGAGCTGAACAATTTGTCCCGGCCGTAATGGTCCTGGTTCCGTGGGGCCGTGGGGTCGAGCTGCTCTCCCAGCTGTCAAGGAACCCCGGTCCAAGGGGCCGTGGGATGGTACTGCGGTTCTGGCCAATGCTTTCCAGGTCCGTTTTGCTGTGGGCTCTACCAGGTATCACTGGCGACTCGGTCCCAGGTCCGAGGGCCCGAGGGTGGGCAGGCTTTAGCAGTGGTCCCGGCCCACTCGCTCCTGTGTCCGAAGGGCCTGGCAGTCGACCAGCTCTCAAGGCCACCTCGCTGCTTGGGGGCATGGTGCCACGAGTTTGACCAGCTGACCCGGCCGACACGGTCCCGGGTCCGAAGGCCCATCAGGTGGACCAGTTGTCCGGGAGGATTCTGTCCCGGGTCTGAGGCTCCGAGTGTTTGACAAGATGTCCCAGCCAACTCTGTCCCGGTTCCGAGGGGCTGTAGGTATGAGCAGCTATCCTGCCAACTCGGTCTCGGGTCCGAGTGGACGAGGGATCGTCCAGCTGTCCAGTCCGACTTGGAACCGGATCCGCAGAGCCGTGGGGTCGACAAAGCTGTCCCAGCCCACTCTTACCTGGGTCGAGCTGAAGCAGTGTTGACCAGGTATTCCGTCCTCCTAGGTCTCGTGTCCAAGCTGAAGCAGGGTTGACCAGCTGTCCCAGCCGACTCGGACCTAGGTCTGAGGGGCCGCACGGTCGACCAGCTATCCGGGCCTACTCGGACCCCGGGCCATGTCCGACCCCAGTCTGAGGGGCCGCAGAGTCCACAAGAATCCCAGGTGACTAGATCCCCGGTTCCGTGGGGCCACAGGGTCCACCAGCTCTCCAGCCCGACTCGGTATCATGGTCCGAAGCACAGAGGGGACAATGGACCGGGGGACAGATGTTACTAGGGCTCGCGGGGCCGCTTTTTCATACAACTTCATGGCAAGCTCTATCGTGTGGACCCTAGTACTGTGGGACCGAGGGTCTGAAGAGACTTGGGGTTGACCAGCGTCCCGGCAGACTCGGGCCCCGGGTCCAAGTGTTCACGTGGTCGAATATTCGTCCCGGCCGATTCGTTCCTGTGTCCGAGGGTCTGAGATTGGGCAGGGTCGACCAGTTCTCCCGGCCGAATCGGACCCTGGGACCGAGGGGCAGCAGGGTGGCCCAGCTGCCCTGGCCGACTCTTTCCCTGGTCCAAGCTGCTGAGGCGTTGACCAGTTTTCCCATGTGACTCGTTCCTGTGTCCGTGTGGCCTAGAGTGGACAGAGTCGACCAGCTATCTTGGCTTATTTGTACCCGTGTCTGAGGAGTCGTGGTTTCAAACAGGTACACTGGTGCACTCGGTCCTGGTTCCGAGATGCCGTGGGGTCGAACAGCTTTCCCAGCCAAATGGGACCCAGGAACCAAGGGTCCGTGGGGTCAACCAGCTGTCCCAGCTGACTGGGACCCAGTGTCCGAGCTGCCGCAGTGTCGGCACACTCTCCAGTCTGACTCGGACCCCAGACCGAGGGTCCGACAGGTCAACCACTTTCCCGGCCACCTATGGCCTGGGGAAAGAGGGGCCGTGGGGTCGACCTGGTTCCAAGGGATGGAAGTGTCGACCATCTCTCCTGTCTGACTCGGTCCTGGGTCCGAGCTGCTGCGAAATCCACCAGCGGTCCCAGCCACTCAGTCATGGTCCGAGCTGCAATGGTGTCGACCAGCTCTCCTGGCCAACTTGGGCTCTGTGACCGAGGGTCGGATATGTGGACCAGCTCTCCCCACAGACTCGGTCCAAGTTCTGAGCTGCCGTAGTATCATACAACTGTATCGGCAGACTCGGACCCATGGTTCTTGGAGCTGAGTGGTCAACCAGCTCTCCCGGTCAAATCGGGCCCTGTGACCGAGGGTCTGAGACATCGACCAGCTATAGCAATAGGCTCGGTCCCGGGTCTGAGCTGTTGCGGTGTCGAACATTTGTCCTGGCCGACTCAGACCCAGGGTCCGAGGAGCCACGGTGTCGACCAGCTGTCCCGGTTGACTAGGTCCTGATCCGAGCTGCTGCGGTGTCCACCAGCTCTCCTGGCCAACTTGGGCCCTGTGACTGAGGGTCGGAGATGTGGACCAGCTCTCCCAACAGACTCGGTCCAGTGTCTGAGCTGCCGCAGTGTCAAATATCTGTCCCCGCTGACTCAGACCCATGGTCCTTGGAGCTGCGGGGTCGATCAGCTGTCCCGGCTGACTCGGACTCGATTCTGACATGCCGCAGGCTTAACCATTTGTCCAGGTCGTAATGTTCCTGGTTCTGTGGGCCAGAGGTTTCAACCTGCTCTCCCAGCTGACACTGAACCCCGGTCTGAGGGGCCTTGGGGTGGACCAGCGGTCCTGGCCGATTCTTTCCCTGGTCCTAGCTGCTCTGGGGTTGACCAGATATCGCAGGTGACTCGGTCCCAGGTGAGGGTCCGGGGGTGGGCAGGGTTTACCACTGGTCCTGGCCGCCTCACTCCTGTGTCAAAAGAGCCTGGCCGTCCACCAGGTGTCACGGCCGACTCACTGCTTGGGGGCGTGGTGACACGAAGTTCACCAGCTGACCCGGCTGACACGGTCCCGTGTCCGAAGGGCCTTGGGGTTTACCAGTTGTCCAGTCGGATTCTATCCCGGGTCCGAGGGACTGAGGTTTCGACCAGATGTCCCAGCCAACACTGTCCCAGGTGTGAAGGGCCGTAGGTTTGACCAGCTATCCTGGCCGACTCGGTGTCGATTTAGAGCTTACGTGGGATCGACCAGCTGTCCAGCCCGACTTGGAACCGAAACCGTAGAGCCGTGGGGTCGACCAGCTGTCCCAGCGCACTCGGACCCGGTTCCGAGCTGACGCAGTGTTGACCAGGTATTCCATCCTCCTAGTTCCCGTGTCCGAGCTGATGTGGAGTTGACCAGCTGTCCCGGCCGACTCGGACCAAGGTCCGTGGGGCCGCAGTGTCGACCTGCTGTCCGGGCCTACACGGAACCAGGGCCGAAACGGACCCTGTTCCGAGGTTCCGCGGAGTGGACAAGAACACAAGCTGACTAGATCCACTGTTCTGAGGGGCCACAGGGTCCACCAGCTGTCCAGCCTGACTCGGTACCTTGGTCCGAGGCACTGAGGGGAAAATGGATCGGGGGACCGATGGAACGAGGGCATGAGGGGCCGTGTTTTCATACAATTCATGGCAAACTCTTTCGTGTGGACCCTAGTACTGAGGGACCGAGGGTCTGAAGATCCTTGGGGTCGACCAGCTGTCCCAGCCGACTCGGGCCCCAAGACCAAGAATTCACGTGGTTGAATATTCATCCTGGCTGATTCATTCCTGTGTCAGAGCGTCTGATTGGGCAGGGTCGACCAGTCGGCCCAGCCAACTCGGACCCCGGGACCGAGGGGCAGCAGGGTCGCCCAGGTGCCCTGGCCGACACTTTTCCTGGTCCAAGTTGCCAATGAGTTGACTAGTTGTCCCAGGTGACATGGTCCCGTGTCCAAGGGGCCGAGGGTGGATGGAGTCGACCAGTGATCCCTGCTGAATCGGACCCGGGTCCAAGGAGCCGTGGTGTCGAACAGTTTTACTAGCCCACTCGGTCCCAGATCTGAGCTGCCGTGGGGTCGACCAGCTTTCCCAGCCAAATGGAACCCAGGGACCAAGGGGCCGTGGGGTCGACCAGCTGTCCCAGCTGACTGGGACCCAGTGTCCGTGCTGCTGCAGTGTTGACAAACTCTCCCGGCTGACTCGGACCCCAGGACTGAGGGTCCAAGTGGTTGACCACTGCCCCGGGCACCTAGGGCCATGGGAAGTAGGGGCCGTGGGGTCGATCTAGTTCCAATTGACAGCAGGGTCGACCATCTGTCCTTTCTGACTTGGTCCCGGTTCCGACCTGCTGCAAGGTCGACAAGATGTCCCAGCCGACTCGGTCATGTTCCGAGCTGCCGCGGTGACGACCACCTCTCCTGGCAAACTCGGGCCCTGTGACCAAGGGTCGGTGATGGGGACCAGCCCCCCAATATACTCAGTCCAGTGTCTGAGCTGCCGCGGTATCGAACAGCTCTACCGGCTGACTCGGACCCATGGTCCTTGGAGCTGAGCGGTCGACCAGGTCTCCCAGTCAAAACGGGCCCTGTGACCGAGGGTACGAGACATCGACCAGCTCTACCAAAGGCTCGGTCCCGGGTGTCAGCTGCTGCGGTGTCAAACAATTGTCCTGGCTGACTCAGAGCCAGGGTCCGAGGAGCCACGGGGTCGACCAGCGGTCCCGGCCGACTGGATCCTGATCCGAGCTGCCGCGGTGTCGACCAGCACTCCTGGCCAACTTGGGCCCTGTGACCGAGGGTCGGAGATGTGGACCAGCTCTCCCAACAGACTCGGTCCAGGGTCCTAGCTGCCGCGGTGTCAAACAGCTGTACCGGCTGAATCGGACCAATGGTCCTTGGAGCTGCGGGGTCGATCAGCTGTCCCGGCTGACTTGGACCCGATTCCGACGTGCCGCGGGCTGAACCATTTGTCCCGGCTGAAATGGTCCCGGTTCTGTGGGACCGTGGGTTCGACCTGCTCTCCCAGCACACGGAACCCTGGTCTGAGGGGCCGTGGGGTGGACCAGCGGTCCCCGCCCATGCTTTCCCTGGTCCGAGATGCTGTGGGATCGACCAGGTATCGCAGGTGACTCGTTCCCATGTCCAAGTGTCTGAGAGTGTGCAGGGTTTACCAGTGGTCCCCGCCGATACGCTCCTATGTCTGAATGGCCTGGCCATCGACCAGCTGTCACAGCCGACTCACTGCTTGGGGGCGTGGTGCCACAAGGTTGACCAGCTGACCCGGCCAACACGGTCCCGGGTCCAAATTGCTGTGTGGTGGACCAGTACTCTGGGCGGATTCTGTCCCGGGTTCGAGGGTCCGAGTGTTCGACCAGATGTCCCAGCCACCTCTGTCCCAGGTACGAAGGGCCTTAGGTTTGCCCAGCTATCCTGGCTGACTCGGTCTCGGGTCTGAGCTGACTTTGGATCTACCAGCTGTCCAGGCCGACTGGGAACCGCATCCGCAGCGCTGTGTGGTTGACGAGCTGTCCCGACCCATTGGAAGCGGGTCTGAGCTGACACAGTGTTGACCAGGTATTCCGTCCTCCTAGGTCCCGTGTCCGAGCTGACGCGTGGTTGACCATCTGTCCTGGCGGACACGGTCCCTGGTCCGAAGGGCCTCGGGGTGGACCAGTTGTCCTGGCGGATTCTGTCCCGGGTCCAAGGGTCCAAGGTTTCAACCAGATGTCCCAGCCAACTCGGTCCCGGGTCCAAGGGGCCATAGTGTTGACCAGCTCTCCTGGCCAACTCGGGCCCTGTGATGGAGGGTCGGAGATGTTGACCAGCTCTCCCAACAGACTCGGTCCAGGGTCTGAGCCCCCGCGGTATCGAACAGCTGTACCGGCAGATGCGGACCCACAGTCTTTGGAGCTGCAGGGTGCATCAGCTGTCCCGGCTGACTCAGACCCAATTCTGACGTGCCGCGGGCTGAACCATTTGTGCCAGCCGAAATGGCCCCCGTTCCGTGGGGCCGTGGTGTCGACCTGCTCTCTCAGCTGATACGGAAACCCGGTCCGAGGGCCCGTGGGTGGAACAGCGGTTCCAGCCAATGCTTTCCATGGTCCGAGCTGCCCTGGGGTCGACCAGCTATCGCAGGCGACTAGGTCCCAGGTCCGAGGGTCCGGCTGTGGGCAGGGTTTACCAGTGGTCACGGCCGACTCGCTCCTGTGTCCGAAGGGCCTGGCATTCGACCAGCTGTCACGGCCGACTCACTGCTTGGGGGCGTGGTGCCACGAAGTTGACCAGCTAACCCAGCCGACACTGTCCCGGGTCCAAAGGGCCGTGGGTTGGACTAGATGTCTGGGCGGATTCTGTCCCGGTTCCAAGGGTCCGAGTGTTCGTTCAGATATCCCAGCCAACTCTGTCCCGGGTCCGAGGGGCAGTAGGTTTGATCAGCTGTCCTGGCCGACTCGGTCACAGGTCCAAGCTGACATGGCATTGCCCAGCTGTCCAGGGAGACTTAGAACCACATTGGCAGAGCCGTTGGGTCTACCAGCTCTCCCAGCCCAATCGGGCCCGGGTCCGAGCTGACGCGGGGCTGACTAGCTGTCTCGGCCGAATCGGACCTAGGTCCGACGGGCCGGAGTGTCGACAACCTGTCCAGGGCTACTCGGACCCTGGGCTGACTCGGACCCCAGGCCGAGGAGCCGCAGAGTCGATAAGAGTCCCAGCTGACTAGATCCCCGGTTCCAAAGGGCCAAAGGGTCCACCAGCTGTCCAGCCCGACTTGGTACCGGGCTCCGAGGCACAGAGGGGACAATGGACCGTTGAACAAATTGTACGAGGGCTCCAGGAGCCGCGTTTTCATACAACTTCACGGCAAGCTCTTTCGTGTGGACCCTAGTACTGAGGGACTGAGGGTATGAAGAGCCTTGGGGTCGACCAGATTTCCCGGCCAACTCGAGCCCCGTGTCCAAGAGTTCACGTGGTCGAATAATCATCCCGGCCGATTCGTTTCTGTGTCCTAGGATCTGAGATTGGGCAGGGTCGACCAGTTCTCCGAGACGACTCGGACCCCGGGACCGATGGGCAGCAGGGTCGCCCAGCTGCCCTGGCCGACTCTTTCCCTGGTCCAAGCTGCCGAGGTTTTGACCAGCTGTCCCGACTGACTGGGACACTGTGTCCAAGCTGCCGCAGTGTCGACAAACTTTCCCGGCTGACTCGGACCCCGGGACCAAGGGTCCGAGGTGTCGACCACTGTCCCGTCCACCTCGGGCCCCGGGAAAGAGGTGCCGTGGTTTCGACCTGGTTCCAAGGGATGGCAGGGTCGACGATCTGTCCTGTCTGACTCAGATCCGGGTCCGAGCTGTTGCGAGGTCGACCAGCTGCCCCAGCTGACTCGGTAGTGTTCCGAGCTGCTGCTGTGTCGACCAGCTCTCCTGGCCAAATTGGGCCCTGTGACCGAGGGCCAAGATGTGGACCAGCTCTCCCAACAGACTCGGTCCAGGGTCTGAGCTGCTATGGTATCGCACAGCTGTACCGGCTGACACGGACCCATTTCCGACATGCCGTGGGCTGAACCATTTTTCCCGGCCAAAATGGTCCGGGATCCGTGGTGCCGTGGGATCGACCTGCTCTCCCAGCTGACACGGAACTCTGGTCCCAGGGGATGTGTGGTGGACCAGCGGTCCTGGCCGATGCTTTCCCTTGTCCGAGCTGCTCTGTGGTCGACCAGCTATCACAGGCGACTCGGTCCCAGGTACGAGGGTCCGAGGGTGGGCAGGGTTTACCAGTGGTCCTGGCCAACTCGCTCCTGTGTCTAAAGAGCCTGGCAGTCGACCAGCTGTCACATCTGACTCGCTGCTTGGGGCGTGGTGCCACGAGGTTGACCAGCTGACCCGGCCGACACGGTCCAACATCCGAAGGGCCATGGGGTGGACCAGTTGTCCGGGCGGATTCTGTCCCAGGTCCGAGGTTCCGAGGGTTCGAAGAGATGTCCCAGACAACACTGTCCCCGGTCTGAGGGTCCGTAGGTTTGATCAGCTGTCCTGGCCGACTCGGTCTCGGGTCCGAGCTGACGTGGGATCGACCAGCCGTCCAGGCCGCCTTGGAATCGCATCCATAGAGCCGTGGGGTCGACCAACAGTCCCAGCCCACTCGGACCCGGGTCCGAGCTGATGCAGTGTTGACCAGGTATTTCATCCTCCTAGGTCCCATGTCCGAGCTGATGTGGGGTAGACCAGCTGTCACGGCCGACTCGGACATAGGTCCGACGGGCCATATTGTCGACTTGCTGTCCGGGCCTACTCGGAACCCGGGCCGAATCGGACCCAGGTCTGAGTTGACGTGGCGTCGACAACAATGCCAGCTGACTAGATCCCCGGTTCCGAGTGGCCACAGGTTCCACCAGCTGTCCAGCCCGTCTCGGTACTGGGCTCTGATGCACCGAGGGGAAAATGGACTCTGGTACCGATAGTAGGAGGGCTCGAGGGGCCGTGTTTTCATACAACTTCATGGCAAGCTCTTTCGTGTGGACCCTAGTACTGAGGGACCGAGGGTCTGAAGAGCCTTGGGGTTGAACAGGTGTCCCTGCTGACTCGGGCCCCGTGTCGAAGATTTCACGTGGTCGAATATTCGTCCAGGCCGATATGTTCCTGTGTCCGAGGGTGTGAGATTGGGCAGCGTCGACCAGTTCCCCCGGCCGACTCGGACAGCAGGACCGAGGGGCAGCAGGGTCGCCCAGCTGCCCTGGCCGATTCTTTCCCTAGTCCAAGCTGCCGACGGGTTGATCAGCTGTCCCAGGTGACATGGTCCTGTGTCCGAGGGGCCGAGTTTGGACGGAGTCGACCAGCTATCCCAGCTGACTTGGACACGGGTCCGAGGAGCCATGGTGTCAAACAGGTATACTGGCCCACTCGGTCCCGGATCCGAGCTGCCGTGGGGTTGACCAGCTTTCCCAGCGAAATGGGACCCAGGGACAAGGGGCAGTCGGGTGGACCAGATATCCCGGCCGACTCGGTCCTGGTCGGAGCTGCCGCGGTTCGACGAGCTCTCTTGGCCAACTAAGGCCCTGTGATCGAGTGTTGGAGATGTGGAAAAGCTCTCCCAACAGACTCGGTTCAGGGTCTTAGTTGCCACAGTATCGAACAGCTGTACCGGCTGACTCGGTCCCATGGTCCTTGGAGCTGTGCGGTCAACCAACTCTCCTGGTCATAACGGGCCTTGTGACCAAGGGTCCGAGACATCGACCAGCTCTACCGATAGTCTCGTTCCAGGGTCTGAGCTGCTGCTGTGTCGAACATTTCTCCGGGCTGACTCAGATCCAAGTTCCGAGGAGCCTCGGGTTCGACAAGCTGTCCCGGCCGACTCGGTTCTGGTCCGAGCTGCCACAGTGTCGACCCGCTCTCCTGGCCAACTCGGGCCCTGTGACCGAGGGTCAGAGATGTGGACCAGCTCTCCCAACAGACTCGGTCCAGTGTCTGAGCTGGCGTGGTGTCAAACAGCTGTACTGGCTGACTCGGAGCCATGGTCCTTGGAGCTGCGGGGTCGATCAGGTGTCCCGGCTGACTCGGACCCGATTCTGACGTGCCGCGGGCTGAACCATTTGCCCGGGCCGAAATGGTCCAGGTTCCATGGGGATGTGGGGTCGACCTGCTCTCCCAGCTGACACGGATCCCTGGTCCGAGGGGCCGTGCGGTAGACCAGCGTTTTCCGCCAATGTTTTCCCTGTCCGAGCTGCTGTGGGGTCGACCAGCTATCGCAGGCGACTCTGACACATGCCCTAGGGTCTGAGAGTGGGCAGGGTTTACCAGTTCTCCAGGCCGACTCGCTCCTCTTTCCGAAGGGCCTGGCGGTCAATGAGCTGTCACGGCCGTCTCGCTGCTTGGGGACGTGGTGCCACAAGGTTGGCCAGCTGAACCAGCCGACACGGTCCTGGGTCCTTAGGGCCGTGGGTAGACCAGTTGTCCGGGCGGATACTGTCCGGGGTCCGAACTTCCGAGGGATCGACCAGATGTCCCAGCCAACTCTGTCCCGGGTCTGAGGGTCCGTAGGTTTGATCAGCTGTCATGGCCGACTCGGTCTCGTGTCCGAGCTGATGTGGGATCGACCAGGTTTCCAGACCGACTTGGAACCGAATCCGCAGAGCCGAAGGGTCGACCAGCTATTCCAGCCCTATAGGACCCGGGTCCGAGCTGACGCAGTGTTGACCAGGTATTCCGTCCTGCCAGGTCCCGTGTCCGAGCTGACGTGGGTTTAATCAGCTGTAACGGCCGACTCGGACCTAGGTCCAAGGGGCCGCAGGGTCGACCTGCTGTCCAGGCCTACTCGGAACCCGGGCCAAATCGGATCCCAGTCTGAGGGGTCGCAGAGTCGACAAGAATCCCAGCTGACTAGATCCCCAGTTCCGAGGGGCCACAGGGTCCACCAGCGGTCCAGCCCGACTCGGTACCGGGATCCAAGGCACCGAGGGGAAAATGGTTCGGGCGACCGATGGTACCAGGGCTCGTGGGGCCACGTTTTCATACAATTTCATGGCAATCTCTTTCGTGTGGACCCTAGTACTGAGGGACCGAGGGTCTGAAGAGCCTTTGGGTTGACCAGCTGTCCCGGCTGACTCAGGCCCTGTGTCCAAGAGTTCACGTGGTACAATATTCGTCCCGGCCGATACGTTCCTGTGTCCGATGATCTGAGATTGGGCATCGTCGACCAGTTCTCCTGGCCGACTCGGACCCCGGGACCGAGGTGCAGCAGGGTCGCCCAGCTGCCCTGGCCGACTCTTTCCCTGGTCCAAGCTGCCGAGTGGTTGACCAGCTCTCCCAGGTGACACGGTCATGGGTCCGAGTTGCCGATGGAAGTCGGAGTCAACCAGCGATCCGGCTGACTCGGACCCGGGTCAGATGAGCCGTGGTGTCAAACAGCTATACTGGCCCACTCGGTCCCGGAAACGAGCTACCTTATGGTCGGCCAGCTTTCCCAGCGGAATGAGACCCAGTGATCTAGGGGCCGTTGGGTCGACCAGCTGTCCCGGCTTACTGCGACCCAGTTCCCAGCTGCAACACTGTCGACAAAATCTCCCGGGAGTTGGACCACGGGAACGAGGGTCCGAGGTGTCGACCAATATCTCGGCCACCTAGGGCCCTGGGAAGGAGGGGCCGTGGGGTCGACCTGGTTCCAAGGGACGGCAGGGTCGACCATCTGTCCTGTCTGACTCGGTCCCGGGTCCGAGCTGCTGCGATGTCGATCAGGTGCCCCAACAGACTCGGTCCTGGTCCGAGATGCCGTGGTGTCGACCAGCTCTCCTGGCCAGCTTGGGCCCTGTGACCGAGGGTCGGAGATGTGGACGAGCTCTCCCAACACACTCATCCAGAGCCTGAGCTGCCGCGGTATCGAACAGCTGTACCGGCTTACTCAGACCCATGGTCCTTGGAGCTGAGCGGTCGACCAGCTCTCCCGGTCAAAACGGGCCCTGTGACTGAGGGTCCGAGACATCGACCATCTCTACCTATAGGCTCGTTCCCGGGTTTGAGATGCTTCGGTGTCGAACATTTGTCCCAGCTGACTCAGACCCAGGGTTTGAGGAGCCACGGGGTCGAACATCTGTCTCGGCCGACTCGGTCCTGGTCCGAGCTGCCGCGCTGTCGACCAGCTCTCCTGGCCAACTCAGGCTCTGTGACCGAGGTTCAGATATGTGGACCAGCTTTCCCAACAGATACGGTCCAGTGTCTGAGCTGCCGCGGTGTCGAACAGCTGTACTGGCTTACTCGGAGCCATGGTCCTTGGAGCTGCGGGGTCGATCAGCTGTCCCGTCTGACTCGGACCCGATTCCGACATGTGGCGGGCTGAACCATATGTCCTGGCCGAAATGGTCCCGGTTCCATGGGGCCGTGGGGTCGACCTGCTCTCCCAGCTGACACGGAACCCTGGTCCGATGGGCCGTGGGGAGGACCAGCGGTCTCGGCTGATGCTTTCCCTTGTCCGAGCTGCTGTGGGGTCGACCAGCTATCACAGGCGACTCGGTCCCCTGTCCGAATGTCCGAGGGTGGACATGGTTTACCAGTGGTCACGGCAGATTCACTCCTGTGTCCAAAGTGCCTGGCATTCGACCAGCTGTCATGGCCGACTCGCTTCTTGGGGGCGTGGTGCCACGAGGTTGACCAGCTGACCCGGCCGACATGCTCCCCCGTCCGAAGGGCCTTGTGGTTGACAAGTTGTCTGGGCGGAACCTGTCTTGGTTCCGAGATTACGAGGGTTCGACCAGATGTCCCAGCCAACACTGTCCTGGGTCCGATGTGCCGTAGGATTGATCAGCTATACTGGCCGACTCGGTCACCAGTCCGTGCTGATGTGGGATCGACCAGCTGTCCAGGCCGACTTGGAACCGCATACGCAGAGCCGTGGGGTCGACCAGCTGTCCCGGTAAATTCGGACCCGGGTCCATACTGACGCAGTGTTGACCAGGTGTTCCAACCTCCTAGTCCCCGTGTCCGAGCTGACACGGGGTTGACCATCTGTCCCGGCTGATTCAGACGTAGGTCCGAGGGGCCGCATGGTCGACCAGCTGTCCGGGCCTACTCGTACCCCGGGCCGACTCGCACCCCGGTCCAAGGGTCCATGGAGTTGACAAGAATCCTAGATGACTTGATCCCCGGTTCCGAGGGGCCACAGGTTCCACCAGCTGTCCAGCACGACTCTGTACCATGGTCCGAGGCACAACGAGGAAAATGGACCGGGGGCCCGATGGTACGAGGGCTCGAGGGGCCACGTTTTCATACAATGTCATGGCAAGCTCTTTCGTGTGGACCCAAGTACTGAGGGACTAAGGATCAGAATATCCTTGGGGTCGACCAGCTGTCCTGGCCGACTCGGGCCCATTGTCCAAGAATTCTCGTGGTCGAATATTAGTCCCGGCCAATTGGTTCTTGTGTCTGATATTCCGAGATTGGGCAGGGTCGACCAGTTCCCCGGCTGACTCGGACCCCAGGACCAAGGGGCAGCATGGTCACAAGCTGGCCTGGCCGACACTTTCCCTTGTCCAAGCTGCCGAGGGCTTGACCAGCTGTCCCAGATGACACGGTCACGGGTCTGAGGGGCCACGGCTGGACGGAGTCGACCAGCGATCCTGGATGACTCGGACCCGGGTCTGAGGAGCCGTAGTGTCAAACAGGTATACTGGCCCACTCGGTCCTGGATCTGAGCTGCTGTGGGGTCGACCAGCTTTCCCAGCCGAATGGGACCCTGGGACCAAGGGACAGTGGGGTCGACCAGCTTTCCCAGCCGACTCGGACCCCAGAACCGAGGGGCAGCAGGTTCGCCCAGCTGCCCTGTCCGACTCTATCCCTGGTCCAAGCTGATGAGCGGTAGACCAGCTTTCCGGCTGACTGGGACCCAGTGTCTGAGCTGCCACAGTGTCGACAAACCCCCCCCGGCTGACACGGACCCCAGGACTGAGGTCCGAGGGGTCGACCACTCTCCCGGCCACATAGGGCCCAGGGAAGGAGGGGCCGTGGTGTCGACCTGGTTCCAAGGGACGGCAGGTTCGACCATCTGTCCTGTCTGGCTCGGTCCCGGATCAGAGCTGCTGCGAGCTCTACCAGCTGTCCCGGCCGACTCGGTCCTGGTCCGAGCTGCCACGGTGTCAACCAGCTCTCCTGGCCAACTCGGGCCCTGTGACCGAGGGCCAAGATGTGGACCAGATCTCCCAACAGACTCGGTCCAGTGTCTGAGCTGCCATGGTATCGAACAGCTGTACCAGCTGACTCAGTCCCCTTGTCCTTGGAGCTGAGCGGTTGACCATCTCTCCCGGTCAAAACGGGCCCTGTGACCGAAGGTCCGAGTCATCGACCATCTCTACCAATTGGCTCGATCCCGGGTCTGAGTTGCCGTGGTGTCGAAAATTTTTCCCGGCCGACTCAGACCCAGGGTCCGAGGAGCCACCGGGTCGACCAGCTGTCCCAGCCGACTCGGTCTTGGTCCGAGCTGCCGCAGTGTCGACCAGCTCTCCTGGCCAACTTGGGCCCTATGACCGAGGGTCGGAGATGTGGACCAACTCTCCCAACAGTCTCGGTCCAGGGTCTTAGGTGCCGCAGTGTGAAACAGCTGTACTGGCTGACTCGAACCCATGGCCCTTGGAGCTGCGGGGTCGATCAGCTGTCCCGGCTGATTCGAACCCTATTCCGACGTGCCGCGGGCTGAACCATTTGTCCCGGCTGAAATGGTCCCGGTTCTGTGGGCCGTTGGGTCGACCTGCTCTCCCAGCTGACACGGAACCCTGGTCCAAGGGGCTGTGGTGGGGACCAGCGGTCCCAGCCAATACTTTCCCTGGTCCGAGCTGCTGTGGGGTCGACCAGCTATCACAGGCGACTCGGTCCCACATCCGAATGTCCCAGGGTGGACATGGTTTACCAGTGGTCACAGCCGATTCACTCCTGTGTCCGAGGGGCCTGGCAGTCGACCAGCTGTCACGGCTGACTCGCTTCTTGGGGGCGTGGTCCCACGAGGTTAACCAGCTGACCCAGCCGACATGCTCCCGAATCCAAAGGGCCTTGTGGTTGCCAAGTTGTCTGGGCGGATTCTGTCTCGGGTCTGAGAGTACGAGGGTTCGACCAGATGTCCCAGCCAACTCTGTCCCGGGTCCAAGGGGCCTTAGGATTGACCAGCTATACTGGCCGAATCGGTCACCTGTCCGAGCTGATGTGGGATCGATCAGCTGTCCAGGCCGACTTGGAACCGCATCTGCAGAGCCGTGGGGTCGACCAGCTGTCCCAGCAAACTCCTTCCCGGGTCCGTACTGACGCAGTGTTGACCACGTGTTCCGACCTCCTGGTCCCCGTGTCCAACCTGACGTGGGGTTGATCAGCAGTCCTGGCTGATTCAGACCTAGGTCCGAGGGGCCGCATGGTCGACTAGCTGTCAGGGCCTACTCGGAATCCGGGCCGACTCGGACCCACGTCCGAGGGTCCATGAAGTTGACAAGAATCCCAGCTGACTATATCCCCGGTTCCGAGGGGGAACAGGGTCCACCAGTTGTCCAGCCTGACTTGGTACCATGGTCCGAGGCACTGAGGGGACAATGGACCGGGGGACCGATGGTACGAGGCCTCGAAGCGCCGTGATTTCATACAATGT
Organism: Phacochoerus africanus; assembly: GCF_016906955.1. Classification (NCBI taxonomy): domain Eukaryota; kingdom Metazoa; phylum Chordata; class Mammalia; order Artiodactyla; family Suidae; genus Phacochoerus; species Phacochoerus africanus. The sequence goes on along the minus strand of NW_025927417.1, from coordinate 229,359 downwards.
CATGGCATGCTCTTCATGTGGACCCTAGTACTGAGGGACCGAGGATCTGAAGAGCCTTGGGGTCGACCAGCTGTCCCAGCCGACTCGGGCCCCGTGTCCAAGAGATCACATTAATAATTCATCCCGGCCGATTCGTTCCTGTGTCCGAGGCTCTCAGATTAGGCAGGGTCGACCAGTTCTCCAGGCCAACTCGGACCACAGTACCGAGGGGCAGCAGTGTCGCCCAGCTGGCCTGGCCGAAACTTTCCCTGGTCCAAACTGCCGAGGGGTTGACCACCTGTCCCGGCTGACCTAGACACGGGTCCAAGGAGCCGTGGTGTCGAACAGGTATACTGGCCCACTCGGTCCCGGAAACACGCTCCCATGGGGTTGACCAGCTTTCCCAGCCGAATGGGAACCAGGGACCAAGGGGCCGTGGGCGCAACCAGCTGTCCCGGCTGACTGGGACCCAGTATCCGAGCTGCCACATTGTCGACAAACTCTCCCGGCTGACAGGGACACCGGGACCGAGGGTCCGAGATGTCAACAAATATCTCGGCCACATATGGCCCCGGGAAGGAGGGGCCGTGGGGGCAACCTGGATCCAAGGGATGGCAGGGTCGACCATCTGTACTGTCTGACTCATTACCAGGTCTGAGCTGCTGCGAGGTCTACAAGCTGCCACAGCCGACTCGGTCCTGCTCTGTGCTGCCGCGGTGTCGACCAGCTCTCCTGGCCAACTTGGGCCCTTGACCGAGGGACAAGATGTGGACTAGCCCTCCCAACAGACTCGGTCCAGTGTCTGAGCTTCCGTGTTATCGAACCGATGTACCGGGTGACTCGGACCCATGGTCCTTGGAGCTGAGCGGTCGACCAGCTCTCTTGGTCAAAACGGGCCCTGTGACTGAAGGTCCGAGACATCAACCAGCTCTACCAATAGGCTCGGTCCCGGGTCTGAGCTGCTGCGGTGTCAAACATTTGTCCCGGCCGACTCAGATCCAGGTTCCGAGGAGTCACGGGGTCGACAAGCTGTTCTGGCCGATTCGGTCCTGGTCCTAGATTTCGCGGTGTCGACCAGCTCCCTTGGCCAACTCTAGCCCTGTGACCGAGGTTAGGAGATGTGAACCAGCTCTCCCAACAGTCTTGGTCCAGTGTCTGAGCTGCCGCTGTGTCAAACAGCTGTACCGGCTGACTCGGACCCATGGTCCTTGGAGCTGCGGGGTCGATCAGCTGTCCCGGCTGACTCGGACCCGATTCCAACATGCTGTGGGCTGAACCATTTGTCCCTGCCGAAATGGTCCTGATTCCGAGGAGCCGTGGGGTCGACCTGCTCTCCCAGCTGACACGGAACCCTGGTCCGAGGGGCCCTGGGGTGGACCAGATATCCCTGCTGTTGCTTTCCCATGTCCGAGCTCCTGTGCGGTCGACCAGATATCGCAGGTGACTCGGTCCAGCTTCGAGGATCTGAGGGTTGGAAGGAATTACCAGTGGTCCCGGCTGACTCCCTCCTGTGTCCGAACGGCCTGGCAGTCGACCAGCTGTCATGGCCAACTCGTTGCTTGGGGGCGTGTTGGTGTCAACCAGCTGTCCCGGTTTCCTGGGACACAGTTCCCAGCTGCCGCAGTGTCGACAATCTCTCCCGTGTGACTCGGACCGCAGGGCCGAGGGTCCGAGAGGTCGAACATTATCCCAGCCACCTAGGGCCCCGGGAAGGCGGGGCGGTGGTGTTCACCTGGTTCCAAGTGACGGCAGGGTCGACCATCTGACCTGTCTGACTTGGTCCTGGGTCCGAGCTGCTACGAGGTCGACCAGCTGTCCCGGCCAACTCGGTCTTGGTCCAAGCTGCTGTGGGGTGACCAGCTCTCCTGGCCAACTCGGGCCCAGTGACCGTGGGTAGGATTTATGGAGCAGCTGTCCCAACAGACTCGGTCCAGTGTCTGAGCTGCCGTGGTTTCAAACAGCTGTACTGGCTGACTCGGACCCATGGTCCTTGGAGCTGCGGGGTTGATCAGCGGTCCCGGCTGACTCGGATTCAATTCCGACATGCCGCAGGCTGAACCATTTGTCCCGGCCGACATGGTCCTGGTTCCGTAAGGCCGTGGTGTCCACCTGCTATCCCAGCTGACATGGAATCCTGGTCCGAGGGGCCATGGGGTGGACCAGCAGTCCCGGCCGATGATTTCCCTGGTCCAAGCTGCTCTGGGGTCGACCAGCTATCACAGGAGACTATGTCCCAGATCTGAGGGTCCGATGGTGGGCAGGGTTTACCCGTGGTACCGTCTGACTCGCTCCTCTGTCTGAATGGCCTGGCAGTTGACCAGCTGTCAAGGCCGACTCGCTGCTTGGAGGCGTGGTGCCACGAGGTTGACCAGCTGACCCTGCCAACACGATCCCGGGTCCGAAGGGCCATGGGGTTGACCAGTTGTACGGGCGGATTCTGTCCCGGGTCCGAGGGTTCAACCAGATGTCTCAGCCAACTCTGTCTTGGGTGTGAAGGGCCGTAGGGTTGACCAGCTATCCTGGCCTACTCGGTCTCTGGTCCGAGCTGACGTGGGATCAACCAGCTGTCCAGGCCGACTTGGAACCGCATCCGCAGAGCCGTGGGGTCCACCAGCTGTCCCGGTCCACTCGGACCCGGGTCCGAGCTGACGCAGTGTTGACCAGGTATTCCGTCCTCCTAGGTCCCGTGTCCGAGCAGACATGGGGTTCACCAGCTATCCTGGCCAACTCGGACCTAGGTCTGAAGCGCCCCATGGTCGACCAGCTATCCGGGCCTTCTCGGAACCCGGGCCGACTCCGACCCTGTTCCGTGGGGCCGTAGATTCTACTAGAATCCCAGCAAAATAGATCCCGGTTCCGAGGGGCCACAGGGTCCACCAGCTGTCCAGCCCAACTCGGTACAGGGCTCCAAGGCACGGAGGGGTCAATGGACCATGGGACCGATGGTACGATGGCTCCAGGGGCTGCGTTTTCATACAACTTCATTGCAAGCTCTTTCGTGTGGACCGTATTACTGAGGGACCGAGGGTCTGAAGAGCCTTGGGGTCGACCAGCTGTCCCGGCTGCCTTGGGCCCCATGTCCAAGAGTTCACGTGGTCGAATATTTGTCCCAACCGATTTGTTCATTTGTCCGAGGGTCTGAGATTGGGCAGCGTCGACCAGTTCTCCCGTCCGACTCGGACCCCGGGACCGAGGGGCAGCAGGGTCACCCAGCTGTCCTGGCCGACCCTTTCCCTTGTCCAAGATGCTGAGGGGTTGACCAGCTGTCCCAGGTGACACGGTCCCGGGTCAGAGGGACCGAGGTTGGACGGAGTCCACCAGCTATCCCGGCTGACTCGGAACTGGGTCCGAGGAGCCATGGTGTTGAACAGGTATACTGGCCCACTTGGTCCCGGATCCGAGCTGCCGTGGGGTTGACCAACTTTCCCAGTGGAATGGGACACCAGGACCAAGGGGAGGTGTTATTGACCAGCTGTCCCGGCTAACTGGGACCCAGTGTCCGAGCTGCCATAGTGTCGACAAACTCTCCTGGCTGACTCAGACCCCGGGGCCGAGGGTCCGAGGTGTCGACCATTATACTTGCCACCTAGGGCCTCGTGAAGGAGGGGCCTTTTGGTCGACCTTGTTCCAAGGAGAGCAGGGCGACCATCTGTCCTGTCTGACTCGGTCCCAGGTCCGAGCTGCTGCAAACTCGCCCAGCTGTCCCAGCTGACTCGGTCCTGGTCCGAGCTGCGGTGGTGTCGACCAGCTCTCCTGGCCAACTCGGGCCCTGTCACCGAGGGTAGGAGATGTGGACCAGCTCTCCCAACAGACTCGGTCAAGGGTCTGTGCTGTGACGGTATCAAACATCTGTACCGGCTGACTCAGACCCATGGTCCTTGGATCTGCGGGGTCAATCAGCTGTCCCGGCTGACTCGGACCCGTTTGTGATGTGCCGCAGGTTGAACCATTTCTCCTGGCCGAAATGGTCCCAGTTCCGTGTTGCCAATGGGTCGACCTGCTCTCCCAGCTGACACTGAACCCTGGTCCGATGGGCTGTGGGGTGGACCAGCGATCCCGGCCAATGCTTTCCCTGTTCCGAGATGCTGTGGGTTCGACCAGCTATCTCAGGCGACTCGGTCCCAAGTCCGAGGGTCCAAGGGTGGGCAGGGTTTACCAGTAGTCCCGGCCGAGTCAGTCTTGTGTCTGAATGGCCTGGCAGTCGACCAGCTGTCATGGCTGACTCGCTGCTTGGAGGCGTGGTGCCATGAGGTTGAGCAGCTGAACCGGCCAACACGGTCCCGGGTCCGAAGGGCCATGGGGTTGACCACTTTCCGTGCGGATTGTGTCCCGGGTCCGAGGGTCCGAGGGTTCGACCAGATGTCCCAGCCAATTCTGTCCCGGGTCTGAGGGGCCGTAGGGTTGACCAGCTCTCCTGGCCGACTCGGTCTCGGGTCCGAGCTGACGTGGGATCCACCAGCGGTCCAGGCCGACTTGGAACCGCATCCGCAGAGTCGTGGGTTCGACAAGCTGTCCCAGACCACTCGGACCTGGGTCTGAGCTGACGCAGTGTTGACCAGGTATTCCGTCCTCCTAGGTCCCGTGTCCGAGCTGACGTGCGGTTGACCAGCAATCCCGGCCGACTCGGACCTCGGTCCGTGGGGCCGCAGGGTCGACCAGCTGTCCGGGCCTACTCGGATCCCGGGCTGAATCGGACCGTGGTCTTTGGGGCCACAGAGTCGGCTAGAATCCCAGCTGACTAGATCCCCGGGTCCGAGGGGCCACAGGGTCCACCAGCTCTCCAACCCGACTCGGTACTGGGCTCCGAGGCATCGAGGGGACAATGGACCGGGGGACCAATGGTACCAGGGGTCGAGGGGCAGAGTTTTCATACAACATCATGGCAAGCTCTTTCGTGTGGACCCTAGTAATGAGGGACCAAGGGTCTGAAGAGCCGTGGGGTCGACCAGCTGTCCCGGCCGACTCGGGCCCCGTGTCCAAGAGTTCACGTGGTCGAATATTCGTCCCGGCCGATTCGTTCCTGTGTCCGAGGGTCTGAGATTGGGCAGGGTCGACCAGTTCTCCTGGCCGACTCAGACCCCGGGACTGAGGAGCATCAGGGTCGCCCAGCTGTCCTGGCCGTCTCTTTCCCTGGTCCAAGCTGCGAGGGGTTGACCAGCTGTCCCAGATGACACGGTCCCAGATCCCAGGGGGCGAGTGTGGACGGAGTTGAGCAGCGATCCCGGCTGACTCGGACCCGGGTCCGAGGAGCCATGGTGTCGAACAGGTATACTGGCCCACTCGGTCCCGGATCCGAGCTGCCGTGGGGTTGACCAGCTTTCCCAGCGGAATGGGACCCCGGGACCAAGGGGCCGTGGGGTCGTCCAGCTGTCCCGGGTGACTGGGACCCAGTGTCCGAGCTGCCGCATGGTCGACAAAATGTCGAGGCTGACTGGGACACCGGAAATGAGGGTCCGAGCGGTCGACAAATATCCCGGCCACCTAGGGCTCCGGGAAGGAGGGAACCGTGGGGTGGACCTGGTTCCAAGGGACGGCAGGGTCGACCATCTGTCCTGTCTGACTCGGTCCCGGGTCCGAGCTGCTGCACGGTCCACCAGCTGTCCCAGCCGACTCGGTCCTGGTCCGAGGTGCCGCAGTGTCGACCAGCTCACCTGGCCAACTCGGGCCCTGTGACCGAGGGTTGGAGATGTGGACCAGCTCTCCCAACCGACTCGGTCCAGGGTCTGAGCTGCCGCGGTATCGAACATCTGTACCGGCTGACTCGGACCCATGGTCCTTGGAGCTGAGCGGTCGACCAGCTCTCCTGGTCAAAACGGGCACTGTGACCGAAGCTCCGAGATATCGACGAGCTCTAACATTAGGCTCGGTGCCGGGTCTGAGCTGCTGCGGTGTCGAACAATTTTCCCGTCTGACTCAGAGCCAGGGTCCAAGGAACCACGGGTTCGACCAGCTGTCCCGGCGGACTGGGTCCTGGTCCAAACTGCTGCGGTGTCAACCAGCTCTCCTGGCGAAATTTGGCCCTGTGACCGAGGGTCGGAGATGTTGACCAGCTCTCCCAACAGACTCTGTCCAGGTGTTTAGCTGCCGGTGTGTCAAACAGCTGTACCGGCTGACTCGGACCCATGGTCCATGGAGCTGTGGGGTTGATCAGCTCCCCTGGCTGACTCGGACCAGATTCTGACGTGCCGCAAGCTGAACCATTTGTCCCGGCCAAAATGTTCCCGGTTCTGTTGGGCCGTGGGGTCGACCTGCTCTCCCAGCTGACACGGAACCCCGGTCCGAGGGCCCGAGGTTTGGACCAGAGGTCCCGACTGATGCTTTCCCTGGTCCGAGCTGCTGTGGGGTCGACCAGCTATCGCAGTCGAATCTGTCCCAGGTCCGAGGGTCCGAGGGTGGGCAGGGTTTACCAGTGGTCCTGTCCGACTCGTTCCTGTGTCCGAAGGGCCTGGCAGTCGACCAGCTGTCATGGCCGACTCGCTGCTTGGGGGCGTGGTGCCACGAGGTTGACCAGCTGACCTGGCCGAAACGGTCCCGGGTCCAAAGGACCGTGGGGTAGACCAGTAGTCCGGGCGTATTCTGTCCCGGGTCCGAGGGGCCGTAGGGTTGACCAGCTCTCCTGGCCGACTCGGTCACGAGTCCGAGCTGACGTGGGATCGACCAGCTCTCCAGGCCGACTTGGAACCGCATACGCAGAACCATGGGGTCGACCAGCTGTCTCAGCCCACTCGGAACCGTGTCCGAGCTGATGCAGTGTTGACCAGGTATTCCATCCTCCTAGGTCCCGTGTCCGATCTTATGCATGGTTGACTAGCTGTCCCCGCTGACTCGGACTAAGGTCTGAAGGGCCGCTGTGTCGATCAACTGTCCGGGCTTACTGGGACCCCGGACGGACACGGAACCCAGACCGAGGGGCCGCAGAGTCGACTAGAATCCCAGCTGACTAGATCCCCAGTTCCAAGGGGCCACAGGGTCCACCAGCTGTCCATCCCAACTCGGTACCGCGGTCCGAGGCACGGAGTTGACAATGGACCGCGGGACTGAATGTACGAGGGCTTGAGGGACCGCGTTTTCATACAACTTCATGGCAAGCTCTTTCGTGTAGAACCTAGTACTGAGGGCCCGAGGGTCTGAAGAGCCTTGGGGTCGACCAGCTGTGCTGGCCAACTCGGGCTCCATGCACATGATTTCACGTGGTCGATTATTCGTTCCGTCCGTTTCGTTCCTGTGTCCGAGGGTCTGAGATTGGGCAGGGTCGACCAGTTCTCCTGGCTGATTCGGACCCCGGGACAGACTCTTTCCTTCTCCAAGTTGCCGAGGGGTTGACCAGCTCTCCCGGCTGACTGGGACCCAGGGTCCAAGCTGCCGCAGTGTTGACAAACTCTCCCGGCTGACTCGGACCCCAGGACCGAGGGTCTGAGGGGTCGAGCAATATCTCGGCCACCTAGGGCCCAGGGAATGTGGGGCCGTGGGGTCGACCTGCTTCCAAGGGATGGCAGGGTCGACCAACTCTCCTGTCTGACTCGGTCCCGGGTCTGAGCTGCTGCGAGGTCTACCAGCTGTCCCGGCAGACTCAGTCCTGTTCCGAGCTGCAGCGGTGTCGACCAGCTCTCCTGGCCAACTTGGGCCCTGTGACCGAGTGCCAAGATCTGGAAGTGTTCTCCCAGTAGACTCGGTCCATTGTCTTTGATGCCGAGGTATCGAACAGCTGTACCGCCTGACACGTACCCATGGTCTTTGGAGCTAAGCGGTCGATCAGCTCTCCCGGTCAAAATGGGCGCTGTGACCGAGGGTCCGAGACATCGACCAGCTCTACCATTTGGCTAGGTCCCGGATCTAGGCTGCTGCGGTGTCGTACATTTGTCCCGGCCGACTCGGTCCTATGTCCGAGGGGCCACAGGGTCGACCAGTTGTCCAGGGCAACTCAGACCCTGTGCCGACTCGGACCCCTGTCCGAGGGTCCGCAGAGTCGACAAGAATCCCAGATGACTAGATCCCTGGTTCCGAGGTGCCACAGGGTCCACCAGCTGTCCAGCCCGACTCGGTACTGGGCTCCAAGGCACCGAGGGGAGAATGGACCGGGGTATTAATGGTATGAGGGCTAGATGGGCCATGTTTTCATACAACTTCATTGGAAGCGCTTTCGTGTGGACCCTAGTACTGAGGAACCGAGGGTCTGAAGAGACTTGGGCTCGGCCAGCTGTCCTGGCCAACTCGGGGCCCATGCCCAATAGTTCACGTGGTCGAATAATCCTCCTGGCTGATTCGTTCCTGTGTCCGAGGGTCTGAGATTGGGCAGGGTCGACTAGTTCTCCTTGCCGACTCGGAGAGCAGGACCGAGGGGTAGCAGGGTTGCCACGCTGCCCTGGCCGACTCTTTCCCTGGTCCAAGCTGCCGAGGGGTTGACCAGCTGTCCTGGCTGACTTGGACCCAGTGTCTGAGCTGCCGCATTGTCGACAAACTGTCCCGGCTGACTCGGACTGCGGGACCGAGGGTCCGAGGGGTCGACCACTGTTCCGGTCATCTAGGGCCCCAGGAATGAGGAACCGTGTGGTCGACCTGGTTCCAAGGGACGGCAGGATCGACCATCTGTACTGTCTGACTCGGTCCCGGGTCCGAGCTGCTGCGAGGTCGACCAGCTGTCCCGGCCGACTCGGTCCTGGTCCGAGCTGTCGGGGTGTCGACCAGCTCTCCTGGGCAACCTGGGCCCTGTGACCGAGGGACAAGTTGTGGACCAGCTCTCCCAGCAGACTCGGTCCAGTGTGTGTTAGCTGCCCCGGTTTCGAACAGCTATCCCGGCTGTCTCATACCCATGGACCTTGGAGCTGAGCGGTCGACCAGGTCTCCCAGTCAAAACGGGCCCTGTGACCGAGGGTCCAAGACATCGACCAGCTCTACCAATAGGCTCGGTCCTGGATCTGAGCTGCTGCGGTGTTGAACATTTGTCCCGGCTGACTCAGACCCAGGGTCCGAGGAGCCACGGGGTCAACAATCTATCCCGGCCGACTCGATCCTGGTCCGAGCTGCCACGGTGTCGACCAGCTCTCCTGGCCAACTTGGGCCCTGTGACCGAGGGTCAGAAATGTGGACCAGCTCTCCCAACAGACTCGGTCCAGTGTCTGAGCTGCCACGGTGTCAAACAGCTGTACCTGCTGACTCGGACCAATGGTCCTTGGATCTGTGGGGTCGATCAGCTGTCCCGGCTGACTCGGACCCGATTCCGACGTGCCACGGGCTGAACCATTTGTCCCAGCCGAAATGGTCCTGTTTCCGTGGGTCCGAGGTGTGGACTAGCGGTCCTGGCCCATGCTTTCACTGGTCTGTGCTGCTGTGGGGTCGACCAGCAATCACAAGCATTTCGGTCCCAGGTCCGAGTTCCGAGGGTCGGCAGGGTTTACCAGTGGTCCCGGCCAATTTGCTCCTGTGACCGAAGGGCCTGGCAGTCCACCAGCTGTCACGGACGACTCGCTGTTTGTGGTCTTGGTTCTACGAGGTTGACCAGCTGACCTGGCCAACACGGACCCGGCTCCGAAGCTCCCTGTGGTTGACCAGTTCTCTGGGCGGATTCTGTCCCGGGTCCATGGGTCCGAGTGTTCAACGAGATATCCCCGCCAATGCTGTCCCGGGTCCGAGGGGCCGTAGGGTTGACCAGCTATCCTGGCCGACTCGGTATCGGGTCCGTGCTGCTGTGGGATCGACCAGCTGTACTGGCCGTCTTGGAACCGCATCCACAGAGCCGTGGGGTCGACCAGCAGTCCCAGCCGACTCGGACCCGGGTCCGAGCTGATGCAGTGTTGACCAGGTATTCCGTCCTCCTATGTCCCGTGACCAAGCTGACGCCTGGTTGACCATCTGTCCCGGCCTACTTGGACTTAGGTCCGAGGGGCCGCAGGGTCGACCATCTGTCCGGTCCTACTCAGACCCCGGGCCGACTCGGTCCCCAGTCTGATGGGCCAGGGAGTCGACAAGAATCCCAGCTGATGAGATCTCTGATTCCAAGGTGCCACCGGGTCCACCAGCTGTCCAGCTCGACTCGATACCGGGCTACAAGGCACCGAGGGGACAATGGACCTGGGTACCTATGGTACGAGGGCTCAAGGGGCCGCATTTTCATACAACGTCATGGCAAGCTCTTTCCTGTGGACCCTAGTACTGAGGGACCGAGGGTCTGAAGAACCTTGGGGTCGACCAGCTGTCCTGGCCTATTTGGGCCCCGTGTCTAATAGTTCATGTGGTCAAATATTCGCCCTGGCCGACAGGTTTATGGGTCCGAGTGTCCGAGATTGGGCAGGTTCGACCAGTTCTACCGGCCAACTCGGACCCCGGGACCGAGGGGCAGCAGGGTCGCCCAGCTGCCCTTGCCGACTCTCTCCCTTGTCCAAGCTGTCTACGGGTTGATCAGCTGTCCCAGTTGACAAGGTCCTGTTTCCGAGGGGCCGAGTGTGGACGGAGTCGACCAGCGATCCCGGCTGATCGGACCCGGGTCCCAGGAGCCGTGGTGTCGAACAGTTATACTGCCCCACTTGGTCCCGGAACCGAGCTGCCGTGGGGTCGACCAGCTTTCCCAGCCGAATGGGACCCAGGGACCACGGGCCCGTGGGGTCGACGAGCTGTCCCAGCTGACTGGGACCCAGTGTCCGAGCTGCCGCAGTGTAAACACTCTCCTGGCTGACTCGGACCCCGGGACCGAGTGTCCAAGGGGTCGACCTCTGGGCCAGCCACCTAGGGCCCCGGGAAGAAGGGGCCGTGGGGTTGACCGTGTTCCACGGGACGGCAGGGTCGACCATCTGTCCTGTCTGACTCGGTCCCGGGTCCGAGCTCCTAGGAGGTCCACCAGATGTCCCGGCCGACTCGGTTCTGGTCTGAGCTGCCGCGGTGTCGACCAGCTCTCCTGGCCAACTTGGGCCCTGTGACCGAGGGTCAGAGATGTGGACCAGCTCTCCCAACAGACTCAGTCCAGTGTTTGTGATGCCGCGGTGACAAACAGCTGTACCGGCTGACTCGGACCCATGGTCCTTGGATCTGGGGGGTCGATCAGCTATCCCAGCTGACTCGGACCCGATTCTGACGTGCCGCGGGCTGAACCATTTGTCCCGGCAGAAATGGTCCCTGTTCCGTGGGGCCGTGGGGTCGACCTGCTCTCCCAGCTGACATGGAACCCTGGTCTGAGGGGCCTTGTGGTGGACCAGCAGTCCCGGTCGATATTTCCCTGGTCCGAGCTACTCTGGGGTCGACCAGCTATCGCAGGCGACATGGTCCCAGGTCCGTGGGGCCGCAGGGTTGACTAGATGTCCGGGCCTACTCCGACCCCGATCAGACTCGGACCCCGGTCCGACGGGATTCAGAGTCGACTAGAATCCCAGCTGACTCGATCCCCGGATCCGAGGGGCCACAGGGTCCACCAGCTGTCCAGCCCGACTCGGTACCTGCCTCCGAGGCACAAACGGGAAAATGGACCGGGGGACCGATGGTACGAGGGCTCGAGGGGTGGTGTTTTCGTGCAACTTCATGGCAAGCTCTTTTGTGTGGACCCTAGTACTGAGGGACCGAGGGTCTGAAGAGCCTTGGGTTCGACCAGCTGTCCCGGCCGACTCGGGCCCCGTGTCCAAGTGTTCACGTGGTTGAATATTTGTCCCGGCCGATTAGTTCCTGTGTGCGAGGGTCTGAGATTGGGCAGGGTCGACCAGTTCTCCCGGCCGACTCGGACCCCGGGACCGAGGGGCAGCAGGGTCGCCCAGATGCCTTCGCCAACTCTTTCCCTGGTCCAAGCTGCAGAGGGTTTTACCAGCTGTCCAAGGTGACACGGTCCCGGGTCCGAGGGGCCGAGGTTGGACGGAGTCTAACTGTGATCCCAGCTCACTCGGACCCGGGTCCAAGTAGCCGTGGTTTCAAACAGCTATACTGGCCCATATGGGCCAGGATCCGAGCTTCCATGGGGTCGACCAGCATTCCCAGGCGAATGGGACCCCAGGACCAAGGGGCCGTGGGGTCGAACAGATTTCCCGGCTGACTGGGACCCAGTGTCCGAGCTGCCGCAGTGTCCACAAACTCTCGTGGCTGACTCGGACCCCGGGACCGAGGTTCCGAGGGGTCGACCACTATCCTGGCCACATAGGGCCCCGGGAAGGAGGGGCCGTGGGGTCGACCTGGTTCCAAGGGATGGTAATGTCGACCATGTGTCCTGTCTCTGTACCGGGTCCGAGCTGCTGCTAGGTCTACCAGATGTCCCAGCCAACCTGGTCTTGCTACGAGCTTCCACGGTGTTGACCAGCTCTCCTGGCCACCTCGGGCCCTCTGACCGAGGTTCGGAGTTGTGGACCAGCTTTCCCAACAGACTCGGTCCAGGGTTTGAACTCCCGCGGTATCGAACATCTGTACCAGCTGACTCGGACCCATGGTCCTTGGACCTGAGAGGTCGACCAGCTCTCCCGGTCAAAACGGGCCCTGTGACCGAGGGTCCGAGACATCGACCGGCTCTACCAATAGGCTCGGTCCCGGGTCTGAGCTGCTGCGGTGTCAAACATTTCTCCCGGCCGAATCAGATCCAGGGTCCTAGGAGCCACGGGGTCGACAAGCAGTCATGGCTGACTCAGTCCTGGTGCAGGATACCGTGGAGTCGACCAGCTATCTTGGCCAACTCGGGACCTGTGACCGAGGTTCAGAGATGTGAACCAGCTCTCCCAACCGTCTCAGTCCAGTGTCTGAGCTGCCGCTGTGTCAAACAGCTGTACCGGCTGACTCGGACCCATGGTCCTTGGAGCTTCGGGGTCGATGAGCTGTCCCAGCTGACTCGGACCCGATTCCGACGTGCCGTGGGCTGAACGATTTGTCCCTGCCAAAATGGTCCTGATTCCGAGGAGCCGTGGGGTCGACCTGCTCTCCCAGCTGACACGGAACCCTGGTCCGAGGGGCCCTGGGGTGGACCAGCGATCCCGGCCGATGCTTTCCCTTGTCCAAGCTCCTGTGCGGTCGGCCAGCTATCGCAGGTGACTCGGTCCCAGGTCCGAGGGTCTGAGGGTGGGCAGGAATTACCAGTGGTCCCGGCTGACTCCCTCCTGTGTCCGAACGGCCTGGCAGTCGACCAGCTGTCCTGGCCAACTCGTTGCTTGGGGGGGCGTGTTGGGGTCGACCAGCTGTCCCGGCATCCTGGGACACAGTTCCGAGCTGCCGCAGTGTCGACAATCTCTCCCAGCTGACTCGGACCGCAGGGCCGAGGGTCCGAGAGGTCGAACATTATCCCAGCCACCTAGGGCCCCGGGAAGGCGGGGCCGTGGTGTTCACCTGGTTCCAAGTGACGGCAGGGTCGACCATCTGTCCTGTCTGACTTGGACCTGGGTCCGAGCTGCTGGGAGGTCGACCAGCAGTCCCGGCCGACTCGGTCTTGGTCCGAGCTGCTGTGGTGTTGTCCAGCTCTCCTGGCCAACTCGGGCCCTGTGACCAAGGGTAGGATTTATGGAGCAGCTGTCCCAACAGACTCGGTCCAGTGTCTGAGCTGCCGCGGTTTCGAACAGCTCTACCGGCTGGCTCGGACCCATGGTCCTTGGAGCTGCGGGGTTGATCAGCTGTCCCAGCTGACTCAGATCTGATTCCAACATGCTGCAGGCTGAACCATTTCTCCCGGCCGATATGGTCCCAGTTCCGTGGGACCGTGGGGTCAACCTGTTCTCCCAGCTGACACGAAACGCTGGTCCGAGGGGCTGTGGCGTGGACCAGCAGTCCTGGCCGATGCTTTCCCTGGTCCGAACTGCTTTGGGGTCGACCAGCTATCACAGGAGACTATGTCCCAGATCTGAGTTTCATAAAGTGGGCAGGGATTACCAGTGGTCCCGGCCGACTCGCTCCTGTGTCTGAATGGCCTGGCAGTTGACCAGATGTCAAGGCCGACTCGCTGCTTGGAGGCGTTTTGCCACGAGGTTGACCAGCTGACCCGGCCTACACGGTCCCGGGTCCGAAGGGCCGTGGGGTTGACCAGTTGTCCGGTCGGATTCTGTCCCAGGTCCGAGGGTCCGAGGGTTCAACCAGATGTCTCAGCCAACTCTGTCCTGGTCGTGAAGGGCCGTAGGGTTCACCAGCTATCCTGGCCGACTCGGTCTCGGGTCCGAGGTGACGTGGGATCCACCAGCGGTCCAGGCCGACTTGGAACCGCATCCGCAGAGCCCTGGGGTCGACCAGCTGTCCCAGCCCACTCGGACCCGGGTCCGAGCTGACGCAGTGTTGACCAGGTATTCCATCCTCCTAGGTCCTTGTCTGAGCAGACATGGGGTTCACCAGCTATCCTGGCCGACTCGGACCTAGATCTGAAGGGCCGCATGGTCGACCAGCTATCCAGGCCTTCTCAGAACCCGGGCCGAATCGGACCCTGTTCCGCGGGGCCGGAGAGTCTACTAGAATCCCAGCAGACTAGATCCCGGTTCCGTGGGGCCACAGGGTCCACCAGCTGTCCAGCCCGACTCGGTACAGGGCTCCAAGGCACGGAGGGGTCAATGGACCTTGGGACCGATGATACGATGGCTCGAGGGGCCGCATTTACATAAGTTCATGGCAAGCTCTTTCGTGTGGACCCTAGTACTGAGGGATCTAGGGTCTGAAAAGACTTGGGGTCAACCAGCTGTCCCGCCCGACTCGGGCCCCGTGTCCAAGAGTTAACGTGGTCGAATATATATCCCAGCTGATTTGTTCCTTTGTCCGAGGGTCTGAGATTGGGCAGGGTCGACCAGTTCTCCCGTCCGAGTTGGACTCCGGGACTGAGGGGCAGCAGGGTCACCCAGCTGTCCTGGCCGACTCTTTCCCATGTCCAAGATGCCGAGGGGTTGACCAGCTCTCCCTGGTGATATGGTCCTGGGTCCAAGGGACCGAGGGTCGACGGAGTCCACCAGGTATCCCGGCTGACACGGAACTGGGTTCGAAGATTCGTGGTGTTGAACAGGTATACTGGCCCACTCGGTCCCGGATCCAAGCTGCCGTGGGGTCGACCAGATTTCCCAGCGGAATGGGACCCCAGGACCAAGGGGAGGTGTTATGGACCAGCTGTCCCGGCTGACTGGAACCCAGTGTCCGAGCTGCCACAGTGTCGACAAACTCTCCCGGCTGACTCGGACCCCGGGGCCGAGGGTCTGAGGTGTCGACCGTTATCCCTGCCACCTAGGGCCTCGGGAAGTAGGGGCCGTTTGGTTGACCTTGTTCCAAGGACAGCAGGGTCGACCATCTGTCCTGTCTGACTCGGTCCCGGGTCCGAGCTGCTGCGAAGTCGCCCAGCTGTCCCAGCCTGCTTGGTCCGGGTCTGAGCTGCACAGGTTTTGACCAGCTCTCCTGGCCAACTAGGACCCTGTGACCGAGGGTTGGAAATGTGGACCAGCTCTCCCAACAGACTCGGTCCAGTGTCTGAGCTTCTGTGTTATCAAACAGCTGTACCGGCTGACTCGGACCCATGGTCCTTGGAGGTGCGCGGTCGACCAGCTCTCTCGGTCCAAACGGGCCCTGTGACTGAGGGTCCGAGACATCAACCAGCTCTACCAATAGGCTCGGTCCCGGGTCTGAGCTCCTGTGGTTTGGAACATTTCTCCCGGCAGACTCAGATCGAAGGTCCGAGGAGCCACAGGGTCGACTAGCTGTCCCGGCTGACTCGGTCCTGGTCCTAGCTTCCGCGGTGTCTACCAGCTCTCTTGCCCAACTCGGGTCGTGTGACCGAGGGTCGGAGATGTGGACCAGGTCTCCCAACAGTCCTGGTCCTGTGTCTGAGCTGCCGCGGTGTCAAACATCTGTACCGGCTGACTCGGACCCATGGTCCTTGCATCTGCGGGGTCAATCAGCTGTCCCGGCTGACTCGGACCCGATTCCGACGTGCCGCAGGTTGAACCATTTGTCCTGGCCGAAATGGTCCCGGTTCCGTGTTGCCGATGGGTCAACCTGCTCTCCCAGCTGACACGGAACCCTGCTCCGAGGGGCTGTGGGGTTGACAAGCGATCCCATCCAATGCTTTCCCTGGTCCGAGCTGCTGTGGGTTCGACCAGCTATCGCAGGCGACTCGGTCCCAGGTCCGAGGGTGCGAGGGTGGGCAGGGTTTACCAGTGGTCCCGGCCGAGTCCGTCTTGTGTCTGAAATGCCTGGCAGTCCACCAGCTGTCATGGCTGACTCGCTGCTTGGAGGCGTGTTGCCACAAGGTTGACCAGCTGAACCGGCCAACACTGTACCGGGTCCGATGGGCTGTGGGGTTGACCAGTTGTACGGGCCGATTCTGTTCCAGGTCTGAGGGTGCGAGGGTTCAACAAGATGTCCCAGCCAACTCTGTTCTTGGTGTGAAGGGCCGTTCGGTTGACCAGCTATCCTGGCCGACTCGTTCTCGGGTCTGAGCTGACGTGGGATCGACCAGCTGTCCAGGCCAACTTGGAACCGCATCCGCAGAGACCTGGGGTCGACCAGCTGTCCCAGCCCACTCGGACCCGGTCCGAGCTGACGCAGTGTTGACCAGGTATTCCATCCTCCTAGGTCAGGTATCCGAGCTGAGATGGAGTTGACCAGCTGTGCCGGCCGACTCGGACGTAGGTCCGAGGGACCGCATTGTCGACAAGCTCTTCGGGCCTAATCTGACCCCCGGTCGACTCGGACCCTGGTCTGAAGTGCCGCGGAGTCAACAAGGATCACAGCTGACTAGATGCCTGGTTCCGAGGGGCCACAGGGTCCACCAGCTGTCCAGCCCGACTCGTAAGAGGCTCCGGGGCACTGAGGGGACAATGGACCGGGGGACCAATGGTACGAGGGCTCGAGGGGCCGCATTTTCATACAACTTCATGGCAAGCTCTTTCGTGTGGACCCTAGTACTGAGGGACCGAGGGTCTGAAGAGCCTTGGGGTCGACCAGCTGTCCCGGCCGCCTCGGACCCCCTGTCCAAGAGTTCACGTGGTCGATTATTCGCCCTGGCCGATATGTTCCTGTGTCCGAGGGTCTGAGATTAGGCAGGGTAGACCAGTTCTCCCGTCCATCACGGACACTGGGACCAAGGGGCAGCAGGGTCGCCCAGCTGCCCAGGCCGACTCTTTCCCTGGTCCAAGCTGCTGAGGTGTTGACCATCTGTCCCCGGTGATAAGGTTCCTGGTCCGTGGGCCCGAGGGTGGACAGTGTCGACAAGCTATTCCGGCTGACTCGGTCCCGGGTCCGAGGAGCCCTGTTCGAACTGGTATACTGGCCCACTCGGGCCCGGATCCGAGCTGCTGTGGGGTCGACCTGCTTTCCCAGCCAAATGGGACTCCGGGACCAAGGGGCCGTGGGGTCGACAAGCTGTCCCGGCTGACTCGGTCCTGGTCCGAGCTGCTGCGGTGTCGACCAGCTCTCCGGGCCAACTCGGGCCCTGTGACCAAGGGTCAAGGTGTGGACCAGCTCTCCCAACTGACTCGGTCCAGGTTCTGAGCTGCCGAGGTATCGAACAGCTGTACCGGCTGACTCGGACCAATGGTCCTTGGAGCTGAGCGGTCGACCAGCTCTCCCGGTCAAAACAGGCCCTTTGACTGAGGGTCTGAGACATCGACCAGATCTACCAATAGGCTCAGTGCCGGGTCTGAGCTGCTGCGGTGTCGAGCATTTGGCACGGCCGACTCAGACCCAGGGTCCGAGGAGCAACAGGGTCGACCAGCTGTCCCGGTCGACTCGGTCCTGGTCCGAGATGCCCAGGTGTTGACCAGCTCTCCTGGCCAACTTGGGCCTTGTAACCGAGGGTTGGATATGTGGACCAGCTCTCCAAAAAAACTCGGTCCAAGGTCAGAGCTGCTGCGTTGTCAAACAGCTGTACCGGCTGACTCGGACCTATGGTCCTTGGAGCTGCGGGGTCGATCAGCTGTCCTGGCTGACTCGGACCCGATTCCGACGTGCCACGGGCTGAACCATTTGTCCCGGCTGAAATTGTCCCGGTTCCGTGGGGCCGTGTGATCGACCTGCTCTCCCAGCTGACATGGAACCCTGTTCCGAGGGGCCGTGGGGTGGACCTGTTGTCCGGGCGGATTCTGTCCCGGGTCCGAGCGTCCGAGGGTACGACCAGAAGTCCCAGCCCACTCTGTCCCGGGTCCGAGGGGCCGTAATTTGACCAGCCATCCTGGTCGACTTGGTCTTGGCTCCGAGCTAATGTGGGATCGACCAGCTGTCCAGGCCGACTTGGAAACACATCCGCAGAGCCGTGGGGTCGACCAGCTGTCCCAGCCAACTCGGATCCGGGTCCGAGCTGACGCAGTGTTGACCAGGTATTCCGTTCTCCTAGGTACCATGTCCGAGCTGATACGGGGTTGACCAGCTGTCCCGGCAGACACGGACCTAGGTCTAAGTGGCTGCAGAGACGACCAGCTCTCCGGGCCTACTCGGACCCCGGTCCGAGGGGCCACAGTGTCGAGAAGAATCCCATCTGACAAGATCCCCTCTTCCGAGGGGCCACAGAGTCCACCAGCTGTCCAGCCTGACTCGGTACTGGACTCCGAGGCACCGAGGGGACAATGGACAGGGGGACTGATGGAAGGAGGGCTCACGGGGCCGCGTTTTCATACAACTTCATGGCAAGCTCTTTCGTGTGGACCCTAGTACTGAGGGACCGAGGTTCTGAAGAGCCTTGGGGTCGACCAGCTGTCCCGGCCGCCTCGGGCCCCGCGTCCAAGTGTTCATGTGGTTGAATATTCGTCCCGGCCGATTCATTCCTGTGTGTGAGGGTCTGAGATTGGGCAGGGTCGACCAGTTCTCACGGCCAACTCGGACCCCTGGCCCGAGGGGCAGCTGGGTCCCCCAGCTGCTCTGGCCGATTCTCTCCCTGGTCTAAGCTGCCGAGGTGTTGACCAGCAGTCCCAGGTGACACGGTCCCGGGTCCGAGGGTTGGAGGATGGACGGTGTCAACCAGCGAATCCCGGCTGACTCGGACCCGGGTCCAAGGAGCCGTGGTGTCAAACAGATATACTGGCGCACTCGGTCCCGGATCCGAGCTGCCGTGGGGTCGACCAGCTTTCCCAGCCGAATGGAACCCCAGGACCAAGGGGCCGTGTGGTCGACCACTGTCCCGGCAACCTAGGGCCCAGAGAAAGAGGGGCTGTGGTGTCTTCCTTGTTCCAAGGGATGGCAGGGTCGACCATCTTTCCTGTCTGACTCGGTCCCGGGTCTGAGCTGCTTCGAGGTTGACCAGCTGTCCTGGCCGACTCGGTCCTGGTCCGAGGTGCCGCGGTGTCGACCAGCTCTCCTGGCCAACTCGGGCCCTGTGACCGAGGGTCGGAGATGTGGACCAGCTCTCCCAACAGACTCGGTCCATGGTCTGAGCTGCCGCGGTGTCAAAGAGCTGTACCGGCTGACTCGGACCCATGGTCCTTGGAGCTGCGGGGTCGATCAGCTCTCCTGGCTGACTCGGAACCGATTCTGACGTGCCGCGGGCTGAAACATTTGTCCCGGCCGAAATGGTCCCAGTTCCGTGGGGCCGTGGGGTCGACCTGCTCTCCCAGCTGACACGGAACCCTGGAGCGAGGGGCCGTGGGGTGGACTAGCGGTCCCGGCCGATGCTTTCCCTGGTCCGAGCTGCTGTGGGGTCTACCAGCTATCGCAGGCGACTCGGTCACAGGTCGGAGGGTCCTAGGGAGGGCAGGGTTTACCAGTGGTCCTGGCCGACTCGCTCCTCTGTCCGAAATGCCTGGCAGTAGATCAGCTGTCACGGCCGACTCGCTGCTTGGGGGCGTGGTGCCATGAAGTTGACCAGCTGACCTGGCTGACACAGTCCATTGTCCGAAGGTCCGTGGGGTTGACCAGTTTTCCAGGCGGATTCTTTCCCGGGTTCGAGGGTCCGAGGGATCGAGCAGATGTCCCAGCCAACTCTATTCCGTGTCCGAGGGGCCGTAAGGTTGGCAAACTATCCTGCCTGTCTCGGTCTCAGGTCCTAGCTGACATGGATTCGACCGACTCGTGCCCCGTGTCCAAATGTTAATGTGGTCGAATATTAACCCCGCCGATTCATTCCTGTGTCCGAGGGTCTGAGATTAGGCAGGGTCGACCAGTTCTGCCGGCCGACTCGGACCCCGGGACCGAGGGGCACCTGCTTCCCCCAGCTGCCCTGGCCGACTCTTTCCCTGGTCCAAGCTGCTGACTGGTGGACCAGCTGTCCCAGGTGACACGGTCCCGGGTCCGAGGGCCCGAGGGTGGATGGAGTCGACCAGCGATCCCGGCTGACTCGGACCCGGGTCTGAAGAGCCGTGGTGTCGAAAAGGTATACTGGCCCACTCAGTAGAGGATCCGAGCTGCCGTGGGGTCGACTATGTTTCCCAGCCGAATTGGACCCCGGGAAAAAGGGGCCGTGGGGTCGACCAGCTGTCCCGGCTGACTGGGACACAGTGTCCCAGCTGCCGCAGTCTCCAGAAACTCTCCCGGCTGACTCGACCCCGGGACCAAGGTTCCGATGGGTCAAACACTATCCCGGCCACATAGGGCCCCGGGAAGGACGGGCCGTGGGATCGACCTGGTTCCAAGGGATGGCAGGGTCGACCAACTGTCCTGTCTTTCTCAGTCCAGGGTCCGAGCTGCTGCGAGTTCGACCTGCTGTCGCAGCCAACTCGGTCCTGGTCCGAGCTGCCGCGGGGTCGACCAGCTCTCCTGGCCAAATTGGGCCTTGTGACCTAGGGTCGGAGATGTGGACCAGCTCTCCCAACAGAATCAGTCCATGGTCTGAGCTGCCGCAGTATCGAACAGCTGTACCGGCTGACTCGGATCCATGGTCCTTGGAGCTGTGGGGCCGATCAGATGTCCCTGCTCACTTGGAGCAGATTATGACGTGCTGCGGGCTAAACCATTTGTCCCCTCCGAAATGGTCCCGGTTCTGTGGGGCCGTGGGGTCGACCTGCCCTCCCAGCTGACACGGAACCCTGGTCCGAGGGGCCGTGGGGTGGACCAGCGGTCCCGGCCGATGCTTTCCCTGGTCCGAGCTGCTGTGGGTTCGACCAGCTATCGCAGGCGACACGGTCCAGGTCCGAGGGTCCGAGGGTGGGCAGGGTTTATCAGTGCTCCCGGCCGACTCGCTCCTGTGAAGGAAGTGCCTGGCAGTAGACAAGATCTCACGGCCGAATCGGTGGTTATGGGTGTGGTGCCACGAGGTTGACCAGCTGACCTGGCCAACTCGGTCCCGGGTCCAAAGGGCTGTGTGGTTGAGCAGTTGTCTGGGCGGATTCTGTCCCGGGTCCGAGGGTCCAAGGGTTCGACCAGATGTCCCAGCCAACTCTGTCCCTGGTCCGAGGGGTCGTAGTGTTGAGCGGCTATCCTGGCTGACTCAGTGTCAGGTCTGAACTGACGGATCGACCAGCTGTCCTGGCGGACTTGGAACCACATCTGCAGAGCCGTGGTGTCGACCAGCTGTCCGAGCCCACTCAGACCCAGGTCTGACCTGAAGCAGTTTTAACCATGTATACCATCCTCCTAGGTCCCGTGTAATAGCTGACACGGCATTGACCAGCTGTCCAGGCCGACTCAGACCCGGGTCTGACTTGCCGCTCTGTTGACCAGGTCTTCCGTCCTCCTAGGTCCCGTGTCCGAGCTGACGCGGGGTTGACCAGCTGTCCCGGCCGACTTCGACCTAGGTCCGAGGGGCCAGAGTGTGAACCAGCTGTCCAGGCCTACTTGGACACCAGGCCGACTCGGACCTTGGTCCGTGGGGCCGTGGAGTCGGCAAGAATCCCAGCTGACTAGATCCCCAAGTCCGAGGGACCACAGGGTCCACCAGCTGTACAGCCTGACTCAGTAACGGGCTCCGAGGCAGCGAGGGGACAATGGAGCGGGTGACCGATGGTACGAGGGCTCGAGGAGCCGCGTTTTCATACAACATCATGGCAAGCTCTTTCGTGTGGACCTTAGTACTGAGGGACTGAGCGTCTGAAGAGCCTTGGGGTTGACCAGCTGTCCCGGCCGACACGGGTCCCGTGTCCAAGTGTTCATGTGGTTGAATAATCATCCCAGCCGATTCGTTCCTGTGTCCGAGGGTCTGAGATTGGGCAGGGTCGACCAGTTCTCCCGGCCGACTCGGACGCCAGGACCGAGAGGCAGGAGGGTCGCCCAGCTGCCCTGGCTGACCCTTACCCTGGTCCAAGCTGCCGAGGGGTTGACCAGATGTCCCGGCTGACTTGGACACAGTGTCCGAGCCTCCGCAGTGTCGACAAACTCTCCCGGCTGTCTCAGACACCGGGAGCGAGTGTCGGAGGGGTCAACCTTTTTCCCGGCAACCTAGGGCCCCGGGAAAGAGGGGCCTTTGTGTCAACCTGATTCCAAGGGACGGCAGGGTCGACCATCTGTCCTGTCTGACTCAGTCCCGGGTCCGAGCTGCTGCGAAGTCGACAATATGTCCCGGCCTACTCGGTCCTGCTCCGAGCTGCCGTGGTGTCGACAGCTCTCCTGGCCAACTCGGGCCCTGTGACCGAGGGCCAAGATGTGGACCAGCTCTCCCAACAGACTCGGTCCAGGGTCTGAGCTGCCGTGGTATCGAACAGCTGTACCGGCTGACTCAGACCCATGGTCCTTGGAGCTGCACAGTCGACCAGCTCTGCCGGTGTAAACGATCCCTGCGACCGAGCGTCCGAGACATCAACGAGCTCTACCAATAGGCTCGGTGCCGGGTCTGAGCTGCTGCGGTGTTGAACATTTTCCCGGCCGACTCCGACCCAGGATCTTAGGAGCCACAGGTTAGTCCAGCTGTCCTATCCGACGCGGTCCTTATTCGAGCTGCTGCGGTGTCGACCAGGTATCCTGGCCAACTTGGGCCCTGTGATCGAGGGTCGGAAATGTGGAGCAGCTCTCCCAAAAGACTCGGTCCAGGGTCTCAGCTGCCGTGGGGTGAAACAGCTGTACCGGCTGACTTGGACCCATGGTCCTTGGAGCTGCGGGGTCGATCAGCTGTCCCGGCTGTCGTGGACCCGATTCCGACGTGCCGCGGGCTGAACCATTTGTCCAGCTGACACGGAACCCCGGTCCGAGGGGCCATGGTGTGGACCAGTGGTCCCGGCTGATGCTTTCCCTGGTCCGAGTTGCTCTGGGGTCGACCAGCTATCGCAGGCGACTCGGTCCCAGGTCCGCAGGTCCGAGGGTGGGCAGGGTTTACCTGTGGTCCCGGCCGACTCGCTCATGTGTCTGAAGGGCCTGGCAGTCGACCAACTGTCACGGCCGACACGCTGCTTGGGTGCGTGGTGCCACCATGTTGACCATCTGACACAGCCGACACGGTCCAGGGTCCGAAGGGCCGTGGGGTGGCCTAGTTGTCCGGGTGGATTCTGTCTTGGTTCCCAGGGTGCGAGGGTTCCACCAGATGTCCCAACCAACTCTGTCCCATGTCCGAGGGGCCGTAGGGTTGACCAGGTATCTTGGCCGACTCAGTCTCGTGTCCGAGCTGACGTGGGATCTACCAGCTTTCCAGACTGACTTGGAACCGCATCCGCAGAGCTGTGGGGTCGACCAGCTGCCCTAGCCCACTCGGACCCGGGTCCCATCTGACGCAGTGTTGACCAGGTGTTCTGTCCTCCTAGGTCCCGTGTGCGAAATGACGCGTGGTTCACCAGGTGTCCCGGCCGACTCGGACCTAGGTCCGAGGGGCCGCAGTGTCGACCAGGTGTCTGGGCTTTCTTGGACCCTGGACCGACTTGGACCCCGGTCCGTGGGGCCGCGGAGTCGAGAAGAATCCCAGCTGACTAGTTCCCCGGTTCCGAGGGGCCACAGGGTCCACCAGTTGTACAGCGCGACTCGGTACCGGGGTCCGAGGCACCGAGGGGACAATGGACCGGGGGACCGATTGTATGAGGGCTCGAGGGGCCGTGTATTCATACAACTTCATGGCAAGCTCTTTCGTGTGGACCCTAGTACTGAGGGACCGAGGGTCTGAAGAGCCTTGGGGTCGACCAGCTGTCCCGGCCTACTGGGGCCCCATGCCCGAGATTTCATGTGGTCGAATAATCGTCCCGGCCAATTAGTTCCTGTGACCGAGGGTCTGAGATTGGGCAGGGTCGACCAGTTCTCCTGGCCGACTCAGACCCCGGGCCCGAGGGGCAGCAGGGTCTCCCAGCTGCCCTGGCCGACTCTTTCCCTGGTCCAAGCTGCCGAGGGCTTGACCAGCTGTCCCAGGTGACACGGTCCAGGGTCCGAAGTGCCGAGGGTGAATGGAGTCGACCAGCGATCCCAAATGACTCGGAACCGGGTCCAAGGAACCGTGGTGTTCAACAGGTATCCTGACCCACTCGGTCCCGGATACGAGCTGCCGTGGGTTCGACCAGCATTCCCAGCTGAATGAGACCTTGGGACCAAGGGGCCGTGGGGTCGACCAGCTGTCCCGGCTGACTGGGACACATTGTCCCAGCTGCCGCAGTGTCGACAAATTCTCCTGGCTAACTCGGACCCCGGGACAGAGGGTCCAAGTGGTCGACCACTGTCCAGCAATTAGGGCCCTGGAAAGGAGGTGCCGTGTGGTCGATTTGGTTCCAAGGGACGTCAGGTTCGACCATCTGCCCTGTCTGACTCGGTCCCGGGTCCGAGCTGCTGTGAGGTCGACAATCTGTACCGGCCGACTCGGTCCTTTTCCGAGCTACCGCGGTGATGACCAGCTCTCATGTCCAACTCGGGCCCTGGTACCGAGGGTCGGAAATGTTGACCAGCTCTCCCAACAGACTCGGTCCAGGGTCTGTGTTGCCGCACTATTGAACAGCAGTACCGGCTGACTCGGACCCATGGTCCTTAGAGCTGAGCGGTCGACCTGCTCTCCCTGTCAAAATGGGCCCTGTGACCGAGGGTCCGTGACATTGACTAGCTCTACCAATAGGCTCGGTCCCGGGTCTGAGCTGTTGTGGTGTCGATCAATTTTCCCGGTGGACTCAGACTCAGGGTCCGAGGAGCCACGGGGTCGACCAGCTGTCCCGACCGACTGGGTCTTGTTTCGAGCTGCCGCGGTGTCGACCAGCTCTCCTGGCCAACTTGGGCCCTGTGAGTGTGGGTCGGAGATGTGGACCAGCTCTCCCAACAGACTCAGTCCAGGGTCTGAGCTGCCAGGGTGTCAAACAGCTTTACCGCCTGACTTGGACCCATGGTCCTTCGATCTGCGGAGTTGATCAGCTGTCCCGGCTGACTCGGACCCCATTCCGACGTAACGTGGCTGAACCATTTGTCCTGACTGAAGTGGTCCCGGTTCCGTAGGGCCGTGGGGTCTACCTGCTGTCACAGCTGACACGGAACCCTGATCTGAGGGGCAGTTTGTTTGACCAGCGGTCCCGGCAAATGCTTTCCCTGGTCTGAGCTGCTGTGGGCTCGACCAGCTATTGCAGGTGACTCGCTCCCAGGTCCGAGGGTCCGAGGGTGGGCAGGGTTTACCATTGGTCCTGGCCGACTCGCTCCTGTGTCCGAAGGGCCTGGCAGTCGACCAGCTGTCACGGCCGACTCGCTGATTGGGGGCATGTTGCCACGAGGTTGACCACCTGACCGGGCCGTCACGGTCCCGGGTCCGAAGGGCCATGTGGTTGACTAGTTGTCCGGGCAGATTCTGTCCCGGGTCCGAGGGTCTGAGGGTTCGACCAGATGTCCCAGCCAACTCTGTCCGTGGTCCGAGGGGCCGTAGTGCTGACCCGCTATAATGGCCGACTCGGTCACGGGTCCTAGCTTACGTGTATGGACCAGCTGTCCATGGTAACTTGGAACTGCATCCGCAGAGCCGTGGGGTCGACCAGCTCTCCCAGGCCACTGGGACCCGGGTCTGAGCTGACGCAGTGTTGTCCAGATGTTCTGTCCTCCTAGGTCCCGTGTCCGAGCTGACGCGGGGTTGTCCAGCTGTCCCGGCCGACTCGGACCTAGGTCCGCGGGGCCGCAGTGTCGACCAGCTGTCTGGGCCTACTCGGAACCCGGGCCGACTCGGACCATGGTCCGTGGTGCTGCGGAGTCCACAAGAATCCCAGCTGACTAGATCCCCAGTACTGAGGGGTCACACAGTCCACCAGCTCTCCAGCCTGACTCTGTACCAGGGTCCGAGTCACCGAGGGGAAAATGGAGCACGGGACTGATGGTACGAGGGCTCGAGGGGCTGCGTTTTCATACAACTTCATGGCAAGGTCTTTCGTGTGGACCCTAGTACTGAGGGACCGAGGGTCTGAAGAGCCTTGGGGTCGACCAGCTGTCCCGGCAGCCTCTGGCCCCATGCCATAGATTTCATGTGGTCGAATGATCGTCCTGGCCGATTCGTGAATGTTACCGAGGGTGTGAGATTGGGAGGGTCGACCAGTTATCTGAGCCGACTCGGACCCCAGGACCGAGGGGCAGCAGGTTTGCCCAACTGCCCCGGCCGACTCTCCTTTTTCCAAGCTGCCGAGGGTTTGACCAGCTGTCCCGGCTGACTGGGACCTAGTTTCCAAGTTGTCGCAGTGTCGACAAACTCTCCAGGCTGACTCGGAACCTGGGTTCGAGGGTCCGAGGGTTCGACCACTGTCCCGGCCACCTAGGGCCCCGGGAAGGAGGGGTCATAGGGTCGATTTGGTTCCAAGGGACGACAGGGTCAACCATCTGTCCTGTCTGACTCGATCCCGGGTCTGAGCTGCTGCAAGATCGACCAGCTGTCCCAGCCGACTCGGTCCTGGTCCGAGCTGCCGCGGTGTCGACCAGCTTTCCTGGCCAACTTGGGCCCTGTGACCGAGGGTCGGAGATGTTGAACAGCTCTCCCAACAGTCTCGGTCCAGGTTCTGAGCTTCCACGGTCTAAAACAGCTTTACCGGCTGACTCGGACCCATGGTCCTTGGAGCTGTGGGGTCGATCAGCTGTCCCGGCTGACTCGGACCCGATTCCGACGTGCCACGTGCTGAACCATTTGTCCCGGCCGAAATGGTCCTGGTTCCGTGGGGCCGTGGGGTCGACCTGCTCTCCCAGCTGACACGGAACCCTGGTCCGAGGGGACGTGGGGTGGATAAGTGATCCCGGCCTATGTTTTCCCAGGTCCGAGCTGCTCTGGGTACTACCAGGTATCGCAGGCGACTGGGTCCCAGGTCCGTGGGTCCGAGGGTGGGCAGGGTTTACCAGTGGTCGCGCCCGACTCACTCCTCTGTCCAAAATGCCTGGCAGTCGACCAGCTATCATGGTCGACACACTGCTTCGGGGCGTGTTGCCACGAGGTTGACCAGCTGACCTGGTCGACACGGTCCCGGGTCCGAAGGGCCGTGGTGTTGACCAGTTGTCTGGGCGGATTCTGTCCCGGGTCCGAGGGTACGAGTGTTCAACCAGATTTCCCAGCCAATGCTGTCCCGGTTCCGAGGGGCCGTCGGTTTGACCAGCCATCCTGGCCGACTCGGTCTCGTGTCCGAGCTGACATGGGATCGACCAGCTGTCCAGGCCGACTTGGAACCGCATCTGCAGAGCCGTGGGGTCGACCAGCTGTCCCAGCCCACTCGGACACGGGTCCGAGCTGACGCAGTGTTGACCAGGTATTCTGTCCTCCTAGGTCCCGTGTCCGAGCTGACATGGTGTTGATGAGCTGTCCCAGCCGACTCAGACCTAGGTCCGAGTGGCCGCATTGTCGACCAGATGTCCGGGCTTACTCGGACCCGGGGCCGACACGGACCCCGGTCCGAGGGGCTGCAGAGTCGACAAGAATCCCAGCTGACTAGATCCCTGGTTCCATGGGACACAGGGTCCACCAGCTTTCCAGCCCGACTCGGTACCGGGCTCCGTGGCACCGAGGGGACAATGGACCGGGGGACCGATGGTACGAGGGCTGGATGGGCCACGTTTTCATACCACTTCATGGCAAGCTCTTTCGTGTTGACCCTAGTACTGAGGGACCAAGGGTCTGAAGAGCCTTGGGGTCGACCAGCTGTCCCAGCCGACTCGGGCCCGTGTCCAAGAGTTAATGTGGTCTAATATTCACCCCGCCGATTTGTTCCTTTGTCCGAGGGTCTGAGATTGGGCAGGGTCGACCAGTTCTCCCGGCCGACTCATGCCCCGGGACTGAGGGGCAGCAGGGTCACCCAGCTGCCCTGGCCAAATATTTCCCTTGTCCAAGCTGCTGAGGTGTTGACCAGCTGTCCCAGGTCACAAGGTCCCAAGTCCGAGGGGCTGAAGGTGGAGGCAATCGACCAGCGATCCCTGGTGACTCGGACCAGGGTCCGAGGAGCCGTGGTGTCGAACAGGTACACTGGCCCACTCGGTCCCATATCCGAGCTGCCGTGGGGTCGACCAGCTGTCCCAGACAAATGGAACCCTGGGAGCCAGGGGCCAAGGGGTCGACCAGCTGTCCCAGCTGACTGGGACCCAGTGTAAGAGCTGCCACAGTGTCGACAAACTCTCTTGGCTTACTCGGACACCGGGGCCGAGGGTCCTAGGGGTCGACCACTGACCCGGAAACCTCAGGCCCCGGGAAGAATGGGCCGTAATGTCGACCTTGTTCCAAGGGACGGCAGGGTCGACCATCTGTCCTGTCTCACTCGGTCCCAGGTCCGAGCTGCTGCGAGGTTGACCAGCTGTCCCACCGACTCGGTCCTTGTCCTAGCTTCTGCGGCGTCGACCAGCTCTCCTGGCCAAATCAGGCCCTGTGACTGAGGGTCAGAAATGTGGACCAGCTCTCCCAACAGACTCGGTCCAGAGTCTGAGCTGCCGCGGTATCGAACAGCTCTACCGGCTGACTCGGACCCATGGTCTTTGGAGCTGAGCGGTCGACCAGCTCTCCCAGTCCAATCGGGCCCTTTGAATGAGGGTCCGAGACATCGACCAGCTCTACCAATAGGCTCGGTGCTGGGTCTGAGCTGCTGTGGTGTCAAACATTTGTCCCGGCTGACTCAGACCCAGGGTCTGAGGAGCCACAGGATTGACCAGCTTTCCTGGCTAACTGGGTCCTGGTCCGAGCTGCCGTGGTGTCATCCAGCTCTCCTGGCGAACTTGGGCCCTGTGACCAAGGGTCGGAGATGTTGAACACATCTCCCAACAGACT
This sequence comes from Phacochoerus africanus, assembly GCF_016906955.1. Lineage (NCBI taxonomy): Eukaryota > Metazoa > Chordata > Mammalia > Artiodactyla > Suidae > Phacochoerus > Phacochoerus africanus. The sequence goes on along the minus strand of NW_025927417.1, from coordinate 200,459 downwards.
CGGTCCAGGGTCTGAGCTGCCATGTTCTCAAACAGCTGTACGGCTGACTCGGACCCATGGTCCTTGGAGCTGCGTGGTAGATCAGCTGTCCTGGCTACTCGGACCAGATTCTGACGTGCTTCAGGCTGAAACTTTTGTCCCGGCCAAAATGGTCCTGGTTCCGTGGGGCCGTGGGGTCGACCTGCTCTCCCAGCTGACACGGTACCATGGTCCGAGGGGTAGTTTGTTGGACCAGAGGTTCCGGGCGATGTTTTCCCTGGTCCGAGCTGCTGTGGGCTCGACCAGCTATCGCAGGTGACTCGGTCCATGGTCCGAGGGTCAGAGGGTGGGCAGGGTTTACCAGTGGTCCCGGCCGACTCGCTCCTGTGTCCGAAGGGCCTGGCAGTTGACCAGATGTCACAGCCGACCCGATGCTTAGGGGCGTGGAGCCACAAGGTTGACCAGCTGACCCGGGCGACACGGTCTCGTGTCCGAAGGGCCGTGGGTTTGACCAGTTGTCCAGGCCGATTCTATCGCGGGTCCGAGGTTCCGAGTGTTCGACCAGATGTCCCAGCCAACTCTGTCCTGGGTCAGAGGGGCTGTTGGTTTGACCAGGTATCCTGGCCGACTAGGTCACGGGTCCGAGCTGATGTGGGATCGACCAGCAGTCCAGGCCAATTTGGAACTGCATCTGCAGAGCCTTGGGGTTGACCAGCTGTCCCGGCCAACTCTGACCTATGTCCTAGAGGCCGCCGAGTCGACAACCTGTCCGGGCCAACTCGGCCACGGTCCGAGGGGCTGCAGAGTCAACAAGAATCCCAGCTGACTAGATCCCCAGTTCCGAGGGGCCACAGGCTCCACCAGCTGTACAGCCCGATTCGGTACCGGGCTCTGAGGCAGCGAGGGGACAATGGACAGGGGGACCGATGGAACGAATGCTCGAGGGGCCGCGTTTTCATACAACTTTATGGCAAGGTATTTCGTGTGGAACCTAGACCTGAGGGACCGAGGGTCTGAAGAGCCTTGGGGTCGACCAGCTGTCCCGGCTGACTGGGACCCAGTGACCGAGCTGCTGCAGTGTCGACAAACTCTCCCAGCTGACTCAGACCCCGGGACAGAGGGTCCGAGTTGTCGACCACAATCCCAGCCAAATAGGGCCCCGGAAATGAGGGGCCGTGGGGTCAACCTGGTTCCAAGTGATGGCAGGGTCGACCATTTGTCCTGTCTGACTCGGTCCCAGGTCCGAGCTGCTGCAAGGTCCACCAGCTGTCCCGGCCGACTTGGTCCTAGTCCGAGCTGCTGTGGTGTCGCCCAGCTCTCCTGGCCAACTCGGGCCATGCAACCGAGGGTCAGAGATGTGGACAAGCTCTCCCAACATCCTCGGTCAAGGCTCTGAGCTGCCGCTGTATCGAACAACTGTACCGGCTGACTCGTACCCATTGTCCTTGGAGCTGAGTGGTCGACCAGCTCTCCTGGTCAAAACAGGCCTTGTGACCGAGGGTCCGAGACATCGACCAGCTCTAACAATATGCTCGGTTTCGGGTCTGAGCTGCTGTGGTGTGGGTCCTTTGTCCCGGCCAACTCAGACCCTGGGTCCGAGGAGCCACGGGGTCTACCTGCTGTACCGGCCGACTCGGTCCTGGTCCAAGCTGCTCCGGTGTCGACCAGCTCTCCTGGCCATCTTGGGCCCTTGACTGAAGGTGGGAGATGTGGACCAGCTCTCCCAACAGACTCGGTCCAGGGTCTGAGCTGCCGCGGTATCCAACATCTGTACTGGCTGAAGTGGACACAGTTTCCTTGGAGCTGAGCGGTCGACCAGCTCCCCCGGTCAAAACAGGCCCTGTGACCGAGGGTCCGAGACATTGACCAGCTCTACCAATAGGCTCGGTCCCGTGTTTGAGCTACTGCGATGTCGTACATTTGTACTGCCTGACTCATATCCAGGTTCCGAGGAGACACGGGGTCGACCATCTGTACCGGGCGACTCGGTCCTGGTCCAAGCTGCCGTGGTGTCAACCAGCTCTCCTCGGCAACTCATGCCCTGTGACCGAGGGTCGGAGATGTGGACCAGTTCTCCCCACAGACTCAACGCAGTGTCTGAGCTGCCGCGGTGTGAAACAGCTGTACCGGCTGACTCGGAAACATGGTCTTTGGAGCTGCAGGGTGGATCAGCTCCTCCGGCTGTAGTGGACCCGATTCCAAAGTGTCGCGGACTGAAACATTTGTCCCGGCCGAAATGGTCCCGGTTCCGTGGGGCCGTGGGGTCGACCTGCTCTCCCAGCTGACACGGAACCCCGGTCCGAGGGGCAGTGGGGTGGACCAGCGGTCCCGGCCGATGCTTTCCCTGGTCCGAGCAGCTATGGGTTCGACCAGCTATAGCAGGCGACTCGGTCCCAGATCCTAGGGTACAAGGGTGGGCAGGGTTTACCAGTGGTCCTGGCTGACTCGCTCCTGTGTTCGAAGGGCCTGGCAGTGGACGAGCTGTCACGGCCGACTCGCTGCTAGGGTGCGTGGTGCCACGAGGTTGACCAGCTGAACCGGACGACACGATCCCGGGTCCAAGGGCCGTGGGGTGGACTAGTTGTCCGGGCATATTCTGTCCCGGTTCCCAGTGTCCGAGTGTTCGACCAGATGTCACAGCCAACTCTTTCCCAAGTCTGAGGGGCCGTAGTGTTGACCAGCTATCCTGGCTGACTTGGTCACAGGTCTGTGCTGACGTGGGATCGACCAGATGTCCAGGCCGACTTGGAACCGCATCCACAGAGCCGTGGGGTCGAACAGCTGTCCCAGGCCATTCGGACCCGGGTCCGAGCTGACACAGTGTTGACCAGGTGTTCTGTCCTCCAGGGTCCCGTGTCCGAGCTGACGTGCTGTTGACCAGCTGTCCCGGCCGACTCGGACCTAGGTCCGAAGGGCCGCAGTGTCGACCAGCTCTCCGGGCATACTCGGACCCCGGGCCGATTTAGACCCTGGTTCGAGAGGCCTTGGAGTCAACCAGAATCCCAGCTGACTAGATCCCCGTTTCCAAGGGGCCACAGGGTCCACCAGCTGTCCAGCCCGACTCGGTACCGGGGTCCAAGGCACCGAGAAGACACGGACACTGTGACCGATGGTACGAGGGCTCGAGGGGCCGCATTTTCATACAACTTCATGGCAAGCTCTTTCGTGTGGACCCTAGTACTGAGGCACCGAGGGTCTGAAGAGCCTTGGGGTCGACCAGCTGTCCCGGCCGCCTCGGATCCCGTGTCCAAGAGTTCACGTGGTCGAATATTCGTACAGGCCGATTCGTTCCTGTATCCGAAAGGCTGAGATTGGGCACAGTTGACAAGTTCTCCCAGCAGATTCGGACCCCGTGACCGAGGGGCAGCTGGGTCGCCCAGCTGCCCTGGCCGACTCTTTCCCCGGTCCAAGCTGCCGAGGTGTTTACCTGATGTCCCGGCTGAATGGGACCCAGTGTCCAAGCTGCCGCAATGTCGACAAACTCTCCCGGCTGACTCGGACCACGGGACAGAGGGTCCGAGGGGTCGACCACTCTCCCAGCCAAAGAGGGCCCCGGAAAGGAGGGGCCGTGTGGTTGACCTGGTTCCAAGGGACGGCAGGGTCGACCATCTCTCCAGTCTGCATCGGTCCCGGGTCCGAGGTGCTGCGAGGTCGCCCAGCTGTCCCGGCCAACTCAGTCCTATTCCGAGCTGCTGCGGTGTCGACCAGCTCTCCTGGCCAACTTGGGCCCTGTGGCCGAGGGTCGGAGATGTGGACCAGCTCTCCCAACAGACTCGGTCCAGTGTCTGATCTGCCGCGGTGTCAAACAGCTGTACTGGCTGACTCAGCCCCATTGTCCTTGGAACTGAGTGGTCGACAAGCTCTCCCGATCAAAACGGGCCCTGTGACTGAGGGTCCAAGATATCGACCAGATCTACCAATAGGCTTGCTCCCGGGTCTGAGCTACTCTGTGTCGAACATTTTTCCTGGCCGTCTCAGACGCAGGGTCCGAGGAGCCACAGGGTCGACCAGCTGTCCCACTCGATTCGGTCCTGTTACGAGCTGCCGCAGTGTCGACCAGCTCTCCTGGCCAACATGAGCCCTGTTACCGAGGGTCCGAGATGTGGACCAGCTCTCCCAACAGACTCGGTCCTGGGTCTGAGCTGCCGCGGTGTCAAACAGCTGTACCGGCTGACTCAGACCCATGGTTCTTGGAGCTGCGGCGTCGATCAGCTGTCCCAGCTGTCTTGGACCCGATTCCGACGTGCCACGGGCTGAACCATTTGTCCTGGCTAAAATGGTCCCAGTTCCGTGGGGCCGTGGGATTGACCTGCTCTCCCAGCTGACAAGGAACCCCGGTCCAAGTGGCAGTGGGGTGGACCAGTGGTCCCGGCCGATGCTTTCCCTGGTCCGAGCTGCTCTGGGTTCGACCAGCTATCGCAGGGGACTCGGTCCCAGGTCCGCAGGTGCGAGGGTGGGCAGGGTTTACCAGTGGTCCAGGCCAACTTGCTCCTGTGTCCGAAGGGCCTGGCAGTCGACCAGCTGTCACCGCTGACTCGCTGATTTGGGGCGTGTTGCCACGAGTTTGACCAGCTGATCCAGCCGACACGGTCCTGCGTCCGAAGGGCGGTGGGGTGGACTAGTTGTCCGGGCGGATTCTGTCCCGGTTCCGAGGGTCCCAGTGTTTGACCAGATATCCCTGCCAACTCTGCCCTGGGTCCGGGGTGCCGTAGCGTTGACCAGCTATCCTGGCTGACTCGGTCACGGGTCCGAGCTGACGTGGAATCGCCCAGCTGTACAGGGTGACTTGGAACCTCATCCGCAGATCCGTGGGGTTGACCAGCTGTCCCAGCCCACTCGGACCCGGGTCCGAGCTGATGCAGTGTTTACCAGGTGTTCTGTCCTCCTAGGTCCCGTGTCCGAGCTGACGCACTGTTGACCAGATGTCCCGGCCGACTCGGACGTAGGTCCGAATGGCCGCAGAGCCGACCAGCTGTCGGGCCTACTCGGACCCTGGGCCGATTCGAACCCCGGTCCGAGGGGCCGCGAAGTCGACAAGAATCCCAGCTGACTAGAACCTCGGTTCCGAGGAGCCACAGGGTCCACCAGCTGTCCAGCCCGAATCGGTACCGGGGTCCGAGGTACCGAGAAGACAATGGACCGGGGGAACCATGGTACGAGGGCTCGAGGGACCGCGTTTTCATACAACTTCATGGCAAGCTCTTTCGTGTGGAACCTAGTACTGAGGGACCGAGGGTCTGAAGAGCCTTGGGTCGACCAGCTGTCCCGGCCGCCTCGGACCCCATGTCCAAGTGTTCCCGTGGTCGAATATTCATCCTGGCCGATTCGTTCCTGTGTGAGAGGGTCTGAGATTGGGCATGGTCGACCAGTTCTCCCTGCTGACTCGGAGAGAAGGACCGAGGGGCAGCAGGTTTGCCCAGCTGCCCTGGCCGACTCTTTCCCTGGTCCAAGCTGTCGAGGGGTTGAGCAGCTGTCCCAGCTGACTGGGACCCAGTGTCTGAGCTGCCACAGTGTCGACAAACTCTCCCAGGTGTCTCGGACTACGGGACCAAGGGTCCGAGGGGTCAACAACTGTCCCAGCCAACTAGGGCCCCAGGAAGGAGGGGCCATGAGGTCGACCTGGTTCCAAGGGAACGCAGGATCGACCATCTGTCCTGTCTGACTCGGTCCTGGTCTGAGCTGCCGCGGTGTCGACCAGCTCTCCTGGCCAATTCGGGCCCCGTGATGGAGGGTCGGAGATGTGGACCAGCTATCCCAACAGACTCGGTCCAGGGTCTGAGCTGCCGCGGTATTGAACAACTGTACCGGCTAACTCGGACACATTGATCTTGGAGCTGAGTGGTTGACCAGCTCTCCCGTTCAAAACGGGCCTTTGTCCGAGGGTCCGAGACATCGACCAGCCCTACCATTAGACTCAGTCCCGGGTCTGAGCTGCTGAGGTGTCAAACATTTTTTCCGGCCGACTCAGATCCAGGGTCCGAGGAGCCATGGGGTAGACCAGCTGTCACGGCCGACACGGTCCTGGTACGAGCTGCCGCGGTGTCGACCAGCTCTCCTGGCCAACTTCGGCCCAGTGACCGTGGGTCGGAGATGTGGACCAGCACTCCCAACAGACTCGGTCCAGGGTCCTAGCTGCCGCGGTGTCAAAAGCTGTAGCGGCAGACTCGGACCAATGGGCCTTGGAGTTGCGGGGTCGATCAGCTGTCCCGGCTGACTCGGACCTGATTCGAACATGCCACGGGGTGAACCATTTGTCCTGGCCGAAATGGTCCCAGTTCCGTGGGGCCGTGGGGTCAACCTGCTATCCCAGTTGACATGGAACCCGGGTCCGAGGGGCCTGGGGTGATCCAGCAGACCCGGCCAATGTTTTCCCCAGTCCGAGCTTCTCTGGGGTCGACCAGCTATCTCAGGCAACTCGGTCCCAGGTCCGTGGTTCCGAGGGTGGGCAGGGTTTACCAGTGGTCCCGGCCGACACGCTCCTGTGTCCGAAGGGCCTGGCAGTCGACCAGCTTTCATGGCTGACTCACTGCTAGAGGGCGTGGTGCCACGAGGTTGACCAGCTGACCCGGCGACATGGTCCCGGCTCCGAAGGGCCGTGTGGTTGACCAGTAGTCCGGGCGGATTGTGTCCCGGGTCCGAGGGTCCGAGGGTTCGACCAGATGTCCCAGCCAACTCTGTCACGAGTCCGAGGGGCCGTAGGGTTGACCAGCTATTCTGGCCGATTCAGTCTCGTGTCCGAGCTGACGTGGGATCGACCAGCTGTCCAGTCAGACTTGGAACGCTATCCGCAGAGCCGTGGCGTCAACCAGCTGTCCCAGACCACTCGGGCCCGGGTCCGAGCTGACGCAGTGTTGGCCAGGTATTCCGTCCTCCTAGGTCCTGTGTCCGAGCTGACATGGGGTTGACCCGCTGTACTGGCCAACTCGGACATAGGTCCATGAGGCTGCCGGGATGACCAGCTGTCCGGGCCTACTCGGACCCCGAGCCGACTAGGACTCTTGTCCGATGGGACGCAGAGTTGACAAGAATCCCAGTTGAATAGATCCCTGGTTCCGAGGGGCCACAGTGTCCACCAGCTGTCCAGCCTGACTCGGTACCGGGCTCCGAGGCACCGAGGGGACAATGGACCGGGGGACCGATGGTACGAGGGTTCGAGGGGCCGCGTGTTCATACAACGTCATAGCAAGCTCTTTCCTGTGGACCCTAGTACTGAGGGACCGAGGGTCTGAAGAGCCTTGGGATCGACCAGCTGTCCCGGCCGCCTCGGGCCCCGTGTCCATGTGTTCACGTGGTCGAATATTCTTCCCTGCCGATTCGTTCCTGTGTCCGATATTGTGAGATTGGGCAGTGTCAACCAGTTCTCAGGCCGATTCGGACCCTTGGACCGAGGAGCAGCTGGGTCGCACAGCTGCCCTGGCTGACCCTGTCCCTGGTCCAAGCAGCCGAATGTTTGATCAGATGTCCCGAGTGACACGGTCCCGGTTCCGATGGGTGAGTTTGGACGGAGTCGACCAGCAATCCCGGCTGACTCGGAACCGGGTCCGAGGAGCTGTGGTGTCGAACAAGTATACTGGCCCACACGGTCCCAGATCTGAGCTGCCATGGGGTCGACCAGCATTCCCAGCCGCATGGGACCCCGGGACCAAGGGGCCGTGGGGTCGACCAGCTCTCCCGCTTGACTGGGTCCCAGTGTCGGAGCTGCCGCAGTGTCGACAATCTCTCTTGGCTTACTCGGACCCCGGGCCCGAGGGTCCGAAGGGCCGACCACTATCCCGGCCACCTAGGGCTCCAGGAAGGAGGGGCCGTTGGGTCGACCTGGTTCCAAGGTATGGCAGGGTCGACCATCTGTCCTGTCTGACTCGGTCCCGGGTCCGAGCTGCTGCGAGGTCGACAAGCTGTCCCAGCCGACTCGTTCATGGTCCAAGCTGCCGTGGGGTTGACCAGCTCTCCTGTCCAACTCGGGAATTGTGACCGAGGAACCGAAACATCGACCAGCTCTACCAATAGGCTTGGTCCCAGGTCTGAGCTGCTGCGGTGTCGAACATTTGTCCCGGCCGACTCAGACCCAGGGTCCAAGGAGCCACGGGGTCGACCAGCTGTCCCGGCCCACTCGGTCCTTGTCTGCGCTGCCACGGTCTCGTCCAGCTCTCCTGGCCAACTCGGGCCCTGTGAAATAGGGTCGGAGATGTAGACCAGCTCTCCCAACAGACTCGGTCCAGTTTCTGAGCTGCCGCAGTGTCAAACATCTGTACCGGCTGACTCAGACCCATGGTCCTTGGATCTGGAGGGTCGATCAGCTGTCCCGGCTGACTCGGACCCGAATCCGACGTGCCGCGGGCTTAACAATTTGTCCCGGCTGAAATGGTCCCGGTTTTGTGGGGCTGTGGGGTCTACCTGCTGTCCCAGATGACACGGAACCCTGGTCCGAGGGGCCGTGATGTGGACCAGCGGTCCTGGCCGATGCTTTCCCTGGTCTGAGCTGCTGTGGGGTCGACCAGCTATCGCAGGTGACTCGGTCCCAGGTCCGAGGGTCCGACAGTGGACAGGGTTTACCAGTGGTCCCGCCCGACTTGCTCCTGTGTCTGAAGGGCCTGGCAGTCGACCAGCTGTCACAGCTGACTCACTGTTTTGGGGCGTGTTGCCACGAGGTTGACCAGCTGACCCGGCAGACACGGTCCCGGGTGCAAAGGGCCGTGGGGTTGACCAGTAGTCTGGTCAACGTCGTGGCACCATGCATCCAAGCAGCGAGTCAGCCATGACATCTTATCAACTGCCATGCCCTTCGGACATAGGACCAAGTCAGCAGGGACCACTGGTAAACCTTGCCCACACTCGGACCCTCGGACATGGGACCGAGTCGCCTGCAATAGCTGGAGAATCCCATACCAGCTCGGACAATGGAAAGCAACGGCCAGGACCGCTGGTCCAAGCCACGGCTCCTCGGACCAGGGTTCTGTGTCACCTGGGAGTGCAGGAGACCCCACGGCCCCACGGAACCAGCACAATTTTGGCCAGGACAAATGGTTCAGCCTGCAGCACGTCAGAATCGGGTCCGAGTCAGCCGGGACATCTGATCGACCCTGCAGCTCCAAGGACCATGGATCCGAGTCAGCCAGTACAGCTGTTCAATACCGCGGCAGCTCAGACACTGGACTGAGTCTGTTGGGAGAAATGGTCCACAACTCCGAACCTCGGTCACAAGGCCCGAGTTGGCCAGGAGAGCTGGTCGACCCCGCAGCAGCTCGGACCAGGACCGAGTTGGCTACGAAAGCAGGTCGACTTCGCAGCAGCTCGGACCCGGGACTGAGTCAGAAAGGATATTTGGTCGACCCTGCCATCCCTTGGAACCAGTTCGACCCCACGGCCCAAGATTCACGAGGCCCTAGGTGGCCGGGATAGTGGTCGACCTCTCGGACCCTCGGTCCCAGGTTCGAGTCAGCCGGGAGATTTGTCGACACTGCGGCAGCTCGGACACTGGGTCCCAGTCAGCCGGGACAGCTGGTCAACCCTTCGGCAGCTTGGACCAGGGAAGGAGTCAGCCATGGCAGCTGGGCAACCCTGCTGCCCCTCGGTGCCTGGGTCCCAGTCAGCCGGGACAGCTGGTCGACCCCATGGCCCCTTGGTCCCGGGGTCCCATTCAGCTGGGAAAGCTGGTCGACCCATGGCAGCTCGGATCCAGGACAGAGTGGGCCAGTATACCTGTTCGACACCACGGCTCCTCGGACCCGGGTCCGAGTCAGCCGGGATCGCTGGTCGACTCCGTCCACACTCACACCCTCGGACCCGGGACTGTGTCACCTGGGACAGCTGGTCAACCCCTCGGCAGCTTGGACCAGGGAAAGAGTCGGCCAGGGCAGCTGGGTGACCCAGCTGCCCCTTGGTCCCCGGTTCCGAGTCGGCCGGGGGAACTGGCAGACCATGCCCAATCTCAGGCCCTCGGACACAGGAACTAATCAGCCGGGACGAATATTCGAACACGTGAGCTCTTGGACACGGAGCCCGAGTCGTCTGGGACAGCTGGTCGACCCCAAGCTCTTCAGAACCTTGGTCCCTCAGTACTAGGGTCCACACAAAAGAGCTTGCCATGAAGTTGTATGAAAATGCGGCCCCTCGAGCCCCCGTACCATCAGTCTCCCGGTCCATTGTCCCCTCGGTCCCTTGGAGCCCGGTACCGAGTCAGGCTGGACAGGTGGTGGACCCTGTGGCTGCTCAGAACCGGGGATCTAGTCAGCTGGGATTCTGGTCGACTCTGCGGCCCCTCAGAACGGGGCTCGAGTCGGCCCTGTGTCCAAGTTTCCCCAGAGAGCTGGTCGACCTTGTGGCCCCTTGGACCGTGGTCCGTGTCGGCCCGGACAGCTGGTCAACAACACATCACCTCAGACACGGGACCTAGGAGGACGGCATACCTGGTCAACACTGCATCAGGTCGGGCCCAGGTCCGAGTTGTTTGGGACAGCTGGTCGACCCCACGGCTCTGCAGATGCGGTTCCAAGTCAGCCTGGACAGCTGGTCGATCCCACGTTAGCTCGGACACGAGACCGAGTCAGCCAGTATAGCTGGTCAACACTACGGCCCTTCGGACCCGGGACAGAGTTGGTTGTGACATCTGGTCGAACCCTCGGACCCTCGGACCCTGGACAGAATCTGCCCGGACAACTGGTCAAACCCACGGCCCTTCGGATCTGGGACGGTGTCAGCCGGGTCAGCTGGTCAAACTCGTGGCACCACGCATCCAAGCAGCGAGTCGGCCGTGACATCTTATCAACTGCCATGCCTTTCGGACACAGGACCGAGTCAGCAGGGACCACTGGTAAACCCTGCCCACACTCGGACCCTCGGACATGGGACCGAGTCACCTGCGATAGCTGGACGGTCCCATACCAGCTCGGACCAGGGAAAGCATCGGCCAGGAGTGCTGGTGCACCACACGGCCCCTCGGACCACGGCCGACTCGGGACCGAGCCTATTGGTAGAGCTGGTCGATGTCTCGGACCCTCATTCACAGCTCCAAATTTGACCGGGAGAGCTGGTCGACCGCTCATCTCCAAGGACCATGGGTCTGAGTCAGCCGGTACAGCTGTTTGACACCGTAGCAGCTCGGACCCTGGACCGAGTCTGTTGGGAATGTTGGTCCACATATCCGACCCTCGGTCATAGGGCCCAAGTTGGAGAGGAGAGCTGGTCCACACCGCGGCAGCTCGGACAAGGACCGAGTTGGCCGGGATAGCTGGTCGAACTCGCAGCAGCTCAGACCAGGGAAAGCGTCGGCCAGGAGTGCTGGTGCACCACACGGCCCCTCGGACCAGGGTTCCGTGTCAGCTGGGAGAGCAGGTCGACCCCACGGCACCATTGAACCGGGACCATTTCAGCCGGGACAAATGGTTCAGCACATGAAACGTCGGAATCGGGTCCGAGTCAGCCGGGAGAGCTGATCCACCCCGCAGCTCCAAAGACAATGGGTCCGAGTCAGCCGGTATATCTGTTTCACACCGCAGCAGCTCAGACACTGCATCGAGTTTGTTGGGAGAGCTGGTCCACATCTCCGACCCTCGGTCACAGGGCATGAGTTGGCCAAGAAAGCTGGTGGACACCGTGGCAGCTCGGACCAGGACCGAGTCGGCCGGACAGATGGTCGACCCCGTGGCTCCTCGGACCCTGGATCTGAGTCGGCCGGGATAAATGTACCACATCGCAGTAACTCAAACACCAGACCAAGCATATTGCTAGAGCTGGTCGATGTCTCGGACCCTCGGTCACAGGGCCTGTTTTGACCGGGGGAGCTGGTCGACTGCTCAGCTCCAAGGACCATGTGTCCAAGTCAGCCAGTAGAGATGTTCGATACCGCGACAGCTGAGACACTGGACCGATTCTGTTGGGAGAGCTGGTCCACATCTCTGACCTTCGGTCACATGGCCCAAGTTGGCCAGGAGAGCTGGTCGACACAGCGGCAGCTCGGACCAGGACCGAGTCGGCCGGGACAGCTGGTCGACCCAGTGGATCCTCGGACCCAGGGTCTGAATCGGCCTGGACAAATGTTCGACACCGCAGCAGCTCAGACCCGAGACCGAGACTATTGGTAGGGCTGGTCGATGTCTCGGACCCTCGGTCACAAGGCCTGTTTTGACCGGGAGAGCTGGTCGACCGCTCAGCTCCAAGGACCATGGGTCTGAGTCAGCCGGTACTGCTGTTCGATACCGCGGTATCTCAGACCCTGGACCGAGTCTGTTGGGAGAGCTGGTCCACATCTCCGACCCTCTGTCCCAGGGCCCGAGTTGGCCAGGAGAGCTGGTCGACACCGTGGCACCTCGGACAAGGACCGAGTCGGCCGGTACAGCCGGTCAACCTTGCAGCTCCTCGGACCCGGGACCAAGTCAGACAGGACAGATAGTCGACCCTGCCATCCCTTGGAACCAGGTCGACCCCACGGCCCCACGTTCCAGGGCCCTATTTGGCTGGAACAGTGGTCGACCCCTCGGACCCTCTGTCCCGTAGTCCGAGTCAGCCAGGAGAGTTTGTCGACATTTCGGCAGCTTGGACACTGGGTCCCAGTCAGCCGGGACAGCAGGTCAACCCCTTGGCAGCTTGGACCATGGAAAGAGTTGGCCAGGGCAGCTGGGCAACCCTGCTGCCCCTCGGTCCCGGGGTCCGAATTGTCCGGGAGAACTGGTCAACAGTGCCCAATCACAGACACTCGGACACAGGAACGTATTGGCCAGGACAAATATTCGACAATGTGAAAACTTGGACACGGGGTCCGAAGCGGCTGGGACATCTGGTCGACCCCAATGCTCTTCAGACACTTGCTCCCTCAGTACTAGGGTCCGACGAAAGAGCTTGCCATGAAGTTGTATGAAAACGCGGCCCCTCGAGCCCTCGTACCATCTGTCCCCCGGTCCATTGTATTCCTGTTGCCTCAGACCCCGGTACCGAGTCGGGCTGGACAGCAGGTGGACCCTGTGGCCCTTTGGAACCGGGGATCTAGTCAGCTGGGATTCTTGTCGACTCCACGGCCTGTCGGACCGGGGACCAATTCGTCCCGGGTTCCGAGTAGGCCTGGACAGCTGGTCAAACATTCGGCCCCTCGGACCTAGCTCCGAGTCAGTTGGGACAGCTTGTCAACACCGTGTCAGCTCAGACACAGGACCTAGGAGGACAGAACACCTGGTCAAACCTGCGTCATCTCGGACCCGGGTCCGAGTGGACTGAGACAGCTGGTCGACCCCACTGCTCTGCGGATGCTGTTCCAATTTGCCCTGGACAGCTGGTCGATCCCACGTCAGCTCAGACCCGAGACCGAGTCAGCCAGTATAGCTGGTCAACACTACGGCCCCTCGGACCCGGGACAGATTGGCTGCGACATTTGGTCGAACCCTCGGACCCTCGGAACCGGGACAGAATCCTCCCTGACAACTACTCCACCCCACGACCCTTTGACCCAGGACCGTGTCGGCCGGGTGAGCTGGTCAAATTCGTGGCACCACGCCCCGAAGCAGCGAGTCGGCCATGACAGCTGGTCGACTGCCAGGCCCTTCGGACACAGGGGCGAGTCGGCCGGGACCACTTGTAAACCCTGCCCACCCTTGGACCCTAGGATCTGGGACCTAGTCGCCTGCAATAGCTGGTCAAACGCACAACTGCTCGGACCAGGGAAAGCATTGGCCGGGACCGGTGGTCCACCCCACGGCCCCTCAGACCGGTGTTCCGTGTCAGCTGGGAGAGCAGGTCCACACCACGGCACCACGGAACCGGGACCATTTCGGCCAGGACAAATGGTTCAGCCCGTGGCACGTCGGAATCAGGTCCGAGTAGCCGGGTCAGCTGATCGACCACGACGCTCCAAAAACCATGGGTCCGAGTCAGCCGCTACAGCTGTTTGACACCACGGCAGCTCAGACACTGGACCGAGTCTGTTGGGAGAGCTGGTCCACATCTCCGACCCTCGGTCATAGGGCCCGAGTTGGCCAGGAGAGCTGGTCGACACCGCGGCAGCTCGTACCAGGACCATGTCGGCCGGGACATCTGGTCGACCTCGCAGCAGCTCGGACCTGGGACCGAGTCAGACAGGACAGATGATCGACCCTGCTGTCCCTTGGAACCAGGTCGATCCCACGGCCCCTACTTCCCTGGGCCCTAGGTGGCCGGGACCGTGGTCGACCCCTCGGACCCTTGGTCCCGGGGTCTGAGTCAGCCTGGAGAATTTGTCAACACTGCGGCAGCTCGGACACTGGATCCCAGTCAGCCGGGACAGCTGGTCGACTCCACGTCCCCTTGGTCCGGGACAGAGTTGGCCTGGACATCTGGTCGTACCCTCGGACCCTCGGACCCGGGACAGAATCCACACAGAAAACTGGTCAACCCCACGGCCCTTTGGACACGGGACTGTGTCGGCCGTTTCAGCTGGTCAACCTCGTGGCACCATGCCCCCAAGGAGCGAGTCAGCTATGAAAGATGTTCGACTGCAAGGCCCTTCGGACACAGGAGTGAGTCGGCCGGGACCACTCGTAAACCCTGCCCACCCTCAGACCCTCGGACCTGGCAGCGAGTCGCCTGCGTTAGCTGGTAAACCCCACAGCAGCTCGGAGCAGGGAAAGCATCAGCTGGGACCGCTGGTCCACCACACGGCCCCTCGGACCAGGGTTCCGTGTAAGCTGGGAGAGCAGGTCGATGGCACGGCCCCACAGAACCGGGACCATTTAGCAGGGACAAATGGTTCAGCCTGCGGCACGTCCGAATCGGGTCTGAGTCCGCCGGGGCAGCTGATCGACGCCGCAGCTCTAAGGACCATGGGTCTGAGTCAGCCGGTACAGCTTTTTGACAGTGCGGCAGCTCAGACCCTGGACCGAGTCTGTTGGGAGAGCTGGTCCACATCTCCGACCCTCGGTCACAGGGCCCAAGTTGGCCAGGAGAGCTGGTCGACGTCACAGCAGCTCGGACCAGGACCGAGTACGCCGGGACAGCTGGTCGACCTCGCAGCAGCTCGGACCCGGGACCGAGTCACACAGGACAGATGGTCGACCCTGCCGTCCCTTGGAACCAGGTCGACCTCACGGCCACTGTTTCCCTGGGCCCTTGGTGGCCGGAAATGTGGTCGACCCCTCGGACCCTCGGTCTCAGGAACCGAGTCAGCTAGGAGAGTTTGTCGACACTGCGGCAGCTCGGACACTGGGTCCCAGTCAGCAGGGACAGCTGGTCGACCCCAAGGCTCTTCAGACCCTCAGTCCCTCAGGACTAGGTTCCACACGAAAGAGCTTGCCATGAAGTTGTATGAAAACACGGCCCCTCGAGCACTCATTCCATCTGTCCCCCTGTCCATTGTCCCCTCGCTGCCTCGGAGCCCGGTACCGAATCGGGCTGGACAGCTGGTGGGCCCTGTGGCCCCTCGGAACTGGGGATCTAGTCAGCTGGGATTCTTGTCGTCTCTGCGGCCCCTCGGACCGTGGCCTAGTTGGCCCGGACAGCTGGTCCACTCTGCGGCCTCTTGGACATAGGTCAGTGTTGGCCAGGACAGCTGGTCAACCCCGTGTCATCTCGGACACGAGACCTATGTGGACGGAATACCTGATCAACAGTGCGTCAGTTCGGACCCGGATCTGAGTTGGCTGGCACAGCTGGTCAACCCCACGGCTCTGCAGATGCGGTTCCAATTTGCCCTGGACAGCTGGTCGATCCCACGTCAGCTCAGACCCGAGACCGAGTCAGCCAGTATAGCTGGTCAACACTACGGCCCTTCGGACCCGGGACAGAGTTGGTTGTGACATCTGGTCGAACCCTCGGACCCTCGGACCCTGGACAGAATCTGCCCGGACAACTGGTCAAACCCACGGCCCTTCGGATCTGGGATGGTGTCAGCCGGGTCAGCTGGTCAAACTCGTGGCACCACGCATCCAAGCAGCGAGTCGGCCGTGACATCTTATCAACTGCCATGCCTTTCGGACACAGGACCGAGTCAGCAGGGACCACTGGTAAACCCTGCCCACACTCGGACCCTCGGACATGGGACCGAGTCACCTGCGATAGCTGGACGGTCCCATACCAGCTCGGACCAGGGAAAGCATCGGCCAGGACCGCTGGTCCACCCCACGACCCCTCGGACCAGGGTTCCGTGTCAGTTGGGAGAGCAGGTGACCCCACTGCCCCATGGAACCGGGACCATTTTGGCCGGGACAAATGGTTCAGCCTGCAGCACGTCAGAATCGGGTCCGAGTCAGCCGGGACATCTGATTGACCCTGCAGCTCCAAGGACTTTGGGTCCGAGTCAGCCGGTACAGCTGTTCGATACAGCCGCAGCTCAGACCCAGGACTGATTCTGTTGGGACAGCTGGTCCACAACTCCGAACCTCGGTCACAAGGCCCGAGTTGGCCAGGAGAGCTGGTCAACCCCTCAGCAGCTTGGACCAGGGAAAGATTCGGCCAGGCCAGCTAGGCGACCCTGCTGCCCCTCGGTCCCCGGGTTTGACTCAGCCGGGAGAACTGGTCGACCCTGCCCAATCTCAGACCCTCGGACACACGAACGAATCAGCCGGGACGAATATTCGACCAGGTGAACTCTTGGACCGGGGCCCGAGTTGGCCGAGACAGCTGGTCGACCCCAAGGCTCTGCGAATGCGGTTCCAAGTCGGCCGGGACAGCTGGCCGACCCCAAGTCTCTTCAGACGCTCGGTCCCTCAGTACTAGTGTCCACACGAAAGAGCTTGCCATGAAGTTGTATGAAAACGTGGACCCTCGAGCCCTCGTACCATCGGTCCCCCAGTCCATTTTCCCCTCGGTGCCTCGGAGCCTGGTACCGAGTCGGGCTGGACAGCTGGTGGAACCTGTGGCCCCTCGGAACCGGGGATCTAGTCAGCTGGGATTCTTGTCGACTCCGCGGCCCCTCGGACCGGGTTCCGATTTGGCCCAGGGTCCGAGTAGGCCCGCATAGCTGGTCGGCACTCCGGCCCCTAGGACCTAGGTCCGAGTCGGCCGGGACAGCTGGTCAACACCACGTCAGCTCGGACACGGGACCTAGGAGGACGGAATACCTGGACAACACTGCGTCAGCTCGAACCCGGGTCCGAGTGGGCTGGGACATCTGGTCGATCCCACGGCTCTGCGGATGAGGTTCCAACTCGGCCTGGACAGCTGGTCGATCCCACGTCAGCTCGGACCCGTGACCGAGTCAGCCATGGTAACTGGTCAACACTACATCCACTCAGACCAGGGACAGAGCTGGCTGGGACATCTGGTCGAACCCTCGGACCCTTGGACGCAGCAAAGAATCTGCCCGGACATCTGGTCCACCCCACGGCCATTCGGACCCGGGACCGTGTCGACCGGTTCAGCTGGCCAACCTCGTGGCACCACGCCTGTAAACAGCGAGTTGGACGTGAGAGCTGGTCGACTGCCAGGCCCTTCGGACACAGGAGCGAGTCGGCCGGAACCACTGGTAAACCCTGCCCACCCTCGGACCCTCGTACCTGGGACCGAGTCGCCTGCGATAGCTGGTTGAACCCAGAGCAGCTCGGATCAGGGAAAGCATCAGCCGGGACCACTGGCCCACCCCAAGGTCCCTCGGACCAGGGTTCCGTGGCAGCTGGGAGAGCAGGTCGACCCCACAGCCCCACGGAATCGGAACCATTTCAGCCGGGGCAAATGGTCAGCCCGCGGCACATCAGAATCGGGTCCGAGTCAGCCGGGACAGCTCATCGACCCCGCAGCTCCAAGGACCATGGGTCCGAGTCAGCCGGTACAGCTGTTTGACACCGTAGTAGCTTGGACCCTGGACCGAGTCTGTTGGGAGATCTGGTCGACAACTCCGAACCTCGGTCACAGGTCCCGAGTTGGCCTGGAGAGCAGGTCGACACTGCCCAGCTTGGACCAGGACCGAGTCGGCGAGTATAGCTTGTGGACCTCACAGCAGCTCGGACCCGGGACCGAGTCAGACAGGACAGATGGTCGACCCTGCTGACCAATGAAACCAGGTTGACCCAACGGCCCCTTCTTCCCTGGGCCCTAGGTGGCTGGAAGAGGGGTCGACACCTCGGACCCTCGGTACCAGGGTCCGAGTCAGCCGGGAATGTTTGTCGACACTGCAACAGCTCGGACACTGGGTCCCACTCAGCCGAGACAGCTGGTCGAACCCACGGCCCCTTGGTCCCAGGGTCCCATTCAGCTGGGAAAGCTGGTCGACCCCCACGGCAGCTCGGATCCGGGACTGAGTGGGCCAGTATACCTATTCGACACCACGGCTCCTCGGACCCGGGTCTGAGTCAGCAGGGATTGCTGGTGGACTCCGTCCACCCTCGCAACCTTGGACCCGGGACCGTGTCACCTGGGATAGCTGGTCAAGCCCTCGGAAGCTTGGACCAGGGAAAGAGACGGCCAGGGCAGCTGGGTGACCCTGCTGCCCCTCAGTCCCGGGGTCCGAGTCGGCCGGGAGAACTGGTTGACCCTCCCCAATCTCAGATCCTCAGATGCAGGAACGAGTTGGCCGGGACGAATATTCGTCCACGTGAACTCTTGGACACGGGGCCCGAATAGGCCGGGACAACTGGTCGACCCTGTGGGTCCTTGGACCCAGGGTCTGATTCGGCCGGGACAAATGTTCGACACCCCAGCAGCTTAGACTCGGGACCGAGCCTATTGGTAGAGCTGGTCGATGTCTCGGACCCTCATTCACAGCTCCAAATTTGACCGGGAGAGCTGGTCGACCGCTCATCTCCAAGGACCATGGGTCTGAGTCAGCCGGTACAGCTGTTTGACACCGTAGCAGCTCGGACCCTGGACCGAGTCTGTTGGGAATGTTGGTCCACATATCCGACCCTCGGTCCTAGGGCCCAGTTGGAGAGGAGAGCTGGTCCACACCCGCGGCAGCTCGGACAAGGACCGAGTTGGCCGGGATAGCTGGTCGAACTCGCAGCAGCTCAGACCAGGGAAAGCGTCGGCCAGGAGTGCTGGTGCACCACACGGCCCTCGGACCAGGGTTCCGTGTCAGCTGGGAGAGCAGGTCGACCCCACGGCACCATTGAACCGGGACCATTTCAGCCGGGACAAATGGTTCAGCACATGAAACGTCGGAATCGGGTCCGAGTCAGCCGGGAGAGCTGATCCACCCCGCAGCTCCAAAGACAATGGGTCCGAGTCAGCCGGTATATCTGTTTCACACCGCAGCAGCTCAGACACTGCATCGAGTTTGTTGGGGAGAGCTGGTCCACATCTCGACCCTCGGTCACAGGGCATGAGTTGGCCAAGAAGCTGGTGGACACCGTGGCAGCTCGGACCAGGACCGAGTCGGCCGGACAGATGGTCGACCCCGTGGCTCCTCGGACCCTGGATCTGAGTCGGCCGGGATAAATGTACCACATCGCAGTAACTCAAACACCAGACCAAGCATATTGCTAGAGCTGGTCGATGTCTCGGACCCTCGGTCACAGGCCTGTTTTGACCGGGGGAGCTGGTCGACTGCTCAGCTCCAAGGACCATGTGTCCAAGTCAGCCAGTAGAGATGTTCGATTACCGCGACAGCTGAGACACTGGACCGATTCTGTTGGGAGAGCTGGTCCACATCTCTGACCTTCGGTCACATGGCCCAAGTTGGCCAGGAGAGCTGGTCGACACAGCGGCAGCTCGGACCAGGACCGAGTCGGCCGGGACAGCTGGTCGACCCAGTGGATCCTCGGACCCAGGGTCTGAATCGGCCTGGACAAATGTTCGACACCCGCAGCAGCTCAGACCCGAGACCGAGACTATTGGTAGGGCTGGTCGATGTCTCGGACCCTCGGTCACAAGGCCTGTTTTGACCGGGAGAGCTGGTCGACCGCTCAGCTCCAAGGACCATGGGTCTGAGTCAGCCGGTACTGCTGTTCGATACCGCGGTATCTCAGACCCTGGACCGAGTCTGTTGGGAGAGCTGGTCCACATCTCCGACCCTCTGTCCCAGGGCCCGAGTTGGCCAGGAGAGCTGGTCGACAAACCGTGGCACCTCGGACAAGGGACCGAGTCGGCCGGTACAGCCGGTCAACCTTGCAGCTCCTCGGACCCGGGACCGAGTCAGACAGGACAGATAGTCCGACCCTGCCATCCCTTGGAACCAGGTCGACCCCACGGCCCCACGTTCCAGGGCCCTATTTGGCTGGAACAGTTGGTCGACCCCTCGGACCCTCTGTCCCGTAGTCCGAGTCAGCCAGGAGAGTTTGGTCGACATTTCGGCAGCTTGACACTGGGTCCCAGTCAGCCGGGACAGCAGGTCAACCCCTTGGCAGCTTGGACCATGGAAAGAGTTGGCCAGGGCAGCTGGGCAACCCTGCTGCCCCTCGGTCCCGGGGTCCGAATTGTCCGGGAGAACTGGTCACAGTGCCCAATCACAGACACTCGGACACAGGAACGTATTGGCCAGGACAAATATTCGACAACGTGAAAACTTGGACACGGGGTCCGAAGCGGCCGGGACATCTGGTCGACCCCAATGCTCTTCAGACACTTGCTCCCTCAGTACTAGGTCCGACGAAAGAGCTTGCCATGAAGTTGTATGAAAACGCGGCCCCTCGAGCCCTCGTACCATCTGTCCCCCGGTCCATTGTATTCCTGTTGCCTCAGACCCCGGTACCGAGTCGGGCTGGACAGCAGGTGGACCCTGTGGCCCTTTGGAACCGGGGATCTAGTCAGCTGGGATTCTTGTCGACTCCACGCCTGTCGGACCGGGGACCAATTCGTCCCGGGTTCCGAGTAGGCCTGGACAGCTGGTCAAACATTCGGCCCCTCGGACCTAGCTCCGAGTCAGTTGGGACAGCTTGTCAACACCGTGTCAGCTCGGACACAGGACCTAGGAGGACAGAACACCTGGTCAAACCTGCGTCATCTCGGACCCGGGTCCGAGTGGACTGAGACAGCTGGTCGACCCCACTGCTCTGCGGATGCTGTTCCAATTTGCCCTGGACAGCTGGTCGATCCCACGTCAGCTCAGACCCGAGACCGAGTCAGCCAGTATAGCTGGTCAACACTACGGCCCCTCGGACCCGGGACAGATTGGCTGCGACATTTGGTCGAACCCTCGGACCCTCGGAACCGGGACAGAATCCTCCCTGACAACTACTCCACCCCACGACCCTTTGACCCAGGACCGTGTCGGCCGGGTGAGCTGGTCAAATTCGTGCACCACGCCCCGAAGCAGCGAGTCGGCCATGACAGCTGGTCGACTGCCAGGGCCCTTCGGACACAGGGGCGAGTCGGCCGGGACCACTTGTAAAACCCTGCCCACCCTTGGACCCTAGGATCTGGGACCTAGTCGCCTGCAATAGCTGGTCAAACGCACAACTGCTCCGGACCAGGGAAAGCATTGGCCGGGACCGGTGGTCCACCCCACGGCCCCCTCAGACCGGTTGTTCCGTGTCAGCTGGGAGAGCAGGGCCACACCACGGCACCACGGAACCGGGACCATTTCGGCCAGGACAAATGGTTCAAGCCCGTGGCACGTCGGAATCAGGGTCCGAGTAGCCGGGTCAGCTGATCGACCACGACGCTCCAAAAACCATGGTCCGAGTCAGCCGCTACAGCTGTTTGACACCACGGCAGCTCAGACACTGGACCGAGTCGTTGGGAGAGCTGGTCCACATCTCCGACCCTCGGTCATAGGGCCCGAGTTGGCCAGGAGAGCTGGTCGACACCCAGCGGCAGCTCGTACCAGGACCATGTCGGCCGGGACATCTGGTCGACCTCGCAGCAGCTCGGACCTGGGACCGAGTCAGACAGGACAGATGATCGCCCCTGCTGTCCCTTGGAACCAGGTCGATCCCACAGCCCCTACTTCCCTGGGCCCTAGGTGGCCGGGACCGTGGTCGACCCCTCGGACCCTTGGTCCCGGGGGTCTGAGTCAGCCTGGAGAATTTGTCACACTCTGCGGCAGCTCGGACCTGGATCCCAGTCAGCCGGGACAGCTGGTCGACTCCACGTCCCCTTGGTCCGGGACAGAGTTGGCCTGGACATCTGGTCGTACCCTCGGACCCTCGGACCCGGGACAGAATCCACACAGAAAACTGGTCAACCCCACGGCCTTTGGACACGGGACTGTGTCGGCCGTTTCAGCTGGTCAACCTCGTGGCACCATGCCCCCAAGGAGCGAGTCAGCTATGAAAGATGTTCGACTGCAAGGCCCTTCGGACACAGGAGTGAGTCGGCCGGGACCAACTCGTAAACCCTGCCCACCCTCAGACCCTCGGACCTGGCAGCGAGTCGCCTGCGTTAGCTGGTAAACCCCACAGCAGCTCGGAGCAGGGAAAGCATCAGCTGGGACCGCTGGTCCACCACACGGCCCCTCGGACCAGGGTTCCGTGTAAGCTGGGAGAGCAGGTCGATGGCACGGCCCCACAGAACCGGGACCATTTAGCAGGGACAAATGGTTCAGCCTGCGGCACGTCCGAATCGGGTCTGAGTCCGCCGGGGCAGCTGATCGACGCCGCAGCTCTAAGGACCATGGGTCTGAGTCAGCCGGTACAGCTTTTGACAGTGGCGGCAGCTCAGACCCTGGACCGAGTCTGTTGGGAGAGCTGGTCCACATCTCCGACCCTCGGTCACAGGGCCCAAGTTGGCCAGGAGAGCTGGTCGACGTCACAGCAGCTCGGACCAGGACCGAGTACGCCGGGACAGCTGGTCGACCTCGCAGCAGCTCGGACCCGGGACCGAGTCACACAGGACAGATGGTCGACCCTGCCGTCCCTTGGAACCAGGTCGACCTCACGGCCACTGTTTCCCTGGGCCCTTGGTGGCCGGAAATGTGGTCGACCCCTCGGACCCTCGGTCTCAGGAACCGAGTCAGCTAGGAGAGTTTGTCGACACTGCGGCAGCTCGGACACTGGGTCCCAGTCAGCAGGACAGCTGGTCGACCCCAAGGCTCTTCAGACCCTCAGTCCCTCAGGACTAGGTTCCACACGAAAGAGCTTGCCATGAAGTTGTATGAAAACACGGCCCCCTCGAGCACTCATTCCATCTGTCCCCTGTCCATTGTCCCCTCGCTGCCTCGGAGCCCGGTACCGAATCGGGCTGGACAGCTGGTGGGCCCTGTGGCCCCTCGGAACTGGGGATCTAGTCAGCTGGGATTCTTGTCGTCTCTGCGGCCCCTCGGACCGTGGCCTAGTTGGCCCGGACAGCTGGTCCACTCTGCGGCCTCTTGGACATAGGTCAGTGTTGGCCAGGACAGCTGGTCAACCCCGTGTCATCTCGGACACGAGACCTATGTGGACGGAATACCTGATCAACAGTGCGTCAGTTCGGACCCGGATCTGAGTTGGCTGGCACAGCTGGTCAACCCCACGGCTCTGCAGATGCGGTTCCAATTTGCCCTGGACAGCTGGTCGATCCCACGTCAGCTCAGACCCGAGACCGAGTCAGCCAGTATAGCTGGTCAACACTACGGCCCTTCGGACCCGGGACAGAGTTGGTTGTGACATCTGGTCGAACCCTCGGACCCTCGGACCCTGGACAGAATCTGCCCGGACAACTGGTCAAACCCACGGCCCTTCGGATCTGGGATGGTGTCAGCCGGGTCAGCTGGTCAAACTCGTGGCACCACGCATCCAAGCAGCGAGTCGGCCGTGACATCTTATCAACTGCCATGCCTTTCGGACACAGGACCGAGTCAGCAGGGACCACTGGTAAACCCTGCCCACACTCGGACCCTCGGACATGGGACCGAGTCACCTGCGATAGCTGGACGGTCCCATACCAGCTCGGACCAGGGAAAGCATCGGCCAGGACCGCTGGTCCACCCCACGACCCCTCGGACCAGGGTTCCGTGTCAGTTGGGAGAGCAGGTGACCCCACTGCCCCATGGAACCGGGACCATTTTGGCCGGGACAAATGGTTCAGCCTGCAGCACGTCAGAATCGGGTCCGAGTCAGCCGGGACATCTGATTGACCCTGCAGCTCCAAGGACTTTGGGTCCGAGTCAGCCGGTACAGCTGTTCGATACAGCCGCAGCTCAGACCCAGGACTGATTCTGTTGGGACAGCTGGTCCACAACTCCGAACCTCGGTCACAAGGCCCGAGTTGGCCAGGAGAGCTGGTCAACCCCTCAGCAGCTTGGACCAGGGAAAGATTCGGCCAGGCCAGCTAGGCGACCCTGCTGCCCCTCGGTCCCCGGGTTTGACTCAGCCGGGAGAACTGGTCGACCCTGCCCAATCTCAGACCCTCGGACACACGAACGAATCAGCCGGGACGAATATTCGACCAGGTGAACTCTTGGACCGGGGCCCGAGTTGGCCGAGACAGCTGGTCGACCCCAAGGCTCTGCGAATGCGGTTCCAAGTCGGCCGGGACAGCTGGCCGACCCCAAGTCTCTTCAGACGCTCGGTCCCTCAGTACTAGTGTCCACACGAAAGAGCTTGCCATGAAGTTGTATGAAAACGTGGACCCTCGAGCCCTCGTACCATCGGTCCCCCAGTCCATTTTCCCCTCGGTGCCTCGGAGCCTGGTACCGAGTCGGGCTGGACAGCTGGTGGAACCTGTGGCCCCTCGGAACCGGGGATCTAGTCAGCTGGGATTCTTGTCGACTCCGCGGCCCCTCGGACCGGGTTCCGATTTGGCCCAGGGTCCGAGTAGGCCCGCATAGCTGGTCGGCACTCCGGCCCCTAGGACCTAGGTCCGAGTCGGCCGGGACAGCTGGTCAACACCACGTCAGCTCGGACACGGGACCTAGGAGGACGGAATACCTGGACAACACTGCGTCAGCTCGAACCCGGGTCCGAGTGGGCTGGGACATCTGGTCGATCCCACGGCTCTGCGGATGAGGTTCCAACTCGGCCTGGACAGCTGGTCGATCCCACGTCAGCTCGGACCCGTGACCGAGTCAGCCATGGTAACTGGTCAACACTACATCCACTCAGACCAGGGACAGAGCTGGCTGGGACATCTGGTCGAACCCTCGGACCCTTGGACGCAGCAAAGAATCTGCCCGGACATCTGGTCCACCCCACGGCCATTCGGACCCGGGACCGTGTCGACCGGTTCAGCTGGCCAACCTCGTGGCACCACGCCTGTAAACAGCGAGTTGGACGTGAGAGCTGGTCGACTGCCAGGCCCTTCGGACACAGGAGCGAGTCGGCCGGAACCACTGGTAAACCCTGCCCACCCTCGGACCCTCGTACCTGGGACCGAGTCGCCTGCGATAGCTGGTTGAACCCAGAGCAGCTCGGATCAGGGAAAGCATCAGCCGGGACCACTGGCCCACCCCAAGGTCCCTCGGACCAGGGTTCCGTGGCAGCTGGGAGAGCAGGTCGACCCCACAGCCCCACGGAATCGGAACCATTTCAGCCGGGGCAAATGGTCAGCCCGCGGCACATCAGAATCGGGTCCGAGTCAGCCGGGACAGCTCATCGACCCCGCAGCTCCAAGGACCATGGGTCCGAGTCAGCCGGTACAGCTGTTTGACACCGTAGTAGCTTGGACCCTGGACCGAGTCTGTTGGGAGATCTGGTCGACAACTCCGAACCTCGGTCACAGGTCCCGAGTTGGCCTGGAGAGCAGGTCGACACTGCCCAGCTTGGACCAGGACCGAGTCGGCGAGTATAGCTTGTGGACCTCACAGCAGCTCGGACCCGGGACCGAGTCAGACAGGACAGATGGTCGACCCTGCTGACCAATGAAACCAGGTTGACCCAACGGCCCCTTCTTCCCTGGGCCCTAGGTGGCTGGAAGAGGGGTCGACACCTCGGACCCTCGGTACCAGGGTCCGAGTCAGCCGGGAATGTTTGTCGACACTGCAACAGCTCGGACACTGGGTCCCACTCAGCCGAGACAGCTGGTCGAACCCACGGCCCCTTGGTCCCAGGGTCCCATTCAGCTGGGAAAGCTGGTCGACCCCACGGCAGCTCGGATCCGGGACTGAGTGGGCCAGTATACCTATTCGACACCACGGCTCCTCGGACCCGGGTCTGAGTCAGCAGGGATTGCTGGTGGACTCCGTCCACCCTCGCAACCTTGGACCCGGGACCGTGTCACCTGGGATAGCTGGTCAAGCCCTCGGAAGCTTGGACCAGGGAAAGAGACGGCCAGGGCAGCTGGGTGACCCTGCTGCCCCTCAGTCCCGGGGTCCGAGTCGGCCGGGAGAACTGGTTGACCCTCCCCAATCTCAGATCCTCAGATGCAGGAACGAGTTGGCCGGGACGAATATTCGTCCACGTGAACTCTTGGACACGGGGCCCGAATAGGCCGGGACAACTGGTCGACCCTGTGGGTCCTTGGACCCAGGGTCTGATTCGGCCGGGACAAATGTTCGACACCCCAGCAGCTTAGACTCGGGACCGAGCCTATTGGTAGAGCTGGTCGATGTCTCGGACCCTCATTCACAGCTCCAAATTTGACCGGGAGAGCTGGTCGACCGCTCATCTCCAAGGACCATGGGTCTGAGTCAGCCGGTACAGCTGTTTGACACCGTAGCAGCTCGGACCCTGGACCGAGTCTGTTGGGAATGTTGGTCCACATATCCGACCCTCGGTCCTAGGGCCCAGTTGGAGAGGAGAGCTGGTCCACACCGCGGCAGCTCGGACAAGGACCGAGTTGGCCGGGATAGCTGGTCGAACTCGCAGCAGCTCAGACCAGGGAAAGCGTCGGCCAGGAGTGCTGGTGCACCACACGGCCCCTCGGACCAGGGTTCCGTGTCAGCTGGGAGAGCAGGTCGACCCCACGGCACCATTGAACCGGGACCATTTCAGCCGGGACAAATGGTTCAGCACATGAAACGTCGGAATCGGGTCCGAGTCAGCCGGGAGAGCTGATCCACCCCGCAGCTCCAAAGACAATGGGTCCGAGTCAGCCGGTATATCTGTTTCACACCGCAGCAGCTCAGACACTGCATCGAGTTTGTTGGGAGAGCTGGTCCACATCTCCGACCCTCGGTCACAGGGCATGAGTTGGCCAAGAAAGCTGGTGGACACCGTGGCAGCTCGGACCAGGACCGAGTCGGCCGGACAGATGGTCGACCCCGTGGCTCCTCGGACCCTGGATCTGAGTCGGCCGGGATAAATGTACCACATCGCAGTAACTCAAACACCAGACCAAGCATATTGCTAGAGCTGGTCGATGTCTCGGACCCTCGGTCACAGGGCCTGTTTTGACCGGGGGAGCTGGTCGACTGCTCAGCTCCAAGGACCATGTGTCCAAGTCAGCCAGTAGAGATGTTCGATACCGCGACAGCTGAGACACTGGACCGATTCTGTTGGGAGAGCTGGTCCACATCTCTGACCTTCGGTCACATGGCCCAAGTTGGCCAGGAGAGCTGGTCGACACAGCGGCAGCTCGGACCAGGACCGAGTCGGCCGGGACAGCTGGTCGACCCAGTGGATCCTCGGACCCAGGGTCTGAATCGGCCTGGACAAATGTTCGACACCGCAGCAGCTCAGACCCGAGACCGAGACTATTGGTAGGGCTGGTCGATGTCTCGGACCCTCGGTCACAAGGCCTGTTTTGACCGGGAGAGCTGGTCGACCGCTCAGCTCCAAGGACCATGGGTCTGAGTCAGCCGGTACTGCTGTTCGATACCGCGGTATCTCAGACCCTGGACCGAGTCTGTTGGGAGAGCTGGTCCACATCTCCGACCCTCTGTCCCAGGGCCCGAGTTGGCCAGGAGAGCTGGTCGACACCGTGGCACCTCGGACAAGGACCGAGTCGGCCGGTACAGCCGGTCAACCTTGCAGCTCCTCGGACCCGGGACCGAGTCAGACAGGACAGATAGTCGACCCTGCCATCCCTTGGAACCAGGTCGACCCCACGGCCCCACGTTCCAGGGCCCTATTTGGCTGGAACAGTGGTCGACCCCTCGGACCCTCTGTCCCGTAGTCCGAGTCAGCCAGGAGAGTTTGTCGACATTTCGGCAGCTTGGACACTGGGTCCCAGTCAGCCGGGACAGCAGGTCAACCCCTTGGCAGCTTGGACCATGGAAAGAGTTGGCCAGGGCAGCTGGGCAACCCTGCTGCCCCTCGGTCCCGGGGTCCGAATTGTCCGGGAGAACTGGTCAACAGTGCCCAATCACAGACACTCGGACACAGGAACGTATTGGCCAGGACAAATATTCGACAACGTGAAAACTTGGACACGGGGTCCGAAGCGGCCGGGACATCTGGTCGACCCCAATGCTCTTCAGACACTTGCTCCCTCAGTACTAGGGTCCGACGAAAGAGCTTGCCATGAAGTTGTATGAAAACGCGGCCCCTCGAGCCCTCGTACCATCTGTCCCCCGGTCCATTGTATTCCTGTTGCCTCAGACCCCGGTACCGAGTCGGGCTGGACAGCAGGTGGACCCTGTGGCCCTTTGGAACCAGGGGATCTAGTCAGCTGGGATTCTTGTCGACTCCACGGCCTGTCGGACCGGGGACCAATTCGTCCCGGGTTCCGAGTAGGCCTGGACAGCTGGTCAAACATTCGGCCCCTCGGACCTAGCTCCGAGTCAGTTGGGACAGCTTGTCAACACCGTGTCAGCTCGGACACAGGACCTAGGAGGACAGAACACCTGGTCAAACCTGCGTCATCTCGGACCCGGGTCCGAGTGGACTGAGACAGCTGGTCGACCCCACTGCTCTGCGGATGCTGTTCCAATTTGCCCTGGACAGCTGGTCGATCCCACGTCAGCTCAGACCCGAGACCGAGTCAGCCAGTATAGCTGGTCAACACTACGGCCCCTCGGACCCGGGACAGATTGGCTGCGACATTTGGTCGAACCCTC
The DNA here is from genome assembly GCF_016906955.1 of Phacochoerus africanus. Lineage (NCBI taxonomy): Eukaryota > Metazoa > Chordata > Mammalia > Artiodactyla > Suidae > Phacochoerus > Phacochoerus africanus. The sequence continues at coordinate 171,796 of NW_025927417.1, read as the reverse complement.
GGACCCTCGGAACCGGGACAGAATCCTCCCTGACAACTACTCCACCCCACGACCCTTTGACCCAGGACCGTGTCGGCCGGGTGAGCTGGTCAAATTCGTGGCACCACGCCCCGAAGCAGCGAGTCGGCCATGACAGCTGGTCGACTGCCAGGCCCTTCGGACACAGGGGCGAGTCGGCCGGGACCACTTGTAAACCCTGCCCACCCTTGGACCCTAGGATCTGGGACCTAGTCGCCTGCAATAGCTGGTCAAAACGCACAACTGCTCGGACCAGGGAAAGCATTGGCCGGGACCGGTGGTCCACCCCACGGGCCCCTCAGACCGGTGTTCCGTGTCAGCTGGGAGAGCAGGTCCACACCACGGCACCACGGAACCGGGACCATTTCGGCCAGGACAAATGGTTCAGCCCGTGGCACGTCGGAATCAGGTCCGAGTAGCCGGGTCAGCTGATCGACCACGACGCTCCAAAAACCATGGGTCCGAGTCAGCCGCTACAGCTGTTTGACACCACGGCAGCTCAGACACTGGACCGAGTCTGTTGGGAGAGCTGGTCCACATCTCCGACCCTCGGTCATAGGGCCCGAGTTGGCCAGGAGAGCTGGTCGACACCGCGGCAGCTCGTACCAGGACCATGTCGGCCGGGACATCTGGTCGACCTCGCAGCAGCTCGGACCTGGGACCGAGTCAGACAGGACAGATGATCGACCCTGCTGTCCCTTGGAACCAGGTCGATCCCACGGCCCCTACTTCCCTGGGCCCTAGGTGGCCGGGACCGTGGTCGACCCCTCGGACCCTTGGTCCCGGGGTCTGAGTCAGCCTGGAGAATTTGTCAACACTGCGGCAGCTCGGACACTGGATCCCAGTCAGCCGGGACAGCTGGTCGACTCCACGTCCCCTTGGTCCGGGACAGAGTTGGCCTGGACATCTGGTCGTACCCTCGGACCCTCGGACCCGGGACAGAATCCACACAGAAAACTGGTCAACCCCACGGCCCTTTGGACACGGGACTGTGTCGGCCGTTTCAGCTGGTCAACCTCGTGGCACCATGCCCCCAAGGAGCGAGTCAGCTATGAAAGATGTTCGACTGCAAGGCCCTTCGGACACAGGAGTGAGTCGGCCGGGACCACTCGTAAACCCTGCCCACCCTCAGACCCTCGGACCTGGCAGCGAGTCGCCTGCGTTAGCTGGTAAACCCCACAGCAGCTCGGAGCAGGGAAAGCATCAGCTGGGACCGCTGGTCCACCACACGGCCCCTCGGACCAGGGTTCCGTGTAAGCTGGGAGAGCAGGTCGATGGCACGGCCCCACAGAACCGGGACCATTTAGCAGGGACAAATGGTTCAGCCTGCGGCACGTCCGAATCGGGTCTGAGTCCGCCGGGGCAGCTGATCGACGCCGCAGCTCTAAGGACCATGGGTCTGAGTCAGCCGGTACAGCTTTTTGACAGTGCGGCAGCTCAGACCCTGGACCGAGTCTGTTGGGAGAGCTGGTCCACATCTCCGACCCTCGGTCACAGGGCCCAAGTTGGCCAGGAGAGCTGGTCGACGTCACAGCAGCTCGGACCAGGACCGAGTACGCCGGGACAGCTGGTCGACCTCGCAGCAGCTCGGACCCGGGACCGAGTCACACAGGACAGATGGTCGACCCTGCCGTCCCTTGGAACCAGGTCGACCTCACGGCCACTGTTTCCCTGGGCCCTTGGTGGCCGGAAATGTGGTCGACCCCTCGGACCCTCGGTCTCAGGAACCGAGTCAGCTAGGAGAGTTTGTCGACACTGCGGCAGCTCGGACACTGGGTCCCAGTCAGCAGGGACAGCTGGTCGACCCCAAGGCTCTTCAGACCCTCAGTCCCTCAGGACTAGGTTCCACACGAAAGAGCTTGCCATGAAGTTGTATGAAAACACGGCCCCTCGAGCACTCATTCCATCTGTCCCCCTGTCCATTGTCCCCTCGCTGCCTCGGAGCCCGGTACCGAATCGGGCTGGACAGCTGGTGGGCCCTGTGGCCCCTCGGAACTGGGGATCTAGTCAGCTGGGATTCTTGTCGTCTCTGCGGCCCCTCGGACCGTGGCCTAGTTGGCCCGGACAGCTGGTCCACTCTGCGGCCTCTTGGACATAGGTCAGTGTTGGCCAGGACAGCTGGTCAACCCCGTGTCATCTCGGACACGAGACCTATGTGGACGGAATACCTGATCAACAGTGCGTCAGTTCGGACCCGGATCTGAGTTGGCTGGCACAGCTGGTCAACCCCACGGCTCTGCAGATGCGGTTCCAATTTGCCCTGGACAGCTGGTCGATCCCACGTCAGCTCAGACCCGAGACCGAGTCAGCCAGTATAGCTGGTCAACACTACGGCCCTTCGGACCCGGGACAGAGTTGGTTGTGACATCTGGTCGAACCCTCGGACCCTCGGACCCTGGACAGAATCTGCCCGGACAACTGGTCAAACCCACGGCCCTTCGGATCTGGGACGGTGTCAGCCGGGTCAGCTGGTCAAACTCGTGGCACCACGCATCCAAGCAGCGAGTCGGCCGTGACATCTTATCAACTGCCATGCCTTTCGGACACAGGACCGAGTCAGCAGGGACCACTGGTAAACCCTGCCCACACTCGGACCCTCGGACATGGGACCGAGTCACCTGCGATAGCTGGACGGTCCCATACCAGCTCGGACCAGGGAAAGCATCGGCCAGGACCGCTGGTCCACCCCACGACCCCTCGGACCAGGGTTCCGTGTCAGTTGGGAGAGCAGGTGACACCACTGCCCCATGGAACCGGGACCATTTTGGCCGGGACAAATGGTTCAGCCTGCAGCACGTCAGAATCGGGTCCGAGTCAGCCGGGACATCTGATTGACCCTGCAGCTCCAAGGACTTTGGGTCCGAGTCAGCCGGTACAGCTGTTCGATACAGCCGCAGCTCAGACCCAGGACTGATTCTGTTGGGACAGCTGGTCCACAACTCCGAACCTCGGTCACAAGGCCCGAGTTGGCCAGGAGAGCTGGTCAACCCCTCAGCAGCTTGGACCAGGGAAAGATTCGGCCAGGCCAGCTAGGCGACCCTGCTGCCCCTCGGTCCCCGGGTTTGACTCAGCCGGGAGAACTGGTCGACCCTGCCCAATCTCAGACCCTCGGACACACGAACGAATCAGCCGGGACGAATATTCGACCAGGTGAACTCTTGGACCGGGGCCCGAGTTGGCCGAGACAGCTGGTCGACCCCAAGGCTCTGCGAATGCGGTTCCAAGTCGGCCGGGACAGCTGGCCGACCCCAAGTCTCTTCAGACGCTCGGTCCCTCAGTACTAGTGTCCACACGAAAGAGCTTGCCATGAAGTTGTATGAAAACGTGGACCCTCGAGCCCTCGTACCATCGGTCCCCCAGTCCATTTTCCCCTCGGTGCCTCGGAGCCTGGTACCGAGTCGGGCTGGACAGCTGGTGGAACCTGTGGCCCCTCGGAACCGGGGATCTAGTCAGCTGGGATTCTTGTCGACTCCGCGGCCCCTCGGACCGGGTTCCGATTCGGCCCAGGGTCCGAGTAGGCCCGCATAGCTGGTCGGCACTCCGGCCCCTAGGACCTAGGTCCGAGTCGGCCGGGACAGCTGGTCAACACCACGTCAGCTCGGACACGGGACCTAGGAGGACGGAATACCTGGACAACACTGCGTCAGCTCGAACCCGGGTCCGAGTGGGCTGGGACATCTGGTCGATCCCACGGCTCTGCGGATGAGGTTCCAACTCGGCCTGGACAGCTGGTCGATCCCACGTCAGCTCGGACCCGTGACCGAGTCAGCCATGGTAACTGGTCAACACTACATCCACTCAGACCAGGGACAGAGCTGGCTGGGACATCTGGTCGAACCCTCGGACCCTTGGACGCAGCAAAGAATCTGCCCGGACATCTGGTCCACCCCACGGCCATTCGGACCCGGGACCGTGTCGACCGGTTCAGCTGGCCAACCTCGTGGCACCACGCCTGTAAACAGCGAGTTGGACGTGAGAGCTGGTCGACTGCCAGGCCCTTCGGACACAGGAGCGAGTCGGCCGGAACCACTGGTAAACCCTGCCCACCCTCGGACCCTCGTACCTGGGACCGAGTCGCCTGCGATAGCTGGTCGAACCCAGAGCAGCTCGGATCAGGGAAAGCATCAGCCGGGACCACTGGCCCACCCCAAGGTCCCTCGGACCAGGGTTCCGTGGCAGCTGGGAGAGCAGGTCGACCCCACAGCCCCACGGAATCGGAACCATTTCAGCCGGGGCAAATGGTCAGCCCGCGGCACATCGGAATCGGGTCCGAGTCAGCCGGGACAGCTCATCGACCCCGCAGCTCCAAGGACCATGGGTCCGAGTCAGCCGGTACAGCTGTTTGACACCGTAGTAGCTCGGACCCTGGACCGAGTCTGTTGGGAGATCTGGTCGACAACTCCGAACCTCGGTCACAGGTCCCGAGTTGGCCTGGAGAGCAGGTCGACACTGCCCAGCTTGGACCAGGACCGAGTCGGCGAGTATAGCTTGTGGACCTCACAGCAGCTCGGACCCGGGACCGAGTCAGACAGGACAGATGGTCGACCCTGCTGACCAATGAAACCAGGTTGACCCAACGGCCCCTTCTTCCCTGGGCCCTAGGTGGCTGGAAGAGGGGTCGACACCTCGGACCCTCGGTACCAGGGTCCGAGTCAGCCGGGAATGTTTGTCGACACTGCAACAGCTCGGACACTGGGTCCCACTCAGCCGAGACAGCTGGTCGAACCCACGGCCCCTTGGTCCCAGGGTCCCATTCAGCTGGGAAAGCTGGTCGACCCCACGGCAGCTCGGATCCGGGACTGAGTGGGCCAGTATACCTATTCGACACCACGGCTCCTCGGACCCGGGTCTGAGTCAGCAGGGATTGCTGGTGGACTCCGTCCACCCTCGCAACCTTGGACCCGGGACCGTGTCACCTGGGATAGCTGGTCAAGCCCTCGGAAGCTTGGACCAGGGAAAGAGACGGCCAGGGCAGCTGGGTGACCCTGCTGCCCCTCAGTCCCGGGGTCCGAGTCGGCCGGGAGAACTGGTTGACCCTCCCCAATCTCAGATCCTCAGATGCAGGAACGAGTCGGCCGGGACGAATATTCGTCCACGTGAACTCTTGGACACGGGGCCCGAATAGGCCGGGACAACTGGTCGACCCTGTGGGTCCTTGGACCCAGGGTCTGATTCGGCCGGGACAAATGTTCGACACCCCAGCAGCTTAGACTCGGGACCGAGCCTATTGGTAGAGCTGGTCGATGTCTCGGACCCTCATTCACAGCTCCAAATTTGACCGGGAGAGCTGGTCGACCGCTCATCTCCAAGGACCATGGGTCTGAGTCAGCCGGTACAGCTGTTTGACACCGTAGCAGCTCGGACCCTGGACCGAGTCTGTTGGGAATGTTGGTCCACATATCCGACCCTCGGTCCTAGGGCCCAGTTGGAGAGGAGAGCTGGTCCACACCGCGGCAGCTCGGACAAGGACCGAGTTGGCCGGGATAGCTGGTCGAACTCGCAGCAGCTCAGACCAGGGAAAGCGTCGGCCAGGAGTGCTGGTGCACCACACGGCCCCTCGGACCAGGGTTCCGTGTCAGCTGGGAGAGCAGGTCGACCCCACAGGCACCATTGAACCGGGACCATTTCAGCCGGGACAAATGGTTCAGCACATGAAACGTCGGAATCGGGTCCGAGTCAGCCGGGAGAGCTGATCCACCCCGCAGCTCCAAAGACAATGGGTCCGAGTCAGCCGGTATATCTGTTTCACACCGCAGCAGCTCAGACACTGCATCGAGTTTGTTGGGAGAGCTGGTCCACATCTCCGACCCTCGGTCACAGGGCATGAGTTGGCCAAGAAAGCTGGTGGACACCGTGGCAGCTCGGACCAGGACCGAGTCGGCCGGACAGATGGTCGACCCCGTGGCTCCTCGGACCCTGGATCTGAGTCGGCCGGGATAAATGTACCACATCGCAGTAACTCAAACACCAGACCAAGCATATTGCTAGAGCTGGTCGATGTCTCGGACCCTCGGTCACAGGGCCTGTTTTGACCGGGGGAGCTGGTCGACTGCTCAGCTCCAAGGACCATGTGTCCAAGTCAGCCAGTAGAGATGTTCGATACCGCGACAGCTGAGACACTGGACCGATTCTGTTGGGAGAGCTGGTCCACATCTCTGACCTTCGGTCACATGGCCCAAGTTGGCCAGGAGAGCTGGTCGACACAGCGGCAGCTCGGACCAGGACCGAGTCGGCCGGGACAGCTGGTCGACCCAGTGGATCCTCGGACCCAGGGTCTGAATCGGCCTGGACAAATGTTCGACACCGCAGCAGCTCAGACCCGAGACCGAGACTATTGGTAGGGCTGGTCGATGTCTCGGACCCTCGGTCACAAGGCCTGTTTTGACCGGGAGAGCTGGTCGACCGCTCAGCTCCAAGGACCATGGGTCTGAGTCAGCCGGTACTGCTGTTCGATACCGCGGTATCTCAGACCCTGGACCGAGTCTGTTGGGAGAGCTGGTCCACATCTCCGACCCTCTGTCCCAGGGCCCGAGTTGGCCAGGAGAGCTGGTCGACACCGTGGCACCTCGGACAAGGACCGAGTCGGCCGGTACAGCCGGTCAACCTTGCAGCTCCTCGGACCCGGGACCGAGTCAGACAGGACAGATAGTCGACCCTGCCATCCCTTGGAACCAGGTCGACCCCACGGCCCCACGTTCCAGGGCCCTATTTGGCTGGAACAGTGGTCGACCCCTCGGACCCTCTGTCCCGTAGTCCGAGTCAGCCAGGAGAGTTTGTCGACATTTCGGCAGCTTGGACACTGGGTCCCAGTCAGCCGGGACAGCAGGTCAACCCCTTGGCAGCTTGGACCATGGAAAGAGTTGGCCAGGGCAGCTGGGCAACCCTGCTGCCCCTCGGTCCCGGGGTCCGAATTGTCCGGGAGAACTGGTCAACAGTGCCCAATCACAGACACTCGGACACAGGAACGTATTGGCCAGGACAAATATTCGACAACGTGAAAACTTGGACACGGGGTCCGAAGCGGCCGGGACATCTGGTCGACCCCAATGCTCTTCAGACACTTGCTCCCTCAGTACTAGGGTCCGACGAAAGAGCTTGCCATGAAGTTGTATGAAACGCGGCCCCTCGAGCCCTCGTACCATCTGTCCCCCGGTCCATTGTATTCCTGTTGCCTCAGACCCCGGTACCGAGTCGGGCTGGACAGCAGGTGGACCCTGTGGCCCTTTGGAACCGGGGATCTAGTCAGCTGGGATTCTTGTCGACTCCACGGCCTGTCGGACCGGGGACCAATTCGTCCCGGGTTCCGAGTAGGCCTGGACAGCTGGTCAAACATTCGGCCCCTCGGACCTAGCTCCGAGTCAGTTGGGACAGCTTGTCAACACCGTGTCAGCTCGGACACAGGACCTAGGAGGACAGAACACCTGGTCAAACCTGCGTCATCTCGGACCCGGGTCCGAGTGGACTGAGACAGCTGGTCGACCCCACTGCTCTGCGGATGCTGTTCCAATTTGCCCTGGACAGCTGGTCGATCCCACGTCAGCTCAGACCCGAGACCGAGTCAGCCAGTATAGCTGGTCAACACTACGGCCCCTCGGACCCGGGACAGATTGGCTGCGACATTTGGTCGAACCCTCGGACCCTCGGAACCGGGACAGAATCCTCCCTGACAACTACTCCACCCCACGACCCTTTGACCCAGGACCGTGTCGGCCGGGTGAGCTGGTCAAATTCGTGGCACCACGCCCCGAAGCAGCGAGTCGGCCATGACAGCTGGTCGACTGCCAGGCCCTTCGGACACAGGGGCGAGTCGGCCGGGACCACTTGTAAACCCTGCCCACCCTTGGACCCTAGGATCTGGGACCTAGTCGCCTGCAATAGCTGGTCAAACGCACAACTGCTCGGACCAGGGAAAGCATTGGCCGGGACCGGTGGTCCACCCCACGGCCCCTCAGACCGGTGTTCCGTGTCAGCTGGGAGAGCAGGTCCACACCACGGCACCACGGAACCGGGACCATTTCGGCCAGGACAAATGGTTCAGCCCGTGGCACGTCAGAATCAGGTCCGAGTAGCCGGGTCAGCTGATCGACCACGACGCTCCAAAAACCATGGGTCCGAGTCAGCCGCTACAGCTGTTTGACACCACGGCAGCTCAGACACTGGACCGAGTCTGTTGGGAGAGCTGGTCCACATCTCCGACCCTCGGTCATAGGGCCCGAGTTGGCCAGGAGAGCTGGTCGACACCGCGGCAGCTCGTACCAGGACCATGTCGGCCGGGACATCTGGTCGACCTCGCAGCAGCTCGGACCTGGGACCGAGTCAGACAGGACAGATGATCGACCCTGCTGTCCCTTGGAACCAGGTCGATCCCACGGCCCCTACTTCCCTGGGTCCTAGGTGGCCGGGACCGTGGTCGACCCCTCGGACCCTTGGTCCCGGGGTCTGAGTCAGCCTGGAGAATTTGTCAACACTGCGGCAGCTCGGACACTGGATCCCAGTCAGCCGGGACAGCTGGTCGACTCCACGTCCCCTTGGTCCGGGACAGAGTTGGCCTGGACATCTGGTCGTACCCTCGGACCCTCGGACCCGGGACAGAATCCACACAGAAAACTGGTCAACCCCACGGCCCTTTGGACACGGGACTGTGTCGGCCGTTTCAGCTGGTCAACCTCGTGGCACCATGCCCCCAAGGAGCGAGTCAGCTATGAAAGATGTTCGACTGCAAGGCCCTTCGGACACAGGAGTGAGTCGGCCGGGACCACTCGTAAACCCTGCCCACCCTCAGACCCTCGGACCTGGCAGCGAGTCGCCTGCGTTAGCTGGTAAACCCCACAGCAGCTCGGAGCAGGGAAAGCATCAGCTGGGACCGCTGGTCCACCACACGGCCCCTCGGACCAGGGTTCCGTGTAAGCTGGGAGAGCAGGTCGATGGCACGGCCCCACAGAACCGGGACCATTTAGCAGGGACAAATGGTTCAGCCTGCGGCACGTCCGAATCGGGTCTGAGTCCGCCGGGGCAGCTGATCGACGCCGCAGCTCTAAGGACCATGGGTCTGAGTCAGCCGGTACAGCTTTTTGACAGTGCGGCAGCTCAGACCCTGGACCGAGTCTGTTGGGAGAGCTGGTCCACATCTCCGACCCTCGGTCACAGGGCCCAAGTTGGCCAGGAGAGCTGGTCGACGTCACAGCAGCTCGGACCAGGACCGAGTACGCCGGGACAGCTGGTCGACCTCGCAGCAGCTCGGACCCGGGACCGAGTCACACAGGACAGATGGTCGACCCTGCCGTCCCTTGGAACCAGGTCGACCTCACGGCCACTGTTTCCCTGGGCCCTTGGTGGCCGGAAATGTGGTCGACCCCTCGGACCCTCGGTCTCAGGAACCGAGTCAGCTAGGAGAGTTTGTCGACACTGCGGCAGCTCGGACACTGGGTCCCAGTCAGCAGGGACAGCTGGTCGACCCCAAGGCTCTTCAGACCCTCAGTCCCTCAGGACTAGGTTCCACACGAAAGAGCTTGCCATGAAGTTGTATGAAAACACGGCCCCTCGAGCACTCATTCCATCTGTCCCCCTGTCCATTGTCCCCTCGCTGCCTCGGAGCCCGGTACCGAATCGGGCTGGACAGCTGGTGGGCCCTGTGGCCCCTCGGAACTGGGGATCTAGTCAGCTGGGATTCTTGTCGTCTCTGCGGCCCCTCGGACCGTGGCCTAGTTGGCCCGGACAGCTGGTCCACTCTGCGGCCTCTTGGACATAGGTCAGTGTTGGCCAGGACAGCTGGTCAACCCCGTGTCATCTCGGACACGAGACCTATGTGGACGGAATACCTGATCAACAGTGCGTCAGTTCGGACCCGGATCTGAGTTGGCTGGCACAGCTGGTCAACCCCACGGCTCTGCAGATGCGGTTCCAATTTGCCCTGGACAGCTGGTCGATCCCACGTCAGCTCAGACCCGAGACCGAGTCAGCCAGTATAGCTGGTCAACACTACGGCCCTTCGGACCCGGGACAGAGTTGGTTGTGACATCTGGTCGAACCCTCGGACCCTCGGACCCTGGACAGAATCTGCCCGGACAACTGGTCAAACCCACGGCCCTTTGGATCTGGGACGGTGTCAGCCGGGTCAGCTGGTCAAACTCGTGGCACCACGCATCCAAGCAGCGAGTCGGCCGTGACATCTTATCAACTGCCATGCCTTTCGGACACAGGACCGAGTCAGCAGGGACCACTGGTAAACCCTGCCCACACTCGGACCCTCGGACATGGGACCGAGTCACCTGCGATAGCTGGACGGTCCCATACCAGCTCGGACCAGGGAAAGCATCGGCCAGGACCGCTGGTCCACCCCACGACCCCTCGGACCAGGGTTCCGTGTCAGTTGGGAGAGCAGGTGACCCCACTGCCCCATGGAACCGGGACCATTTTGGCCGGGACAAATGGTTCAGCCTGCAGCACGTCAGAATCGGGTCCGAGTCAGCCGGGACATCTGATTGACCCTGCAGCTCCAAGGACTTTGGGCCCGAGTCAGCCGGTACAGCTGTTCGATACAGCCGCAGCTCAGACCCAGGACTGATTCTGTTGGGACAGCTGGTCCACAACTCCGAACCTCGGTCACAAGGCCCGAGTTGGCCAGGAGAGCTGGTCAACCCCTCAGCAGCTTGGACCAGGGAAAGATTCGGCCAGGCCAGCTAGGCGACCCTGCTGCCCCTCGGTCCCCGGGTTTGACTCAGCCGGGAGAACTGGTCGACCCTGCCCAATCTCAGACCCTCGGACACACGAACGAATCAGCCGGGACGAATATTCGACCAGGTGAACTCTTGGACCGGGGCCCGAGTTGGCCGAGACAGCTGGTCGACCCCAAGGCTCTGCGAATGCGGTTCCAAGTCGGCCGGGACAGCTGGCCGACCCCAAGGCTCTTCAGACGCTCGGTCCCTCAGTACTAGTGTCCACACGAAAGAGCTTGCCATGAAGTTGTATGAAAACGTGGACCCTCGAGCCCTCGTACCATCGGTCCCCCAGTCCATTTTCCCCTCGGTGCCTCGGAGCCTGGTACCGAGTCGGGCTGGACAGCTGGTGGAACCTGTGGCCCCTCGGAACCGGGGATCTAGTCAGCTGGGATTCTTGTCGACTCCGCGGCCCCTCGGACCGGGTTCCGATTTGGCCCAGGGTCCGAGTAGGCCCGCATAGCTGGTCGGCACTCCGGCCCCTAGGACCTAGGTCCGAGTCGGCCGGGACAGCTGGTCAACACCACGTCAGCTCGGACACGGGACCTAGGAGGACGGAATACCTGGACAACACTGCGTCAGCTCGAACCCGGGTCCGAGTGGGCTGGGACATCTGGTCGATCCCACGGCTCTGCGGATGAGGTTCCAACTCGGCCTGGACAGCTGGTCGATCCCACGTCAGCTCGGACCCGTGACCGAGTCAGCCATGGTAACTGGTCAACACTACATCCACTCAGACCAGGGACAGAGCTGGCTGGGACATCTGGTCGAACCCTCGGACCCTTGGACGCAGCAAAGAATCTGCCCGGACATCTGGTCCACCCCACGGCCATTCGGACCCGGGACCGTGTCGACCGGTTCAGCTGGCCAACCTCGTGGCACCACGCCTGTAAACAGCGAGTTGGACGTGAGAGCTGGTCGACTGCCAGGCCCTTCGGACACAGGAGCGAGTCGGCCGGAACCACTGGTAAACCCTGCCCACCCTCGGACCCTCGTACCTGGGACCGAGTCGCCTGCGATAGCTGGTCGAACCCAGAGCAGCTCGGATCAGGGAAAGCATCAGCCGGGACCACTGGCCCACCCCAAGGTCCCTCGGACCAGGGTTCCGTGGCAGCTGGGAGAGCAGGTCGACCCCACAGCCCCACGGAATCGGAACCATTTCAGCCGGGGCAAATGGTCAGCCCGCGGCACATCGGAATCGGGTCCGTGTCAGCCGGGACAGCTCATCGACCCCGCAGCTCCAAGAACCATGGGTCCGAGTCAGCCGGTACAGCTTTTTGACAGTGCGGCAGCTCAGACCCTGGACCGAGTCTGTTGGGAGTGCAGGTCCACATCTTGTCCCTTGGTCACAGTGCCCGAGTTGGCCAGGAGAGCTGGTCAACACCGCGGCAGCTCGGACCAGGACCGAGTCGGCCGGGACATCTGGTCGACCTCGCTGCAGCTCGGACCAGGGACCGAGTCAGACAGGACTGATGGTCGACCCTGCCGTCCCTTGGAACCAGGTGAACCACACGACCCCTGTTTCCCTGGGCCCTAGGTGGCCGGGATAGTGGTCGACACCTCGGACACTCGGTCCGGGTGTCCGAGGCAGCCAGGAGAGTTTATTGACACTGCGGCAGAGCGGAGAATGGGTCCCAGTCTGCCGGGACTGCTGGTCAACGCCACGAACCCTTGGTCCCAGGGTCCCATTTGGCTGGGAAAGCTGGTCAAACACACAGCAGCTCGGATCCGGGCCCGAGGGGGCCAGTATACTGGTTCAACACCACGGCTCCTCGGACCCGGGTACGAGTCATCCGGGACAGCTGGTCAACCCCTCGGCATCTAGTACAGGGAAAGAGTCAGCCAGGGCAGCTGGGCGACCCTGCTGACCCACGGTCCCGGGGTCCGAGTCTGCCAGGAGACTGGTCGACCCTGCCGAATCTCAGAACTTCCGACACAGGAACGAATCGGCCGAGACGAATATTCCACCACGTGAACTCTTGGAAACGGGGCCCGAGTCGGCTGGGACAGCTGGTCAACCCCAAGGCTCTTCAGACCCTCGGTCCCTCAGTACTAGGGTCCACACGAAAGAGCTTGCCATGAAGTTGTATGAAAACGCGGCCCCTCGAGCCCTCGTAACATCAGTCCCCCGATCCATTGTCCCCTCGATGCCTCGGAGCCCAGTACCGAGTCGGGCTGGACAGCTGTTAGACCCTGAGGCCCCTTGGAAACGGGGATCTAGTCAGCTGGAATTCTTGTTGACTCTGCAGCCCTTTGGACCGTGGTCCGATTCTGCCCAGGGTCCAAGTAGACCCACAGAGCTGGTCGGCCCTGCGGCCCCTAGGACCTAGGTCCGAGTCGGCCGGGAAAGCTGATCTAACCCACTTCAGCTCAGACACAGCACCTAGGAGGATGGAATACCTGGTCAACACTGCATCAGCACGGATGCAGTTCCGATTGGGATGGGACAACGTGTCGACTGCAAGGCTCTGCGGATGCGGTTCGAAGTCGGCCTGGACATCTGGTCGAGCCCACGTCAGCTCGGACCCGAGACCGAGTCGGCCAGGATAGCTGGTCAACCCTACGGCCCCTCGGTCCCGGGACAGTGTTGGCTGGGACATATGGTCGAACCCTTGGAATCTCGGACCCGGGATAGAATCCGCCCGGACAACTGGTCAACACCACGGCTTTTCGGACCCGGGACCGTGTCGGCCGGGTGAGATGGTCAACCTCGTGGCACCACGCCCCCAAGCAGTGAGTTGGCCGTGACAGCTGGTCGACTGCCAGGACCTTCAGACAGAGGAGCGAATCGGCCGGGACCACTCATAAACCCTGCCCACCCTCGGACCCTCAGTACTAGTGTCCACACGAAAGAGCTTGCCATGAAGTTGTACGAAAACGGGGCTCCTCGAACCCTCATCCCATCGATCCCCCGGTCCATTGTCCACTCGGTGCCTCAGAGCCGTTACCGAGTCGGGCTGGACAACTGGTGGACCCTGTGGTGACTTGGAAACTGGGACTTAGTCAACTGGGATTTATGTCAAATCTGCGTCCCCACAGACAGGGGTCCGAGTCGGCCCGGGTTCCGAGTATGCCCAGACAGCTGGTCGACCATGCGGCCCGTCGGACCTAGGTCCGAGTCGGCCGGGACAGCTGGTCAACACCATGTCAGCTCAGACACGGGACCTAGGAGGACAGAATGCCTGGTCAACACTGCGTCAGCTCGGACCTGGGACAGCTGGTCGACCCCACGGCTCTGCGGATGCGTTTCCAAGTTGGCCTGGACATCTGGTCGATCCCACATCATCTTGGACCAGAGACCGAGTCGGCCAGGATAGCTGGTCAACCCTACGGCAACTCGGATCCGGGACAGAGTTGGCTGGGACATCTGGTCGAACACTCGGACACTCGGACCCGGGACAGAATCCTCCCGGACAACTGGTCCACCCCACACCCTTTGGACCCGTTACCATGTCGACCGGTTCAGCTGGTCAACCTCGTGGCAGCACGCCCCCAAGCAGCAAGTCGGCCGTGACAGCTAGTCGACTGCTAGGTCCTTCAGACAAAGGAGCGAGTCGGCCGGGAGCACTGATAAACCCTGCCCCCCCTCGACCCACGGACCTGGGACCGCGTCCTCTGCGATAGCTGGTCAATACCAGAGCAGCTCGGACCTGGGAAAGCATCGGCCAGGAATGCTGGTCCACCCAACTGTCCCTCGGACCAGGGTTCCGTGTCAGCTGGGAGAGCAGGTCGACCCTATGGCCCCTCGGACCCAGGACCTTTTCGGCCGGGACAAATGGTTCAGCCCGCGGCACGTCGGAATCGGGTCTGAGTCAGCCGGGACAGCTGATCCACCCCGCAGCACCAAGGACCATGTGTCCGAATCAGCTGCTACAGCTGTTTGACACCGCGGAAGCTCAGACACAGGACCGAGTCTGGTGGGAGAGCTGGTCCACATCTCCGACCCTCGGTCACAGGGCCCAAGTTGGCCATGAGAGCTGGTCGACACCGCGGCAGCTCAGACCAGGACCGAGTCGGCCGGGACAGCTGGTCAACCACATGGATCGTAGGACCCTGTCTCTGAGTCGGCCGGGACAAATGTTTGACACTGAAGCAGCTCTGACCCGGGACCGAGCCTATTGGTAGAGCTGGTCGATGTCTCGGACCCTCGGTCACAGGGCGCGTTTTGACCAGGAGAGCTGGACGACCGCTCAGCTCCAAGGACCATGGGTCTAAGTCAGCCGGTACAGCTGTTCAATACCGCGGCAGCTCAGACCCTGGACTGAGTCTGTTGGGAGAGCTTGTCCACATCTCTGACCCTCGGTCACAGGGCCCGTGTTGGCCAGGAAAGCTGGTCGACACCTGGGCAGCTCAGACCAAGACCGAGTCGGCTGGGACAGCTGGTCGACCTTGCAGCATCTCGGACCAGGACCGAGTCGGCCGGGACAGCTTATCGACCCAGTGGATAATCGGACCCTGGGTCTGAGTCGGCTGGGACAAATGTTCGAAACCGCAGCAGCTCAGACCCCGGACCGAGCCTATTGGTAGAGCTGGTCGATGTCTCTAACACTCGGTCACATGGCCCGTATGACCGTGAGAGGTAGAAGACCGCTCAGCTCCAAGGACCATGGGTCCGAGACAGTCCTTGCCCCAGGACCGAGTCAGAAAGGACAGATGGTCGACCCTGCTCTCCCTTTGAACCCGGTCTTCCCCACAGCCCCTCCTTCCAGGGGCCCTAGGTGGCCGGGATAGTGGTCGACCCCTCGGACCCTCGGTCCTGTGGCCCGAGTGAGCCGGGAGAGTTTGTCGACACTGCGGCAGCTCGGACACTGTGTCCCAGTCAGCCGGGACAGATGGTTGACCCCTCGGCCCCTTGTTCCCGGGGTCCCATTCGGCTGGGAAAGCTGTTCGACCCAGAGAAACGAATCCGGGACCGAGTTGGCCAGTATACTTGTTCGACACCACCGCTCCTCGGACTCAGGTCCGAGTCAGCCGGGATCGCTGGCCAACTCCGTCCACCCTCGGCCACTCGGAACCAGGACCGTGTCACCTGGGACTGCTGGTCAACCCGTCGGCAGCTTGGACCAGGGAAAGTGTCGGCCCGGGCAGCTGGGCGACACTGATGCCCCTCAGTCACGGGGTCTGAGTCGTCCGGGAGAACTGGTACACCCTGCCCAATCTCAGACCCTCAGACACAGGAAAGAATCGGCCGGGATGAATATTCGACCACGTGAACTCTTGGACACGGGACCCGAGTAGGTCGGGACATCTGGTCGACCTCGCAGCAACTCGGACACAGGACCGAGTAAGACAGCACAGATGGTCAACCTTGCCGTCCCTTCGAACCAGGTCGACCCCACGGCCCATCCTTCCCGGGGCCCTAGGTGGCCGGGAGAGTGGTCGACCCCTGGGAACCTCAGTCCTGGTGTCTGAGTCAACCGGGAGATTTTGTAGACACTGCGGCAGCTCGACACTGGGACCCAGTCAGCTGGGACACCTGGTTAACCCTACGGCCCCTTGGTCACGGGGTCCCATTTGGCTGGGAAATCTGGTCGACCCCACGGCATCTCGGATCCGAGACCGAGGGGGCCAGTATACCTGTTCGACACCACGGCTCCTCGGACCCGTGTCCGAGTCAGCCGGGATCGCTGGTCGACTCGGGGTTGACCAGCTGTCCTGGCTGACTCTGACAAAGGTCCATGGGGCCGCAGGGTCGACCAGCTGTCCGGGCCTACTCGGACCCCGGGCCGATTGGACCCCATCCGAGGGGCCGCGGAGTCGACAAGAATCCTATCTGAATAGAACCCCAGTTCCGAGGGGCCACAGGGTCCACCAGCTGTCCAGCCCGACTCGGTAGCAGGCTCCGACGCATCGAGGGGACAATGGACCTGGGGACCGATGGTTCGAGGGCTCGAGGGGCCATGTTTTCATACAACTTCATGGCAAGCTCTTTCATGTGGACCCTAGTACTGAGGGACCGAGGGTCTGAAGAGCCTTGGGGTCGAACAGCTGTCCCGGCCGCCTCGGGTCCCCTGTCCAATATTCAGGTGGTCGAATATTCGTCCCGGCCGATTCGTTCCTGTGTCCGAGGGTCTGATATTGTGCAGGGTCGACCAGAACTCCCGGCCGACAAGGTCCCCAAGACCGAGGGGCAGCAGGCTCACCCAGCTGCCCTGGCTGAGTCTTACCCTTGACCAAGCTGCTGAGGGGTTTACCAGCTGTTCCGGGTGACACGGTCCCGGGGCCGAGGGGCCGAGAGTGGACGGAGTCGACCAGCGATCTCGGCAGACTAGGACCCGAGTCCGAAGAGCTGTGGTATCGAACAGGAATACTGGCCCACTCGGTCCCTGATCCGAGCTGCCATGAGGTCGACCAGCTTTCCCAGATGAATGGGACCACGGGACCAAGGGGCTGTGGGGTCGACCAGCTGTCCCGCCTGACTGGGACCCAGTGTCCGAGCTGCCGCAGTGTCAACAAACTCTCCTGGCTGACTCAGACCACGGGACCCAGGGTCCGAGGTGTGGTTCACTGTCCTGGTCACCTCGGGCCCTGGGAAGGAGGGGCCGTGGGGTCGACCTGGTTCCAAGGGAAGGCAGGGTCGACCAACTGTCCTCTCTGACTCGGTCCCGGGTCCGTACTGCTGCGAGGTCAATCAGCTGTCGCAGCCGTCTCGGTACTGGTCCGAGATGCCACGGTGTGGACCAGCTCTCCTGGCCAACTCGGGCCCTGCGAATGAGGGACAAGATGTGGACCAGCTCTCCCAACAGACTCGGCCCAGGGTCTGAGCTGCCGTGGTATTGAACTGCTGTACCGGTTGACTCGGACCCATGGTCCTTGGAGCTGAGCGGTCGAACAGCTCTCCCGGTCAAAACGGGCCTGTGACCGAGGGTCCGCGACATCGACCAGCTCTAACAATAGGCTTGGTCCCACGTCTGAGCTGCTGTGGTGTGGAACATTTGTCCCGGCCGAGTCAGACGCAGGGTCCTAGGAGCCACGGGGTCGACCAGCTGTCCCGGCCGACTCGGTCCTGGTCCGAGCTGCCGCGGTGTCGAGCAGCTATCCTGGCCAATTGGGCCCTGTGACCGAGGGTCGGAGATGTTGAACAGCTCTCCCAACAGTCTTGGTCCAGTGTCTGCTCTGCCGTGGTGTGAAACAGCTATAGCGGCTGACTCGGACACATGGTCCTTGCAGCTGCGGAGTCGATCAGCTGTCCCGGCTGACTAAGACCCGATTCCGTCGTTCCACGGGCTGAACCATTTGTCCCAGCCGAAATGGTCCCGGTCCGAGGGGCAGTGGAGTTGACAAGAATCCCAGCTGACTAGATCCCCTGTTCCAAAGGGCCACACGGTCCACCAGCTGTCCAGCCCGACTCGGTACCCGGGTCTGAGGCAACAGGAATACAATGGACCGGGGAAGAGATGGTACGATGGCTCGAGGGGCCGCATTTTCATACAACTTCATGGCAAGCTCTTTCGTGTGGACCCTAGTACTGAGGGAGCAAGTGTCTGAAGAGCATTGGGGTCGACCAGATGTCCCGGCCGCTTCGGAACCCGTGTCCAAGTTTTCACGTTGTCGAATATTTGTCCTGGCCAATATGTTCCTGTGTCCGAGGGTCTGAGATTGGGCACTGTTGACCAGTTCTCCCGGACAATTTGGACCCCGGGACCGAGGGGCAGCAGGGTTGCCCAGCTGCCCTGGCCAACTCTTTCCATGGTCCAAGCTGCCAAGGGGTTGACCTGCTGTCCCGGCTGACTGGGACCCAGTGTCCGAGCTGCCGAAATGTCGACAAACTCTCCCGGCTGACTCGGACTACGGGACAGAGTGTCCAAGGGGTCGACCACTGTTCCAGCCAAATAGGGCCCCGGAAACGTGGGGCCGTGGGGTCGACCTGGTTCCAAGGGATGGCAGGGTCGACTATCTGTCCTGTCTGACTCGGTCCCGGGTCCGAGCTGCTGCAAGGTCCACCAGCTGTCCCGGCCGACTCGGTCCTTGTCCGAGGTGCCGCGGTGTCGACCAGCTCTCCTGGCCAACTCGGGCCCTGGGACCGAGGGTCGGAGATGTGGACCAGCTGTCCCAACAGACTCTGTCCAGGGTCTGAGACGCCGCGGTATTGAACAGCAGTACCGGCTGACTCGGACCCATGGTCCTTGGAGCTGAGTGGTCGACCAGCTCTCCTGGTCAAAACAGGCCTTATGACCGAGGGTCCGAGACATCGACCAGCCCTACCAATAGTCTCGGTCTCGGGTCTGAGCTGCTGCGGTGTCGAACATTTGTCCAGGCCGATTCAGACCCTGGGTCCGAGGATCCACTGGGTCGACCAGCTGTCCCGGCCGACTCGGTCCTGGTCCGAGCTGCCACGGTGTCAACCAGCTCTCCTGGCCAACTTGGGCCCTGTGAGCTTGGGTCGGAGATGTGGACCAGCTCTCCCAACAGACTCGGTCCAGTGTCTGAGCTGCCGAGGTATCGAACATCTCTACCGGCTTACTTGGACACATGGTCCTTGGAGCTGAGCGGTCGACCAGCTCCCCCAGTCAAAACAGGCCCTGTGACCGAGGGTCCGAGACATCGACCAGCTCTAGCAATATGCTTGGTCTGGTGTTTGAGTTACTGCGATGTCGTACATTTATCCCGGCCGACTCAGATCCAGGGTCCGAGGAGCCACGGGGTCAACCATCTGTCCCGGCCAACTCGGTCCTGGTCCAAGCTGCCACGGTGTCCACCAGCTTTCCTGGCCAACTCATGCCCTGTGACCGAGGGTCGGAGATGTGGATCAGCTCTCCCAACAAACTCGATGCAGTGTCTCATCTGCCGTGGTGTGAAAAAGCTGTACCGGCTGACTCGGACCCATTGTCTTTGGAGCTGCTGGATGGATCAGCTCTCCCAGCTGACGTGTAACCGATTCCGATGTTTCGTGTGCTGAACCATTTGTCCCGGCTGAAATGGTCCCAGTTCTGTGGGGCCGTGGTGTCGACCTGCTCTCCCAGCTGACAAGGAACCCTGGTCCGAGGGGCCGTGTGGTGCACCAGCACTCCTGGCCGACGCTTTCCCTGGTCTGAGCTGCTGCGAGTTCGACCAGCTATCCCGGCCAACTCGGTCCTTGTCCGAGCTGCCGCGGTGTGGACCAGCTCTCCTCTCCAACTTGGGCCCTATGACCGAGGGTCGGATATGTGGACCAACATTCCCAACAGACTCGGTCCAGGGTCCGAGCTGCTACGGTGTCAAACAGCTGTACCGGCTGAATCAGACCCATGGTCTTGGAGTTGAGCGGTTGAACAGCTCTCCCGGTCAAATTTGGAGCTGTGAATGAGGGTCCGAGACATCGACCAGCTCTACCAATAGGCTCGGTCCCGAGTCTAAGCTGCTGGGGTGTCGAACATTTGTCCCGGCCGAATCAGACCCTGGGTCCAAGGACCCACAGGGTCGACCAGTTGTCCCGGCCTATTCGGGCCCCGTGTCCAAGAGTTCACGTGGACGAATATTCGTCCCGGCCGACTCGTTCCTGCATCTGAGGATCTGAGATTGGGGAGGGTCAACCAGTTCTCCCGGCCGACTCGGACCCCGGGACTGAGGGGCAGCAGGGTCACCCAGCTGCCCTGGCCGTCTCTTTCCCTGGTCCAAGCTTCCGAGGGCTTGACCAGCTATCCCAGGTGACACGGTCCCGGGTCCAAGGTTGCGAGGGTGGACGGAGTCCACCAGCAATCCCTGCTGACTTGGACCAGGGTCCGAGGAGCCGTGGTGTCGAACAGGTATACTGGCCCACTCAGTCCCGGATCCGAGCTGCCGTGGGGTCGACCAGCTTTCCCAGCCGAATGGGACCCTGGGACCAAGGGGCCGTGGGTTCGACCAGCTGTCTCGGCTGAGTGGGACCCAGTGTCCGAGCTGCCGCAGTGTCGACAAACATTCCTGGCTGACTCGGACCCTGGTACCGAGGGTCCGAGGTGTCAACCCCTCTCCCAGCCACCTAGGGCCCAGGGAAAAAGGGGCCGTTGGGTCAACCTGGTTTCATCGGACAGCATGGTCGACCATCTGTCCTGTCTGACTCGGTCCCTGGTCCGAGCTGCTGTGAGGTCCACAAGCTATACTCGCCGACTCGGTCCTGGTCCGAGTTGCGGTGGTGTCGACAAGCTCTCCTGGCCAACTCGGGCACTGTGACCAAGGGACAAGATGTGGACCTGCACTCCCAACAGACTCGGTCCAGGGTCCGAGCTACTACGGTGTCAAACAGCTCTACCGGCTGACTTGGACCCATGGTCCTTGGAGCTGTGGGGTCGATGAGCTGTCCCGGCTGACTCGGACCCGATTCTGATGTGCCGCAGGCTGACCATTTGCCCCGGCTGAAATGGTTCCGATTCCGTGGGGCTGTGGGGTCGACCTGCTCTCCCAGCTGCCACGGAACCCTGGTCCGAGGGGCCTTGGGGTGGACCAGCGGTCCCGGCTGATGCTTTCCCTTGTCCGAGCTGCTCTGGGTTCAACCAGCTATTGCAGGCGACTCGGTCCCAGGTACGAGGGTCCGAGGGTGGGCAGGGTTTACCAGTGGTCCCGGCCGACTCGTTCCTGTGTCCGAAGGGCCTGGCAGTCGACCAGCTCTCACGTCCAACTCGCTGTTTACGGGCATGGTGCCACGAGGTTGACCAGCTGAACCGGTCGACACGGTCCCGGGTCCGAATGGCCGTGGGGTGGACCAGATGTCCGGGCAGTTTCTTTGCTGGGTCCAAGGGTCCGAGGGTTCGACCAGATGTCCCAGCCAACACTGTCCCGGGTCTGAGGGGACGTAGTGTTCACCAGCTACCATGGCTGACTCGGTCACGGGTCCGAGCCTACGTGGGATCGACCAGCTGTCCAGGCCGAGTTGGAACCTCATCCGCAGAGCCGTGGGGTTGACCAGCTGTCCCAGCCCATTCGGACCCGGGTTCGAGCTGACGCAGTGTTGACCAGGTATTCCGTCCTCCTAGGTCCCGTGTCCGAGCTGACGTGGGGTTGAACGCTGTCCCGGCCGACTCAGACCTAGGTCCTAGGGGCCGGAGGGTCGACCAGCTATCCTGGCCTACTCGGACCCCGGGCCGAATCGGAACCCAGTCCGAGGGGCCGCGGAGTCGACAAGAATCCCAGCTGACTAGATCCCCGGTTCCGAGGGGCCACAGGTTCCACCAGCTGTCCAGCCCGACTCGGTACCAGGCTCCGAGGCACCGAGGGGAAAATGGACTGGGGGACCGATGGTACGAGGGCTCGAGGGTCCACATTTTCATACAACTTCATGGCAAGCTCTTTCGTGTGGACACTAGTACTGAGGGTCCGAGTGTCTGAAGAGCCTTGGGGTCGGCCAGCTGTCCCGGCCGACTTGGAACCGCATTCGCAGAGCCTTGGGGTTGACCAGCTGTCTCGGCCAATTCGGGCCCCGGTCCCAGAGTTCACCTGGTCGAATATTCATCCCAGCCGATTCGTTCCTGTGTCCGAAGGTCTGAGATTGGGCACGGTCGACCATTCTCCCGGCCGACTCAGACCCCGGGACCGAGGGGCAGCAGGGTTGCCCAGCAGCCCTGGCTGACTCTTTCCCTGGTCCAAGCTGCCGAGTGGTTGACCAGCTGTCCCAGGTGACACGGTCCCGGGTCCGAAGTTGCGAAGTTGGACGGAGTCGACGAGCGATCCCGGCTGACTCGGTCCCGGGTCCAAGGACCCGTGGTGTCGAACAGGTATACTGGCCCACTCTGTCCCCGATCCGAGCTGCCATGGGTTCAACCAGCATTCCCAGCCGAATGGGACCCCAGGACCAAGGGGACGTGGGTGCGACCAGCTGTCTCGGCTGAGTGGGACCCAGTGTCCGAGCTGCCGCAGTGTCGACAAAATCTCCCGTCTGACTCGAACCTGGGACCGAGGGGTCGACCACTATCCCGGCCACCTAGGTCCTCGTGAATCTTGGGCCGTGGAGTCGAACTGGTTCCAAGGGATGGCAGGGTCGACCAAATGTCCTTTCTGACTCGGTCCCGGGTCCAAGCTGCTGCGAGGTCAACCTGCTGTCGTAGCCGACTCGGTCCTGGTCCGAGATCCCGTGGGGTCGACCAGCTCTCCTGGCCAACTCGGGCCTTGTGACCGAGGTTCGGAGTTGTGGACCAGCTCTCCCAACAGAATCAGTCAAGTGTCTGAGCTGCCGCTGTATCGAACAGCTGTACCGGCTGACTCGGACCCATGGTCCTTGGAGGTGCGGGGTCGATCAGATGTCCCGGCTGACTCGGACCCGATTCTGACGTGCTGCAGGCTGAACCATTTGTCCCGGCCGAAATGGTCCCGGTTCCGTGGGGCCGTGGGGTCACCTGCTCTCCCAGCTGACACGGAACCCTGGTCCGAGGGGTCGTGGGGTGGACCAGCGGTCCTGGCCGATGCTTTCCCTGGTCCGAGCTGGTATGGGACCGTCCAGCTATCGCAGGTGACTCGGTCCCATGTCCGAGGGTCCGAGTGTGGGCAGGGTTTACCAGTGGTCCCTGCTGACTCGGTCCTGTGTCCGAAAGGCATGGCAGTTGATAAGATGTCACGGCCGACTCGCTGCTTGGATGCGTGGTGCCACGAGGTTGACCAGCTGACCCGGCTGACACGGTCCCAGGTCCGAAGGGCCGTGGGGTTGACCTGTTGTCCGGGCGGATTCTGTCCAGGGTCCGAGGGTCCGAGGGTTCGACCAGATGTCACAACCAACTCTGTCCCGGGTCCGAGGGGCCGTATGTTTGACCAGCCATCCTGGCCAACTCGGTGACGGGTCCGAGCTGACGTGGGATCGACCAGCTGTCCAGGCCGACTTGGAACCGCATCTGCAGAGCCTTGGGGTCGACCAGCTGTCCCAGCCAACTCAGATCCGGGTCCGAACTGACGCACTGTTGACCAGGTATTCCCTCCACATAGGTCTCATGTCCGAGATAACAAGGGGTTGACCTGCTGTCCCGGCCAACTCTGACTTATGTCCGAGAGGCCGCAGAGTGGACCAGCTGTCTGGGCCAACTCGGCCACGGTCCGAGTGGCTGCAGAGTCGACAAGAATCGTAGCTAACTACATCCCCAGTTCCGAGGGGCCACAGGGTCCACCGGCCAACACGGTCCCGGGTCCGAAGGGCCGTGGTGTTGACCACTTTCCGTGCGGATTGTGTCCCGGGTCCGAGGGTCCGAGGGTTCGACCAGATGTCCCAGCCAATTCTGTCCCGGGTCTGAGGGGCCGTAGGGTTGACCAGCTCTCCTGGCCGACTCGGTCTCGGGTCCGAGCTGACGTGGGATCCACCAGCGGTCCAGGCCGACTTGGAACCGCATCCGCAGAGTCGTGGGTTCGACAAGCTGTCCCAGACCACTCGGACCTGGGTCTGAGCTGACGCAGTGTTGACCAGGTATTCCGTCCTCCTAGGTCCCGTGTCCGAGCTGACGTGCGGTTGACCAGCAATCCCGGCCGACTCGGACCTCGGTCCGTGGGGCCGCAGGGTCGACCAGCTGTCCGGGCCTACTCGGATCCCGGGCTGAATCGGACCGCGGTCCTTGGGGCCACAGAGTCGGCTAGAATCCCAGCTGACTAGATCCCCGGGTCCGAGGGGCCACAGGGTCCACCAGCTCTCCAACCCGACTCGGTACCAGGCTCCGAGGCATCGAGGGGACAATTGCCCGGGGGACCGATGGTACCAGGGGTCGAGGGGCAGAGTTTTCATACAACATCATGGCAAGCTCTTTCATGTGGACCCTAGTACTGAGGGACCGAGGGTCTGAGGAGCCTTGGGGTCGACCAGCTGACACGGCTGACTCGGGCCCCGTATCCAAGAGTTCACGTGGTTGAATATTCGTCCCGGCCGATTCGTTCCTGTATCCGAGGGTCTGAGATTGGGCAGGGTCGACCAGTTCTCCTGGCCAACTCGAACCCCAGGACTGAGGGGCAGCAGGGTCGCCAGGCTGCCCTGGCCTACTCTTTCCCTGGTCCAAGCTACCGAGGGGTTGACCATCTGTCCCAGGTGACACAGTCCTGCGTCCGAGGGGCCGAGGTTGGACGGAGTCGCCCAGCGATCCCGGCTGACTCGGACCCGGGTCCGAGGAGCTGTGGTGTCGAACAGGTATACTGGCCCACTCGGTCCCGTATCCGAGCTGCCATGGGGTCGGCCAGGTTTCCTAGACAAATGGGACCCTGGGACCTAGGGGCCGTCGGGTCGACCATCTGTCCTGGCTGACTGGGACCCAGTGTCCGAGACGCCACAATGTCAACAAACTCTCCCGGCTGACTCGGACCCCGGGACCGAGGGTCCAAGGGGTGGACCACTATCCTGGCCTTGTAGGGCCCAGGGAAGGAGGGGCCATGGGGTCGGTCTTGTTCCAAGGGACGGCAGGGTTGACCAACTGTCCTGTCTGACTTGGTCCCGGGTCCGAGCTGCTATGGGTTTGATCAGCCTTCCCAGCCACCTCGGTCCTGGTCCGAGCTGCCACGCTGTGGACCAGCTCTCCTGGCCAACACGTGCCCTGTGACTGAGGGACAAGATGTGGACCAGCTCTCCCAACAGACTCGGTCCAGGTTCTGAGCTGCCGCGGTATCAAACTGCTGTACCGGTTGACTCAGACCCATGGTCCTTGGCGCTGAGCGGTCGACCAGCTCTCCCGGTCCAAACGGGCACTGTGACCGAGGGTTTGAGACATCGACCAGCTCTACCAGTAGGCTTGGTGCCGGGTCTGAGGTGCTGTGGTGTCGAACATTTGCCCCGGGCCTCTCAGACCCAGGGTCCGAGGAGCCATGGGGTCGACCAGCTGTCCTGGCCGACTCAGTCCTTGTCCGAGCTGCCACGGTGTCCACCAGCTCTCCTGGCCAACTTGGGCCCTGTGACCGAGGATCGGAGATGTGGACCAGCTCTCCCAACAGACTCGGTCCAGTGTCTGAGCTGCCGTGGTGTCAAACAGCTGTAGCGGCTGACTCGCACCCATGGTCCTTGAAGCGTTGGGGTCGATAGCTGTCCCAGCAGATTCAGACAAGATTCCGAGGTTCCACAGGCTGAACCATTTGTCCCGGCCGAAATGGTCCCGGTTCCGTGGGGCCGTGGGGTCGACCTGCTCTCCCAGCTGACACGGAACCCTGGTCCGTGGATGCCGTGTGTTGGACCAGTGGTCCCGGCCGATGCTATCTGTGTTCCAAGCTGCTGTGCGGTCCACCACTATCACAGGCGATTCGGTCCCAGGTCTGATGTTCTGAAGGTGGGCAGGGTTACCAGTGCTCCCTGCCGACTCGCTCCTGTGTCCGAAGGGCCTGGCAGTCGACCAGCTTTCACGGCTGACTCGCTGCTTGGGGGCATGCTGCCACGAGTTTGACCAGCTGACCTGGCCGACACGGTCCCGGGTCCGAAAGGCAGTGGGGTTTACCACTTGTCCGGGCGGATCCTGTACCGGGTCTGAGGGTCCATGTGTTCAACCAGATGGAGCAGCCAATGCTGTCCTAGGTCCGAGCGGCTGTAGGGTTGACCAGCTATACTGGCTGACTCGGTCTCATGTCCGAGCTGACGTGGGATCGACCAGCTGTCCAGGCCGACTTGGAACCGCATCCGCAGAGCCGTGGTTTCGACCAGCTATCCCAGCAAATTTGGACCCGCGTACGAGCTGAGGCAGTGTTGACCAGGTATTCCGTCCTCCTAGGTCCCGTGTCTGAGCTGACGTGGTGTTGACCAGCTGTCCTGGTTGACTCGGACCTAGTTCCAAGGGGCCTCATTGTCGACCAGATTTCCGGGGCTTCTCGGACCCTGGGCCGTTTCGGAACCCTGTCCGTGGTTCCGCGGAGTCGACAAGAATCCCTGCTGACTCGATCCCGGATCCAAGGCACCACAGGGTCCACCAGCTGTCCAGCCCGTCTCGGTATCAGGCTCCGAGGCACCGAGGGGACAATGGAGCAGGGGACCTATCGTACGAGGGCTCGATGGGCTCTGTTTTCGTACAAGTTCATGGCAAGCTCTTTAGTGTGGACCCTAGTACTGAGGGAGCGAGGGTCTGAAGAGCCTTGGGGTCGACCAGCTGTCCCGGCCGACACGGGTCCCATGTGCAAGAGTTCACGTGGTCCCAGAGTTCACCTGGTTGAATATTCGTCCCGGCCGATTCGTTCTTGTGTCTGATGGTCTGAGATTGGGCAGGGTCGACCAGTTCTCCCGGCCAACTCGCACCCGTGGACCGAGGGGCAGCAGGGTCGCCCAGCTGCCATGGCCGACAATTTCCCTGGTCCAAGCTGCCGACGGGTTGACCAGCAGTCCCAGGTAACACGGTCACGGGTCCGAGGGGCCGAGTGTGGACGGAGTCGACCAGCGTTCCCGGCTGACTTGGACCCGGGTCCGAGGTGCCGTAGTTTCGAAAAGGTATACTGGCCAACGTGGTCCCGGATCCAAGTTTCTGTCGGTCGACCAGCTTCCCAGCTGAATGGGACCCCGGGACCAAGGGGCCATGAGGTCGTCCAGCTGTCCCGGCTGACTGTGACCCAGTGTCTGAGCTGCCGCAGTGTCGATACACTCTCCCGGCTCACACGGGCAAAGGGACCGAGGGTCCGAAGGGTCGACCACTGGCCCGCCCACCTAGGGCCCTGGGAAGGAGGGGCCGTTGGGTCGACCTGGTTCCAAGGGACGGCAGGGTCCAGCATCTGTCCTCTCTGACTCGGTCCTAGATCGAGCTGCTGAGAGGTCGCCCAGCTATCCCAGGTGACTCGGTCTTGGTCCGAACTGCCGCTGTGTCAACCAGCTCTCCTGGCCAAATCGGGCCCTGTGACCGAGGGTCGGAGATGTGGACCAGCTCTCCCAACAGACTCGGTCCAGGGTCTGAGCTGCCGCGGTATCGAACAGCGGTACTGGCTGACTCGGACCCATGGTCCTTGAGCTGAGCAGTCGACCACCTCTCCCGGTTAAATCAGTCCTGTGACCGATGGTCCGAGACATCAACCAGCTCTACCAATAGGCTCGGTCCCTGGTCTGAGCTGCTGCGGTGTCGAACATTTGTCCCGGCCGACTCAGACCCAGGTTCCGAGGAGCCACGTGGTGGACAATCTGTCCCGGCCGACTCGGTCCTGGTCCGAGCTGCTGTGGTGTCGACCAGCTCCCTGGCCAATTGGGCCCTGTGACCGATGGTAGTAGATGTGGACCAGCTCTCCCAACACACTCGGTCCAGGGTCTGAGCTGCTGTGGTGTCAACAGCTGTACCGGCATACTTCTTGGAGCTGCGGGGTTAACCAGCTTTCACGGCTGATTCGGACCTAGGTCCGATGGGCCGCAGGGTCAACCAGCTGTCCGGGCCACCTCGGACCACGGGCCGACTTGGACCCCGGTCGGAGGGGCCGCAGTGTCGACAAGAATCCTAGCTGACTAGATCCCCGTTTCCAAGGCACCACAGGGTCCACCAGCTGTCCAGCCCGACTCGGCACCGGGCTCCGAGGCACAGAGGGGACAATGGACCTGGGGACCGATGGCACCAGGGTTCGAGGGGCCGCATTTTCATACAACTTCATGGCAAGCTCTTTCGTGTGGACACTAATACAGAGGAACCGAGGGTCTGAAGAGCCTTGGGGTCGACCAGCTGTCCCGGGCGACTCGGGCCCCGTGTCCAAGTGTTCACGTGGTCGAAAATTCATCCCGACCGATTCGTTCCTGTGTCTGAGGGTCTGAGATTGGGCAGGGTCGACCAGTTCTCCCGGGCAACTAAGACACCAGGACCGAGGGGCAGCAGGTTCGCCAGGCTGCTCTGGCCGACTCTTTCCCTCATCCAAGCTTCCATGTGGTTGACCAGCTGTCCCAGGTGACACAGTCCCGGGTCCGAGGTCCCTAGGGTAGATGGAGTCTACCAGCGATCCAGGCTGACTTGGACCTGGGTCCGAGGAGCCGTGGTGTCATCAGGTGTACTGGCCCACTCAGTCCCGGATCCGAGCTGCCGTGGGGTTGACCAGGTTTCCCAGCCGAATGGGACCCCGGGACCTAGGGGCCGTGGGGTCGACCAGCTGTCCCGGCTGACTGGGACCCAGTGTCCGAGCTGCAACAGTATCGACAAACTCTCCCGGCTGATTCGGACCACGGGACCGAGGGTCCGAGGGGTCGACCACTATCCCGGCCACCTAGGTTCCCAGGAAGGAGGGGCCGTGGGGTCGTCCTGGTTCCAAGGGACAGCAGGGTCGACCATCTATCCTGACTGACTTTTTCCTGGGGCCGAGCTGCTGCGAGGTCGACCAAATCTCCCAACAGATTCGGTCCAGTTTCTGAGCTGACGCAGTATCGAACAGCTGTATCAGCTGACTCGGAGCCATGGTCCTTGGAGCTGGGCGGTCAAGAAGCTTTCTCGGTCAAAACGGGCCCTGTGACCGATGGTCTGAGACATCGACCAGCTCTACCAATAGGCTCGGTCCCAGGTCTGAGCGGCTGCGGTGTCGAACATTTGTCCCTGCCGACTCAGACCCAGGGTCCTAGGAGCCACTGGGTCGACCAGCTGTCCCGGCCGACTCGGTCCTGGTCTGAGCTGCCGTGGTGTGGACGAGTTGTACCAGGCGACTCAGTCTTGGTCTGAGCTGCACAGGTGTCGACCAGCTCCCCTGGCCAACTCGGGCCCTGTGACCAAGGGGCAAGATGTGGATCAGCTCTCCCAACAGACTCGGTCCAGGGACTGAGCTGCCGTGCTATGAACAGCTGTACCGGCTGATTCGGACCCATGGGCCTTGGAGCTGCGGGGTTGATCAGATGCCCCGGCGGACTCGGACCCGATTCCGACGTGCTGCGGGCTGAACCATTTGTCCCAGCCTAAATGGTCCCGGTTCCGTTGGGCCGTGGTGTCGACCTGCTCTCCCAGCTGACACAGAACCCCGTTTAGAGGGGGCGTGGGGTGGACAGCGGTCCTGGCCGATGCTTTCCCTGGTCCGAGCTGCTCTGGTGTCGACCAGCTATCACAGGCAACTCCATCCCAGGTCCGAGGGTCCGTAGGGTTGACCAGCTATCCTGGCCGACTCAGTCTCGGGTCCGAGCTGACATGGGATCGACCAGCTGTCCAGGCCCTCTTGGAACTGCATCCGCAGAGCCGTGGTGTTTACCAGCTGTCCCAGCTCACTCGGACCAGAGTCCGAGCTGACGCAGTGTTGACCAGGTATTCCATCCTCCTAGGTCCCGTGTCCGAGCTGACACTGGGTTGACCAGCTGTCCCAACTGACTCGGACCTAGGTCCGATGGGCCGCAGTGTCGAACAGCTGTCTGGGCAGACTCGGACCCCAGGCTGACTTGGACCCCTGTCCGAGGGGCCACGGAGTCTACATGAATCCCAGCTGACTAGATCCCCAGTTCTGAGGGTCACAGGGACCATCACCTGTCCAGCCCGTCTCGGTACCAGGCTCCTAGGCACCGAGGGGACAAAGGACTGGGGGACCGATTGTACGAGGGTTCGAGGGGCCGTGTTTACATACAACTTCATGGCAAGTTCTTTCGTGTGGACCCTAGTACTGAGGGACCGAGGGTCTTAAGAACCTCTTGGTCGACCAGCTGTCCCGGCCTACTCGGGCTGCGTGTCCAAGAGTTCACGTGGTCGAATATTCTTCCCGGCCGATTTGTTCCTGTGTCCGAGGGTCTGAGATTGGGCAGGGTAGACCAGTTCTCTCGGCCGACTCTGACCCTTGGACCGAGGAGCAGCAGGGTCGCCCAGCTGCCCTGGCCGACTCTTTCCCTTGTCCAAGATGCCGAGGGATTGACCAGCTGTCCCAGGTGACACGGTCCCAGGTTCGAGGGTCCGATTTTCGACGGAGTCGACCAGCGATCTCGGGTGACTCGGACCCGGGTCCGAGGAGCCGTGGTGTCGAACAGGTACACTGGTCCCCTCGGTCCCAGATCCGAGCTGCCGTGTGGTCGACCAGCTTTCCCAGCCAAATGGGAACCCACCACCCAGGGGCCGTGGGGTCGACCAGCTGTCCCGGCTGACTGGGACCCAGTGTCCGAGATGCCGCAGTGTCGACAAACTCTCCCGGGTGACTCAGACCCCGGGACCGAGGGTCCGAGGGGTCGACCACTATTCTGGCCACCTTGGGCCCCAGGAAGGAGGGGCCGTGGGTTTGACGTGGTTCCAAAGGACGGCAGGGTCGACCATCTGTCCTGTCTGAACTGGTCCCTGATCCGAGTGGCTGCGAGGTCAACGAGCTCTCCCGCCTGACTTGGTCCTGGTCCAATCTGCTGCGAGGTCGACCAGCTCTCCTGGCCAACTTGGGCCCTGTAACCGAGGGTAGGCGATGTGGACCAGCTCTCCCAACAGACTTGGTCCAGGGTCTGAGCTGCCACGTTATGGAACAGCTGTACCGGCTGAATCGGACCCATGGTCCTTGGAGCTGAGCGGTCGACCAGCTATCCTGGTCCAAACGGGCCATGTCACCGAAGGTCTGAGAAATCGACCAGTGCTACCAATAGCTCGGTCATGGTTCTGAGCTGCTGTGGTGTCGAACCTTTGTCCCTGCTGACTCAGACCCAGGGTCCTAGGAGCCACGGGGTGGACCAGCTGTCCCGGCCGACTCTGTCCTGGTCTGAGCTGCCGTGGTGTCGACCAGCTGTCCCAACCGTCTCAGTCCTAGTCCGAGCTGCCGCGGTGTCAACCAGCTCTCCTGGCCAACATGGGCCATGTGACCGAGGGTCAGAAATGTGGACCAGCTCTCCCAACAGACTCGGTCCAGGGTCTGAGCTGCTGCGGTGTGAAACAGTTTTTCCGGCTGACTCGGACCCATGGGCCATGGAGCTGCGGGGTCGATCAGCTGTCCCGGCTGACCCGGACCCGTTTCCGACGTGCCGCAGGTTGAACCATTTGTCCTGGCTGAAATGGTCCCGGTTCCGTGTTGCCGATGGGTCGACCTGCTCTCCCAGCTGACACGGAACCCTGGTCCGAGGGTTTGTGGGGTGGACCAGCGATCCCGGCCAATGCTTTCACTGTTCCGTGCTGCTGTGGGTTCGACCAGCTATCGCAGGCAAATCTGTCCCAAGTCCGAGGGTCCGAAGGTGGGCAGGGTTTACCAGTGGTCCCGGCCAACTTGGTCTTGTGTCTGAATGGCCTGGCAGTCACCAGCTGTCATGGCTGACTCGCTGCATGGAGGCGTGGTGCCATGAGGTTGACCAGCTGACCCGGTCAACACTGTACTGGGTCCGATGGGCTGTGGGGTTGACCATTTGTCCGGGCCGATTCTTTTCCGTGTCTGATGGTGAGAGGGTTCAACAAGATGTCCCAGCCAACTCTGTTCTTCGTGTGAAGGGCCGTTCGGTTGACCAGCTATCCTGGCCAACTTGTTCTCGGGTCTGAGCTGACGTGGGATCGGCCAGCTGTCCAGGCCGACTTGGAACCGCATCCGCAGAGCCCTGGGGTCGACCAGCTGTCCCAGCCCACTCGGACCCGGGTCCGAGCTGACGCAGTGTTGACCTGGTATTCCGTCCTCCTAGGTCACGTATCCGAGCTGAGACGGCGTTGACCTGCTGTGCCGAAAACTCGGACGTAGGTCCGAGGGGCCGCAGTTTCGAACCATCTCTCCAGGCCTACTCGGACCCCGGGCCGACTCGGACCCTGGTCCGAACTGCCGCATTGTCGACAAGCATCCCAGCTGAGTAGATCCAAGGGCCTGCAGGGTCGACCATCTATCCTGTCTGACTCGGTCCCGGGTCTGAGTTGCTGCGGTGTCGAACAATTGTCACTGCCGACTCAGACCCAGGGTCCGAGGAGCCACGGGGTCGACCAGCTGTTCGGCTGATTCGGTCCTGGTACGAGTTGCCGCGGTGTCGACCAGCTGTCCTGGCCAACATGGGCCTTGTGACAAGGGTTGGAGAAGTTGACCAGCTCTCCCAACAGACTCGGTCCAGTGTCTGAGCTGCCACAGTGCCAAACAGCTGTACCGGCTGACTCGGACCCATGGTCCGTGGAGCTGCGGGGTCGATCAGCTCTCCTGGCTGAATTGGACCAGATTCCGACGTGGCACGGGCTGAACCATTTGTCCCGGCCGAAATGGTCCCGGTTCTGTGGGGCCGTGTGGTCGACCTGCTCTCCCAGCTGAACCGGAACCCTGGTCCGAGGGGCAGAGGTTTGGACCAGCGGTCCCGGCCGATTCTTTCCTTTGTCCGAGCTGCTGCGGGATCTACCAGCAACCCCAGGCGACTCGGTCCCAGGTCCAAGGGCCCGAGGGTGGGCAGGAATTACCAGTGGTCCCGGCCCACTCCCTCCTGTGTTCCAAGGGCCTGGCAGTCGACCAGCTGTCATGGCAGACTCATTGCTTGGGGGCATGCTGTGGTCGACCAGCTGTTCCGGCTGCCGGGGACACAGTTCTGAGCTGCCGCAGAGTCAACAAACTCTCCCGGCTCACTCGGACCCCAGGGCTGAGGGTCCGAG
This sequence comes from Phacochoerus africanus, assembly GCF_016906955.1. Lineage (NCBI taxonomy): Eukaryota > Metazoa > Chordata > Mammalia > Artiodactyla > Suidae > Phacochoerus > Phacochoerus africanus. The sequence continues at coordinate 138,747 of NW_025927417.1, read as the reverse complement.
GGGTCGAACATTATCCCAGCCACCTAGGGATCCGGGAAAGAGTGGCCGAGTGGTCGACCTGTTTCCGAGGGACGGCAGGGTCGATCATCTGTCCTGTCTGACTCGGTCCTGGGTCCAAACTTCTGTGAGGTCGACCAGCTGTCCTGGCCGACACGGTCCTGGTCTGAGCTGCCACAGTGTCGACCAGCTCTCCTGGCCAACTCGGGCCCTGTGACCGAGGGTCGGAGATGTGGACCAGCTCTCCCAACAGACTCGGTCCAGGTTCTGAGCTGCCACGATATTGAACAGCTGTACCGGCAGACTCGGACCAATGGTCCTTGGAGCTGTGCAGTCGACCAGCTATCCTGGTCAAAACAGTCCCTGTGACCGAGGGTCCGATATATCGACCAGCACTACCAATAGGCTTGGTCCCGGGTCTGAGCTTCTGTGGTGTCGAACATTTCTCCCGGCCGAATCAGACTCAGGGTCCTAGGGGCCACGGGGTCGACCAGCTGTCCGGGCCGACTCGGTCCCGGTCCGAGCTGCCGCGGTGTCGACCAGCTGCCCTGGCCGACTCTTTCCCTGATCCAAGCTGCCGACGGGTTGACCAGCTGTCCCAGGTGTCAAGGTCCCGGGTCCAAGGGGCCGAGGTTGGACCGAGGTACAAGCGATCCCTGCTGAATCGGACCCGGGTCCGAGGAGCCATGGTGTCGTACAGGTATACTTGCACACTCAGTCACGGATCCGAGCTGCCGTGGGGTCGACCAGCTTTCCCAGCCGAATGGGACCCTGGGACCAAGGGCCCGTGGGGTCGACCAGCAGTCCCGGATGACTGGGACCCAGTGTCCGAGCTGCCACAGTGTCGACAAACTCTCCCGGCTGACTTGGACACCGGGACGGAGGGTCCGAAGGGGCGACCACTATCTCGGCCACCTAGGGCCCCGGGAAGTAGGGGCCGTGTGGTCGACCTGCTTCCAAGGGATGGCAGGGTCGACCACGTGTCCTGTCTGACTCGGTCCCGGGTCCGAGCTGCTGCGAGGTCGACCAGCTGTCCTGGCCAACTCGGGCACTATGACCGATGGTCGGAGATGTGGACCAGCTCTCCCAACAGACTCGGTCAAAGGTCTGAGCTGCCACGGTATCGAACATCTGTACCGGCTGACTCGGACGCATGGTCCTTGGAGCTGAGCGGTCGACCAGCTAGCCCGGTCAAAACGGGCCCTGTGACCGAGGGTGGAAGACATCGACCAGCTCTACCAATAGGCTCGGTCTCGGATCAGAGCTGCTGCGGTGTCGAACAGCTGTACCAGCTGACTCGGACCCATTGTCATTGAAGCTGCGGGGTCGATGAGCTGTCCCGGCTGACTCGGACCCTATTCCGACATGCCACGGGCTGAACCATTTGTCCCGGCCGAAATGGTCACAGTTTCCTTGGGTCGTGGGGTCGAACTGCTCTCCCAGCTGACACGGAACCCTGGTCCAAGGGGCCAAGTGGTGGACCAGCGATCCTGGCCTATGCTTTCCCTTGTCCGAGCAGCTGTGGAGTCGACCAGCTAATGCAGGCGACTCGGTCCCAGGTCCGAGGGGCCGAGGATGGGCAGCAATTACCAGTGGTCCCGGCCGACTCCCTCCTGTGTCCGAAGGGCCTGGCAGTCGACCAGCTGTCTCGGCAGACTCATTGCTTGGGGGCGTGGTGGAGTCGACCAGCTGTCCTGGCTGCCTGGGACACAATTCCTAGATGCCGCAATGGACACAAACACTCCCGGGTCACTCGAAACCTGGGACCGAGTGTCCGAGGGGTCGACCACTATCTGGGCCACCTAGGGCCCCTGGAAGGAGGAGCCGTGAGGTTGACATGGTTCCAAGGGATGGCAAGTTCGACCATCTGTCCTGTCTGGCTCGTTCCCAGATCAGAGCTGCTGCGAGCTCTACCAGCTCTCCCGGCCGACTCAGTCCTGGTCCGAGCTGCCACGGTGCTGACAAGCTCTCCTGGCCAACTTGGGCGCTGTGACCGAGGGCCAAGATGTGGACCAGATCTCCCAACAGACTCAGTCCAGTGTCTGAGCTGCCATGGTATCGAACAGCTCTACCAGCTGACTCAGACCCATGGTCCTTGGAGCTGAGCGGTTGACCAGCTCTCCCGGTCAAAACGGGCCCTGTGACCGAGGGTACAAGTCATCGACCATCTCTACCAATAGGCTCGATCCCGGGTCTGAGCTGCTGCGGTGTCGAACATTTGTCCCGGCCGACTCAGACCCAGGGTCCTTGGAGCCACCGGGTCGACCAGCTGTCCCAGCCGACTCGGTCTTGGTCCGAGCTGCCGCAGTGTCGTCCAGCTCTCCTGGCCAACTTGGGCCCTATGACCGAGGGTCGGAGATGTGGACCAACTCTCCCAACCGTCTCGGTCCAGGGTCTTAGGTGCCGCGGTGTGAAACAGCTGTACTGGCTGACTCGGACCCATGGCCCTTGGAGCTGCGGGGTCGATCAGCTGCCCTGGCTGTCTCGAACCTGATTCCGACATTTCATGTGCTGAACCATTTGTCCCGGCTGAAATGGTCCCGGTTCTGTGGGCCGTTGGGTCGACCTGCTCTCCCAGCTGACACGGAACCCTGGTCCAAGGGGCTGTGGTGGGGACCAGCGGTCCCAGCCAATGCTTTCCCTAGTCCGAGCTGCTGTGGGGTCGACCAGCTATTGCAGGCGACTCGGTCCCACGTCCGAATGTCCCAGGGTGGACATGGTTTACCAGTGGTCATGGCCGATTCGCTCCTGTGTCCGAAGGGCCTGGCAGTCGACCAGCTGTCACGGCTGACTTGCTTCTTGGGGGCGTGGTGCCACGAGGTTAACTAGCTGACCCAGCCGACATGCTCCTGGGTCCAAAGTACCTTGTGGTTGCCAAGTTGTCTGGGCGGATTCTGTCTCGGTTCTGAGAGTACGAGGGTTCGACCAGATGTCCCAGCCAACTCTGTCCCGGGTCCGAGGGGCCGTAGGATTGACCAGCTATACTGGCTGACTCGGTCACCAGTCTGAGCTGAGGTGGGATCGACCAGCTGTCCAGGCTGACTTGGAACCACGTCCGCAAAGCTGTGGGGTCGACCAGCTGTCCCAGCAAACTCGTTCCCGGGTCCGTACTGACGCAGTGTTGACCAGGTGTTCCGACCTCCTGGTCCCCGTGTCCGACCTGACGCAGGGTTGACCAGCTTTCCCGGCTGCTTCAGACCTATGTCCGAGGGACCGCAGGTTCGACCAGCTCTCCGGGCCTACTCGGAACCCGGGCCGACTCGGATCCCCGTCCGAGGGTCCATGTAGTTGACAAGAATCCCAGCTGACTAGATCCCCGGTCCCGAGGGTCCACAGGGTCCACCAGCTGTCCAGCCCGACTCGGTACCGTGGTCCGAGGCACTGAGGGGACAATGGACCGGGGGACTGATGGTACGAGGCCTTGAAGCACCGTGTTTTCACACAATGTCATGGCATGCTCCTCGTGTGGACCCTAGTACTGAGGGACCGAGGGTCTGAAGAGCCTTGGGGTCGACCAGCTGTCCCGGCCGCTTCAGGCCCCGTGTCCAAGAGATCACGTTGATAATACTCCCGGCCGATTCGTTCCTGTGTCCGAGGCTCTCAGATTAGGCAGGGTCGACCAGTTCTCCAGGCCAACTCGGACCACAGGACCGAGGGGCAGCAGGGTCACCCAGCTGGCCTGGCCGAAACTTTCCCTGGTCCAAACTGCCGAGGGGTTGACCAGCTGTCCCGGCTGACCTAGATACGGGTCCGAGGAGCTGTGGTGTTGAACAGGTATACAGGCCCACTCGGTCCCGGAAACGAGCTGCCATGGTGTCGACCAGCTTTCCCAGCCGAATGGTTTGCCGGTACCAAGGGGCCGTGGGGGCGACCAGCTGTCCCGGCTGACTGGGACCCAGTGTCCGAGATGCCACATTGTCGACAAACTCTCCCGGCAGACACGGACCACGGGACCGAGGGTCCAAGGTGTCAACAACTATCTTGGCCACCTAGGGCCCCGGGAATGAGGGGCCATGGGGTCGACCTGGTTCCAAGGGATGGCAAGGTCGACAATCTGTCCTGTCTGACTCGGTCCCAGGTCGGTGCTGCTGCGACGCCTACCAGCTGCCGCAGCCGACTCGGTACTGCTCCGAGCTGCCGTGGTGTCGACCAGCTCTCCTGGCCAATTCGGTCCCTGTGACCGAGGGACATGATGTGGACCAGCTCTCCCAACAGACTCGGTCCAGTGTCTGAGCTTCTGTGTTATCGAACCGCTCTACCGGCTGACTCGGACCCATGTTCTTTGGAGCTGAGCAGACAACCAGCTCTTTTGGTCAAAACGGACCCTGTGACCGAAGGTCAAAGACATCGAACAGCTCTAACAATAGGCTCGGTTCCGTGTCTGAGCTGCTGCGGTGTCAAACATTTCTCCCGGCCGACTCAGATCCAGGGTCCGAGGAGCCACGGGGTCGACAAGCTGTCCTGGCCGACTCGGTTCTGGTCCTAGATGCCATGGTGTCGACCAGCTCCCTTGGCCAACTCGGGCCCTGTGACCGAGGTTCAGAGATGTGGACCAGCTCTCCCAACAGTCTCGCTCCAGTGTCTGAGCTGCCGCTGTGTCAAACAGCTGTACCGGCTGACTCGGACCCATGGGCCTTGGAGCTGCGGGGTCGATCAGCTTCCCGCCTGACTCGGACCCGATTCAAACGTACCGTGGGCTGAACCATTTGTCTCTGCCGAAATGGTCCCGATTCCGAGGAGCCGTGTGGTCGACCTGCTCTCCCAGGTGACACGGAACCCTGGTCTGAGGGGCCGTGTGGTGGACCAGCGGTCCTGGCCGATGCTTTCCCTGGTCCGAGCTGCTGTGTGGTCGACCAGCTATCACAGGCGACTATGTCCCAGATCTGAGGGTCCGAATGTGGGCAGGGTTTACCAGTGGTCCCGTCCGACTCACTCCTGTGTCGGAATGGCCTGGCAGTTGACCAGCTGTCAAGGCCAACTCGCTGCTTGGAGGCGTGGTGCCAGGAGGTTAACCAGCTGTCCCTGCCAACACGGTCCCGGGTGCGAAGCGCTGTGGGGTTGACCAGTGTCCGGGCGGATTCTGTCCCGGGTCCGAGGGTCCGAGGGTTCAACCTGATGTCTCAGCCAACTCTGTCCTGGGTGTGAAGTGCCGTAGGGTTGACCAGCTATCCTGGCCGATTCGGTCTCGGGTCCGACCTCACGTGGGATCGGCCAGCTGTCCAGGCCGACTTGGAACCGCTTTCGCAGAGCCGTGGCATCGACCAGCTGTCCCAGCCCGCTAGTACCCGGGTCCGAGCTGACACAGTGTGGACCAGGTATTCCATCCTCCTAGGTCCCGTATCCGAGCAGACATGGGGTTCACCAGCTATCCTGGCCGACTCGGACCTAGGTCTAAAGGGCCGCATGGTCGACCAGCAATCCGGGCCATCTCGGAACCCGGGCTGACTCGGACCTTGTTCCGTGGGGCCATAGAGTCGACTAGAATCCCAGCAGACTGGATCCCGGTTCCAAGGGGCCACAGGGTCCACCAGCTGCCCAGCCCGACTCGGTACTCTGGTCCGAGGCACCGAGGGGTCAATGGACCATGGGAACGATGGTACGATGGCTCGAGGGGCTGCGTTTACATACAACTTCATGGCAAGCTCTTTCGTGTGGTCCCTAGTACTGAGGGACCTAGGGTCTGAAGAGGCTTGGGGTCCACCAGCTGTCCCGGCCGACTCGGGCCCCATGTCCAAGAGTTCCTGTGGTCGAACATATGTCCCAAACGATTTGTTCCTTTGTCCAAGGGTCTGAGATTGGGCAGGGTCGACAGTTCTCCTGTCCGACTCGGACTCTAGGACCGAGGGGCAGCAGGGTCACCTAGCTGTCCTGGCCGTCTCTTTCCCTTGTCCAAGATGCTGAGGGGTTGACCAGCTGTCCCAGGTGACACGGTCCCGGGTCCGAGGGAGCGAGGTTGGACAGAGTCCACCAGCTATCCCGGCTGACTCGGAACTGGGTTCGAAGGGCCGTGGTGTTGGACAGGTATACTGGCACACTAGGTCCCGGATCCGAGCTGCCGTGGGGTCGACCAGCTTTCCCAGCGGAATGGGACCCCAGGACCAAGGGGAGGTGTTATCGACCAGCTGTCCCCGCTGACTGAGACCCAATGTCCAAGCTGCCACAGTGTCGACAAAGTCTCCCTACTGACTCGGACCCCGGGGCCGAGGGTCCGAGGTGTCGACCGTTTTCCCTGCCACCTAGGTCCCCGGGAAGGAAGGGCCGTGTGGTCGACCTTGTTCCAAGGAGAGCAGGGTCGACCATCTGTCCTGTCTGACTCAGTCCCGGGTCCGAGCTGCTGCGAAGTCGCCCAGCTGTCCCAGCCGACTCGGTCCTGGTCTGAGCTGCACAGGTTTTGACCAGCTCTCCTGGCCAACTCGGGCCCTGTAACCGAGGGTCGGAGATGTGGACCAGCTCTCCCAACAGACTCGGTCAAGTGTCTGAGCGTCCGTGTTATCAAACAGCTGTACCAGCTGACTCGGACCCAAGGTCCTTGGCGCTGAGCGGTCGACCAGATCTCCCGGTCCAAACGGGCCCTGTGACTGAGGGTCCGAGACATCGACCAGCTCTACCAATAGGCTCGGTCCCGGGTCTGAGCTCCTGCGGTTTGGAACATTTCTGCCAGCCGACTCAGATCCAAGGTCCGAGGAGCCACAGTGTCGACTAGTTGTCCCGGCCGACTCGGTCCTGGTCCTAGCTGCCGCGGTGTCTACCAGCTCTCTTGCCCAACTCGGGTCGTGTGACTGAGGGTCAGAGATGTGGACCAGGTCTCCCAACAGTCCTGGTCCAGTGTCTGAGCTGCCGCGTTGTCAAACATCTGTACCAGCTGACTCGGACCCATGGTCCTTGGATCTGTGGGGTCGATCAGCTCTCCCGGCTGACTCGGACCTGATTCCGACGTGCCGCAGGTTGAACCATTTGTCCTGGCCGAAATGATCCCAGTTCCGTGTTGCCGATGGGTCGACCTGCTCTACCAGCTGACACGGAACCCTGGTCCGAGGGGCTGTGGGGTGGACCAGCGATCCTGGCCAATGCTTTCCCTGTTCCGAGCTGCTGTGGTTTCGACCAGCTATCGCAGACCACTCGGTCCCAAGTCCGAGGGTCCGAGGGTGGGCAGGGTTTACCAGTGGTCCCGGCTGACTTGGTCTTGTGTTTGAATGGCCTGGCAGTCACCAGGTGTCATGGCTGACTCGCTGCTTGGAGGCGTGGTGCCACGAGGTTGAACAGCTGACACGGCCAACACTGTACCGGGTCCGATGGGCTGTGGGGTTGACCAGGTGTCTGGGCCGATTCTGTTCCAGGTCTGAGGGTCCGAGGGTTCAACAAGATGTCCCAGCCAACTCTGTTCTTGGTGTGAAGTGCTGTAGGGTTCACCAGCTATCCTGGCCGACTCGGTCTCGGGTCCGACCTGACGTGGGATCGACAAGCTGTCCAGGCCGACTTGGAACCGCATCCGCAGAGCCCTGGGGTCGACCAGCTGTCCCAGCCCACTCGGACCCGTGTCCGAGCTGATGCAGTGTTGACCAGGTATTCCGTCTTCCTAGGTCACGTATCCGAGCTGAGAAGGGGTTGACCAGCTGTGCCGGCTGACTCGGACGTAGGTCCGAGGGGCCGCATTGTCGACCATCTCTCCGGGCCTAGTCGGACCCTGGGCCGACTTGGACCCTGGTGCGAACTGCCGCGGTGTCGACAAGGATCCCAGCTGACTAGATCCCCGGTGCCGAGGGGACACAGGGTCCACCAGCTGTCCAGCCCGAATCGTAAGAGTCTCCGAGGCACCGAGGGGAAAATGGACTGGGGGATCGATGGTACGAGGGCTCGAGGGGCCGTGTTTTCATACAACTTCATGTCAAGCTCTTTCATGTGGACCCTAGTACTGAGGGACCGAGGGGTTGAAGAGCCTTGGGGTCGACCAGCTGTGCCGGCCGACTCGGGCCCCGTGTCCAAGAGTTCACGTGGTCGAATATCGTCCCGGCCGATTCGTTCCTGTGTGCAAGGGTCTGAGATTGGGCAGGGTCGACCAGTTCTCCCGTCCGACACGGACACTGGGCCCGAGGGGCATCAGGGTCGCCCAGCTGCACTGGCCGACCCTTTCCCTGGTCCAAGTTGCCGAGGTGTTGACCAGCTGTCCCAGTGACACGGTCCTTGATCCTTGGGACCTAGGGTGGACGGAGTCGACAAGCGATCCCGGGTGACTTGGACCCGGGTCCGAGGAGCCGTGTTGTCGAACAGGTAAACTGGCCCACTCGGTCCCGGATCTGAGCTGCCGTGAGGTCTTCCAGCTTTCCCAGCCGAATGGGACCCCAGGACCAAGGGGCAGTGTGGTCGACCAGCTGTCCCGGCCGACTCGGTCCTGGTCCGAGGTGCCGCTGTGTCTACCAGCTCTCCTGGCCAACTCGGGCCCTGTGACCATGGGTCAAGTTGTGGACCAGCTCTCCCAACAAACTCGGTCCAGGGTCTGAGCTGCCGCGGTATCGAACAGTTGTACCGGCTGACTCGGAACCATGGTCCTTGGAGCTGAGTGGTCGACCAGTTCTCCCCATCAAAACAGGTCCTGGGACCGAGGGTCTGAGACATCACCAGCTCTACCAATACGCTCGGTGCCGGGTCTGAGCAGCTGCGGTGTCGAACATTTGTCCCGTCCGAATCAGAGCCAGGGTCCGAGGAGCCACAGGGTCGACCATCTGTCCCGGCTGACTCATCCTGGCCCGAGCTGCCGCGGTGTCGACCAGCTCTCCTGGCCAACTTGGGCCCTGTGAACAAGGGTTGGATATGTGGACCAGCTCTCCCAACAGACTCAGTCCAATATCTGAGCTGCCGCGGTGTCAAACATCTGTACCCGCTGACTCGGACTCATAGTCCTTGGAGCTGCGGGGTCGGTCAGCTGTCCTGGCTGACTCAGACCCGATTCCGATGTGCCGCGGGGTGAACCATTTTTCCCGGCCGAAATGGTCCTGGTTCAGTGGGGCCGTGGGGTCGACCTGCTCTCCCAGCTGACAGGGAACCCTGGTCTGAGGGGTCGTGGGGTGGACCAGCGATCCCGGCCGATGCTTTCCCTGGTCTGAGCTCTTGTGGGGTCGACCAGCAATCGCAGGAGACTCAGTCCCTGGTCCGAGGGTCCGAGTGTGGGCAGGGATTACCAGTGGTCCCGGCCGACACGTTCCTGTGTCCGAAGGGCCTGGCAGTCGACCAGCTGTCATGGCCCACTCGCTGCTTGGGGTCGTGGTGCCACTAGGTTGACCAGCAGACCCCGCCAACACAGTCCCGGGTCCGAAGTGCAGTGTGGTTGACCAGTTGTCCGGTCAGATCCTGTCTCAGGTCCGAGGGTGCTAAGGTTCAACCATATGTCCCAGCCAACGCTGTCCCGGGTCCGAGGGGACCTTAGGGTTGACCAGCTATCCTGGCTGACTCGGTCTCGGGTCCGACCTGACGTGGGATCGAACAGCTGTCCAGGCGGACTTGGAACCGCATCCGCAGAACCGTGGGGTTGACCAGCTGTCCAGGTGAACTCGGACCCAGGTCTGACCTGACGCAGTGTTAACCAGGTATTCCGTCCTTCTAGCTCCCGTGTAAGAGCTGACGCGGCATTGACCAGCTATCCCGGCCGACTCGGACACGAGTCTGACCTGACGCTCTGTTGACCAGGTATTCCGTCCTCCTAGATCCGTGTCCGAGTTGACGTGGTGTTGACCAGCTGTCCCGGCCGACTTGGTCCTATGTTCGAGGGGCGGCAGGGTCGACCAGCTGTCCTGGCTGCCTCGGACCCAATGTCCAAGGGTTCACGTGGTCGAATATTCATCCCAGCCGATTCGTTCCTATGTCCGAGGGTCTGATATTGGGCAGGGTCGACCAAATCTCCCTTCCGACTCGGACACTGGCACCGTGGGGCAGCAGGGTCGCCCAGCTGCCCAGGCCGTCTCTTTCCCTCGTCCAAGCTGCCGAGGTGTTGACCACCTGTCCCCGGTGACACAGACCCTGGTCCGTTGGACCGAGGGTGGACGGAGTCGACAAGCTATCCCGGCTGACAAGGTCCCAGGTCCGAGGAGCCATGGTGTTGAACAGGTATACTGACCACTCTGTCCCGAATCCGAGCTGCCGTGGGGTTGACCAGCTTTCCCAGCCGAATGGAACCCCTGGACCAAGGGGCCGTGTGTTCGACCAGCTGTCACGGCCGACTCGGTCCTGGTCCAATCTGCCACGGTTTCGACCAACTCTCCTGGCCAACTCAGGCCCTGTGACCAAGGTTCAAGATGTGGACCAGTTCTCCCAACAGATTCGGTCCAGGGTCTGAGATGCTGCGGTATCGAACAGTTGTACCGGTTGACTCAGACCCATGGTCCTTGGCGCTGAGCGGTCGACTACCTCTCCCAGTCAAAACGCGCCCTGTGACCAAGGTTCCGAGACATCGACCAGCTCTAACAATAGGCTCGGTGCCGGGTCTGAGCTGCTGCGGTGTCGAACATTTGTCCCGGCCGACACAGACCCAGGGTCCGAGGAGCCACGGGGTCGACCAGCTATCCCGGCCGACTCGGTCACCGTACGAGCTGCCGCAGTGTCGACCACCTCTCCTGGCCAACTTGGGCCCTGTGACCAAGGGTCGGAGATGTTGAAGAGCTCTCCCAACAGACTCGGTCCAGTCTCTGAGCTGCCGTGCTGTCAAACAGCTATGCCGGCAAACTCGGACCCATGGTCCTTGGAGCTGCGGTGTTGATCAGCTATCCCAGCTGACTCGGACCAAATTCCAACGTGCCGTGGGCTGAACCATTTATCCCAGCCTAAATGTTCCCAGTTCCGTGGGGCCAGTGGGGTCGACCTGCTCTCCCAGCTGACACAGAACCCTCGTCCGAGAGGCCCTGGGGTGGGCCAGCGAACGCGACCGATGCTTTCCCTAGTCTGGCTACTGTGGGTTCGATCAGCTATCATAGGCAACTCGCTCCCAGGTCCGAGGGTCTGAGGGTGTGCAGGGTTTACGAGTGGTCCCGGCGACTTGCTCCTGTATCCGAAGGGCCTGGCAGTCGACCAGCTGTAACGACCTACTCGCTGCTTGGGGGTGTGGTGCCACGAGGTTGACCAATTACCCGGCTGATATAGTGCCGTGTCCGAAGGGCCGTGGGGTTCACCAGTTTTCCGGGCGGATTCTGTCCCGGGTCCGAGGGTCCGAGGGTTTGACCAGATTTCCCAGCAAACTCTATTCTGTGTCCGAGGGGTCGTAGGGTTGACCAGCTATCCTGGCTGACTTGGTCTCAGGTCCGAGCTGACATGGGATCGACCAGATATCCAGGCGGACTTGGAACCACATCCGCAGAACCGTGGGGTTGACCAATGTCCCAGACCCCTCGGACCTGGGCCCGACCTGATGCAGTGTTGACAAGGTATTCCGTCCTCCTAGGTCCCATGTCTGAGCTGACGTGTTGTTGACCAGCTGTCCGGGCCTACTCGGACCATGGTCCAAGGGTCCGCAGTGTCGTCCAGCTGTCCGGGATAACTCAGACACCGGGCCGACTCGGACCGCGGTCTGAGGTGCCGCAGAGTCGACAAGATTCCAGAAGAATAGATCCCCAGTTCCGAGGGGCCACAGGGTCCACCAGCTGTCCAGCCCGACTCGGTATCGGGCTCCGAGGCACCGAGGGGACAATGGACCGTGGGACCAATGATACGAGGGCTCGGGGGCAGTGTTTTCATACAACATCATGGTAGCTATTTCGTGTGGACCCAGGTACTGAGGGTCGAGGGTCTTATAAGACTTGGGGTCGACCAGCTGTCCCGGCCGACTCGGGCCCTGTGTCCAAGTGTTCACATGGTCGAATATTCATCACCACCGATTCATTCCTGTGTCCGAGTGTCTGAGAATGGGCAGGGTCGACCAGTTCTGCCAGCCGACTCGGACCCCGGGACCGAGGGGAAGCAGGGTCGCCCAGCTGCCATGGCCAACTCTTTCCCTGGTCCAAGCTGCCGAGGGGTTGACCAGCTGTCCCAGGTTACACAGCCCCGAGTCCGATGGGCAGAGAATGGACTGAGTCGCTCAGCGATCCCTGCTGACTCAGACCCGGGTCCGAGGAGCAGTGGTGTCGAACAGGTATAGTGGCCCACTCGGTCCCTGATCCGAGCTGCTGAGAGGTCGACCAGCTTTCCCAGCCTAATGGGACCCAGGGACCAAGCATCCGAGGGGCGACCAACTCTCCCAGCTGACTGGGACCCAGTGTCCGAGCTGCCACAGTGTCGACAAACTTTCCCGGCTGACTCGGACCCCAGGACCGAGGGTCCGAGTGGTCTACCACTTTCCTGGCCACCTAGGACTCTGGGAACGAGGGGCCGTGTTGTCGACCTGGTTCCAAGGAACGGCAGGGTCGACCATCAGTCTTCTCTGACTCAGGTCCCGGGTCCGAGCTGCTGCGAATTCGACCAGCTGTCCCGGCCGACTTGGTCATGGTCCGAGCTGCTGCAGTGTCGACCAGCTCTCCTGGTCAACTCGGGTCCTGTGACCGATGGTCGGAGATGTTGACCAGCTATCCCAACAGACTCGGTCCAGTATCTGAGCTGCCGTGGTGTCAAACAGATCTACCGGCTGACTCGGACCCATGGTCCTTGGAGCTGCAGGGTCGATCAGCTGTCCCAGCTTATTCGGACCTGATACGGACGTGCCATGGGCTGAACCTTTTGTCCCGGCCGAAATGGTCCCGGTTCCATGGGGCCGTGTGGTCGACCTGCTCTCCCAGCTGACAGGGAACCCTTGTCTGAGGGGCCGTGGGGTGGACCAGCGGTCCCGGCCGATGCTTTCCCTGGTCCGAGATGCTCCGGGGTCTACCAGATATCGCAGGCAACTCGGTCCCAGGTCCGAGGTTCCGAGGGTGGGCAGGGATTACCAGTGGTCCCAGCTGACTCGCTCCTGTGTCCGAAGGGCCTGGCAGTCGACCAGCTGTCATGGCAGACTCGCTGCTTGGGGGCGTGGTGCCACGAGGTTGACCAGCTGACCCGGCCAACACGGTCCCTGGTCCGAACGGCAGTGGGGTGGACCAGTTGTCCAGGCGGATTCTGTCCCGGGTCCAAGGGTCCAAGGGTTCAACCAAATGTCCCAGCCAACGCTACGCCGGGTCGGAGGGGCCGTAGGATTGACCAGCTATCCTGGCTGACTCGGTCTCTTGTCCGAGCTGACGTGGGATCAACCATCTGTCCAGGAGGACTTGGAACCGCATCCACAGAGCCGTGGGGTCGACCAGGTGTCCAAGCCCACTCGGACTCAGGTCCGACCATACGCAGTGTTAACCAGGTATTCTGTCCTCCTAGGTCCCGTGTAAGAGCTGACGCGGCGTTGACCAGCTCTCCCGGCCGACTCAGACCCGGGTCTGAACGGATGCTGTGTTGACGAGGGGTTCCGTCCTCCTAGGTCCCATGTCCGAGCTGAGGCGTGGTTCACCATGTGTCCCGGCCGAACTGGACCTAAGTACGAGGGGCCACAGTGTCGACCAAATGCCAGGCCTACTCGGACTTCGGGACGACTCGGACCCCGGTCCGAGGGGCCGCGGAGTCGACAAGAATCCCAGCTGACTAGATCCCCGGTTCCGTGGGGCCACTGGGTCCACCACCTGTCCAGCCCGACTCGGTACTGTGGTCCGAGGCACCGAGGGGAAAATGGACCGGGGGACCGATTTTACGAGGGCTGGAGGGTCCGCGTTTTCATGCAACTTCATGGCAAGCTCTTTCGTGTGGACCCTAGTACGGAGGGACCGAGGGTCTGAAGAGCCTTGGGTTCAACCAGCTGTCCCGGCCGACTCGGGCCCCGTGTCCAAAATTTCACGTTGTGGAATATTCGTCCCGGCTGATTCGTGACTGTGTCTGAGGGGCTGAGATTGGGCAGGGTCGACCAGTTTCCCGGCCAACTCGGACCCCTGGACCGAGAGATACCAGGGTAGCCCAGCTGCCCTGGCCTACTCTTTCCCTGGTCCAAGCAGCCGAGGGGTTGACCAGCTCTCCCGGCTGAGTGGGACCCAGTGTCCGAGCTGCTGCAATGTCGACATACTCTCCCGGCTGACTCGGATCCCGGACCCAGGTTCCGAGTGGTCAACCACTGACCCGGCCACCTCAGGCCCCGAGAAAAATGGGCCGTGGGGTCAACCTGGTTCCAAGGGATGGCAGGGTTGACCAACTGTCCTGTCTGACTCGGTCCCGGGTCCGAGCTGATGCGAGGTCTACCATCTGCACCAGCCGACTCGGTCCTGGTCCGAGCTAGTGCTGTGTCGACAGCTCTGCTGACCAACTCGGGCCCTGTGACCGAGGGCCAAGATGTGGACCAGCTCTCCCAACAGACTCGGTCCAGGGTCTGAGCTGCCGCGGTATCGAACAGCTGTACCGGCTGACACAGACCGATGGTCCTTGGAGCTGAGCAGTCGACCAGCTCTCCCGGTGAAAACGAACCCTGTGACTGAGGGTCCGAGACATCAACCAGCTCTACCAATTGCTCGGTTCCAGGTCTGAGCTGCTGGGGTGTCGAACATTTTTCCCGGCCGACTCAGACCCTGGGTCTGAGGAGCCACGGTGTCGACCAGCTGTCCTAGCCGACTCGGTCCTTCTCCGAGCTGCCGCGGTGTCGACCAGCTCTCCTGGGCAACTTGGGCCCTGTGACTGAGGGTCGGAGATGTGGACCAACTCTCCCAACAGACTTGGTCCAGTGTCTCAGGTTCCGCGGTGTGAAAAGCTGTACCAGCTGACTTTGATCCATGGTCCTTGGAGCTGCAGGGTTGATCAGCTGTCCCGGCTGACTCGGAGGTGATTCCGATGTTCCGCGCGCTGAACCATTTGTCCCGTCCGAAATGGTCCCGGTTCCGTGGGGCCGTGGGTTCGACCTGCTCTCCCAGCTGTCACGGAACCTTGGTCCATGGGGCCGTGTGGTAGACCAGCTGTCCCGGCCGATGCTTTCCCTCTTCCGAGCTGTTGTGGGCTCGACCAGCTATCGCAGGCGACTAGGTCCCAGGTCCGAGGGTCCTAGGGTGGGCAGGGATTACCAGTGGTCCAGGCCGACTCGCTCCTCTGTCCGAAGGGCCTGGCATTCGACCAGCTATCATGGCCAACTCGCTGCTTGGGGACGTGCTGCCACGTGGTTGACCAGCTGACCAGGCAGCCACGGTCCCATATCCGAAGGTCCGTGGGGTTGACCAGGTGTCTGGGCGTATTTCTTCCCGGGTATGAGGGTCCGAGTGTTCTACCAGATGTCCCAGGCAACTCTGTCTGTGATCCGCGGGGCCGTAGAGTTGACCAGCTATACTGGCCGACTCGGTCTCGGTTCCGAGCTTACGTGTATCCACCAGCTGTCCAGGCCGAATTGGAACCACATCTGCAGAGCCGTGGGGTCGACCAGCAGTCCCAGCCCACTCGGACCCGGGTCCGAGCTGATGCAGTGTTGACAAGGTATTCTGTCCTCCTAGGATCCGTGTCGGAGCAGACGCAGGGTTCACCATCTCTCCCGGCCGACTCGGACCAAGGTGCGAGGGGCCGCAGGTTCGACCACCTGTCCGGGCCTACTCGGACCCCGGGCCGAATCGGACCAAGGTCCCTGGTGCCGCGGAGTCCACAAGAATCCCAGCTGACTAGATCCCCAGTACTGAGGGGCCACACGGTCAACAAGCTGTCCAGCCCGACTCGGTACCAGGCTCCGAGGCACCGAGGGGAAAATCGACCACGGGACCGATGGAATGAGGGCTCGAGGGGCCGCGTGTTCTTACACCTTCATTGCAAGCTCTTTCGTGTGGACCCTGGTACTGAGGGACCGAGGGTCTTAAGAGCCTTGGGGTCGACCAGATGTCCCGGCCGCCTCGGGCCCCATGCCATAGATTTCACATGGTCGAATAATCGTTCCGGCCAATTCGTGACAGTGTCCGAGGGTCTGAGATTGGGGAGGGTCGACCAGTACTCTCGGCCGACTCAGACACCGGGACCGAGGGGCAGCAGGGTTGCCCAGCTGCCCTGGCCCATATTTTCCCTGGTCCAAGCTGCCGAGGGGTTGACAAGCTGTCCCAGCTGACTGGGACCCAGTGTCCAAGTTGCCGCAGTGTTGACAAACTCTCCCGGCTGACTCGGAACCTGGGTTCAGGGTCTGAGGGTTCGACCACTGTCCCGGCCACCTAGGGCCCTGGGAAGTAGGGGTGTCGGGTCGACCTGGTTCCAAGGGACGGCAAGGTCGACCATCTGTCGTGTTTGACTTGGTCCCGGGTCCTAGCTGCTGTGAGGTCGACCAGCTGTCCCAGCCGACTCAGTCCTGGTCCAAGCTGCCGCGGTGTTGACCAGCTCTCCTGGCCAACTCGGGCCCTGTCACCGAGGGTCGGAGACATCGACCAACTCTACCAATATGCTCGGTCCCGGGTCTGAGTTGCTGCGGTGTCGAACATTTATCCCGGCCAACTCATACCCTGGGTCCAAGAAGCCACGGGGTCGACCAGCTGTCCCGGCACATTCGGTCCTGGTCCGAGCTGCCGCGGTTTCGACCAGCACTCCTGGCCAACTTGGGCCCAGTGACCAATTGTCGGAGATGTGGACGAGCTCTCCCAACAGTCTCGGTCCAGTATCTGAGCTGCTGTGGTGTCAAACAGCTGTACCGGCTGACTCAGACCCATGGTTTTTGGAGTGTCGGGGTCGATCAGCTGTCCCGGCTGACTCGGACCTGATTCCGACGTGCCACGGGCTGAACCATTTGTCCCAGCCTAAATGGTCCCGGTTCCGTGGGGCAGTGGGGTCGATCTGCTCTCCCATCTGACACGGAATCCTGGTCCGTGGGGCCGTGGGGTGGACAAGTGGTCCTGGCCGATGCTTTCCCTGGTCCGAGCTGCTGTGTGGTGGACCAGCTATCACAGGCAACTCGGTCCCAGGTCCGAGGGTCCGAGGGTGGCAGGGTTTACCAGTGGTCCCGGCCGACCTGCTCCTGTGTCCGAAGGGCCTGGCAGTCGACCAGCTGTCACGGCCGACTCGCTGCTTGTGGGCGTGGTGCCACGAGGTTGTCCAGCTGACTCGGCTGACACTCTCCCGCGTCTGAAGGTCCGTGGGGTTGACCAGTTGTCCTGGCGGATCCTGTCCTGGGTCCGATGGTCCGAGTGTTCAACCAGATTTCCCAGCCAACGCTGTCCCGGGTGTGAAGGGCCTAGGGTTTACCAGCTATCATTGCCGACTCGGTCTAGGGTACGAGCTGACGTGGGATCGACAGCTATCCAGGCGGATTGGAACCACATCCGCAGAACCGTGGGGTTGACCAGCTGTCCCAGCCCACTCGGACCCTGGTCCGACCTGACGCACTGTTAACCAGATATTCCGTCATCCTAGGTCCAGTGTAAGAGCTGACGTGGCGTTGATCAATGGTCCCGGCCGATTCGGACTTAGGTCCGAGGGGCCGCAGGGTCGAGCACCTATGCGGGACTCCTCGGACCCCGGGCCAACTCAGATCACGGTCCGAGGGGCTGCGGAGTTGGCTCGAATCCCAGCTGACTAGATCCCTGGTTCCGAGGGGCCACAGGGTCCACCAGCTCTCCAGCCCAACACGCCGAGTCTTTCCCTGGTCCAAGCTGCCGACAGATTGATCAGCTGTCCCAGTTGACACGGTCCCGTGTCCGAGGGGACGAGGGTGGATGGAGTCCACCAGCGATCCCGGCTGACTCGGACCCGGGTCCGTGGAGCCATGGTGTCACACAGCTATACTGGCCCACTCGCTCCTGGATCCGAGCTGCCGTGTTGTAGACCAGCTTTCCCAGACAAATTGGAACCTGGGACAAGGGGCCGTGGGGTGGACCAGATATCCCGGCCGACTTGGTCCTGGTCCGAGCTGCCATGGTGTCGACCAGCTCTCCTGGCCAACTTGGGCCCTGTGACTGAGGGTCGGAGATGTTGAACAGCTCTCCCAAAAGTCTCGGTCCAGTGTCTGAGCTGCCGCAGTGTCAAACATCTGTACCGGCTGACTCGGACCCATGGTCCTTGGAGCATCGGGGTCGATCAGCTGTCTCGGCTGACTCGGACCCTATTCCGACGTGCGGCGTGCTGAACCATTTGTCCCGGCCGAAATTGTCCCGGTTCCGTGGAGCCGTGGTATCGACCTGCTCTCCCAGCTGACACGGAACCCTGGTCAGAGGGGCCGTGGGGTGGACCAGCTGTCCCGGCTGATGCTTTCCCAGGTCCGAGCTGCTCTGGGGTCGACCAGCTATCACAGGTGACTCGGTCCCAGGATGCTTGGGTCTGAGGGTGGGCAGGATTTACCAGTGGTCCCGGCCGACTCGCTCATGTGTCTGAAGGGCCTGGCAGTCGACCAGCTGTCACGGCCGACTCACTGTTTGTGGGCGTGTTGCCACGAGGTTGATCAGCTGACCCGGCCGACACGTTCCCGGGTCCGAAAGGCCTTGGGGTTGACCAATTGTCCGGGCGGATTCTGTCCCGTGTCCGAGGGTCCGAGGGTTTGACCAATTGTCCCAGCCACCTCTGTCCTAGGTCCGAGGGGCCGTAGGTTTAGACCAGCTATCCTGGCCGACTCTGTCTCGGGTCTGAGGTGACGTGGGATTGACCAGCATTCCCCGCCACCATGGAAAAGCATCCGCAGAACCGTGGGGTCGACCAGCTGTCCCGGCAAACTCGGACCCGGGTCTGAGCTGACGCAGTGTTGAGCAGGTATTCCGACCTCCTAGTCCCCGTGTCCGAGCTGATGCGGGGTTGACCAGCTGTCCCGGCTGATTCAGACCTAGGTCCAAGGGGCCGCATAGTCGACCACCTGTACGGGCCTACTTGGACTCCGGGCCGAATCGGACCACGGTCCGAGGGTCCATCGAGTTGACAAGAATCTCAGCTGAATATATCCCCAGTTCCGAGGGGCCACAGGGTCCACCAGCTGTCCAGCCCTACTCTGTACCGTGGTCCGAGGCACCGAGGGGACAATGGACCGGGGGACAGATTGTACGAGACCTCGAGGGGCCGCGTTTTCATACAATGTCATGGCAAGCTCTTTCTTGTGGACCCTAGTACTGAGGGAGCGAGGGTCTGAAGAGCCTTGCGGTCGACCAGCTGTCCCGGCTGACTCGGGCCCCATGTACAAGAATTCACGTGGTCGAATATTAGTCTCCGCCGATTGGTTCTTGTGTCCGAGGTTCCGAGATTGGGCAGAGTCGACCAGTTCTCCTGGCTGACACGGACCCCGGGCCCAAGGGGCAGCAGGGTCACGCAGCTGACTTCACTGACACTTTCACTTGTCCAAGCTGCCGAGGGGTTGACCAGCTGTCCCAGGTGACACGGTCCCGCGTCCAAGGGGCCAAGGGTGGAAGGAGTCGACCAGCTATATCGGCTGACTCGGACCCACGTCCGAAGATCCGTGGTGTCAAACAGGTATACTGGCTCATATGGGCCAGGATCCGAGCTGCCGTGGGGTCGACCAGCTTTCCCAGCGGAATGGGACCCCGTGACCAAGGGGCCGTGGGGTCGACCAGCTATCCCTGCTTACTGGGACCCAGTGTCCCAGCTGCCACAATGTCGACAATCTCTCCCGGCTGACTCGGACCCCGGGACCGAGGGTCCGAAGTGTCGACCACTATCTCGGCCACCTAGGGCCCTGGGAAGGAGGGGCCATGTGGTTGACCTGGTTCCAAGGGACGGCAGGTCAATCATCTGTCCTGTCTGACACGGTCCCGAGTCCAAGCTGCTGCGAGGTCGACCAGCTGCCCCAGCCGACTTGGTACTGGTCCGAGCAGCCGCGGTGTTGACCAGCTCTCCTGGCCAACTCGGGCACTGTGACCAAGGGCCAAGATGTGGACCATCTCTCCCAACAGACTCGGTCCAGGGTCTGAGCTGCCGCAGTATCGAACAGCTCTACCGGCTTACTCAGACCCATGGTCCTTGGAGCTGAGTTGTCGACCAGATCTCCCTGTCAAAACGGGCCCTGTGACCAAGGGTCCGAGACATCGACCAGCTCTACCAATTGGCTCGGTCCCGGGTCTGAGCTGCTGCCGTGTCGAACATTTGTCCCGGCCGACTCATAACCAGGGTCCGTGGAGCCACGGTGTCGACCAGCTTTCCCGGCCGACTCGGTCTTGGTCCGAGCTGCTGCGTTGTCGACCCGCTCTCCTGGCCAACTCGGGCCCTGTGACCGAGGGTCGGAGATGTGGACCAGCTCTCCCAACAGACTCCGTCCAGTGTTTGAGCTGCCACGGTGCCAAACCGCTGTACCAGCTGACTCGGACACATGGTCCTTGGAGCTGCAGGGTCGATCAGCTGTCCCGGATGACTCGGACCCGATTCCAATGTGCCGGGGGCTGATCCATTTTTCCCGGCCGAAATTTTCCTGGTTCCGTGGGGCCGTGGGGTCGACCTGCTCTCCCAGCTGACACGGATCCCTGGTCCGAGGGGCCGTGGGGTGGACCAGCGGTCCTGGCCGATGCTTTCCCTCGTCCGAGTTTCTGTGGGCTCGACCAGCTATCGCAGGCGCCTATGTCCCTGGTCCGAGGGTCCGAGGGTGGGAAGGGTTTACCAGTGGTCCCGGCCAACTTGCTCCTTTGTCCGAAGGCCTGGCAGTCAACCAGGTGTCATGGCTGACTCGATGCTTGGGGGCGTGGTTCCATGAGGTTGACCAGATGACCCGGCCGACAGTCAGGGTCCAAATGGCTGTGTGTTGGACTAGAGCTCTGGGCAGATACTCTCCCGGTTCCAGTGTCCGAGAGTTCGTCCAGATGTCCCAGCCAACACTGTCCCGGGTCCGAGGGGCCGTAGGTTTGATCAGCTGTCCTGGCCGAATCGGTCACGGGTTCGAGCTGACATGGGATCGCCCAGGTGTCCAGGGTGACTTGGAATCGCATCCGCAGAGCCATAGGTTCTACCAGCTATCCCAGCCCACTCGGACCCATGTCCAAGCTGACTCAGTGTTGACCAGCTTTTGTCCTCCTAGGTCCCGTGTCCGAGCTGACGCGGTGTTGACCAGCTGTCCTGGCCGACTCAGACCTAGGTCTGAGGAACCACAGTGTCGACCAGCTGTCCAGGCCTACTCGGACCATAGGCTGACTCGGACCCCGGTCCGAGGTGCCGCGGAGTCGACAAGAATCCCAGCTGACTAGATCCCCGGTTCCGAGGGGCCACAGGGTCCACCTGCTGTCCAGCCCGACTCGGTATTGTGTTCCGAGGCACAGAGGGGACAATGGACTGGGGGACGAATGGTACGAGGGCTCGAGGGGCCGCGTTTTCATACAACTTGATGGCAAGCTCTTTCGTGTGGACCCTAGTATTGGGGGACTGAGTTTCTGAAGAGGCTTGGGGTCGACCAGCTGTCCCGGCTGACTCGGGCCCCGTGTCCTAAATTCCACATGGTCGAATATTCGTCCTGGCCGATTCGTTCCTGTGTCTGAGTGTCTGAGATAGGGCAGGTTCGACCAGTTCTCCTGGCCGACTCGGAACCCCGGGATCGAGGGGCAGCCGGGCAGCCCAGCTGCCCTGACTGACCCTTTCCCTATTCCAAGCTGCCGACGAATTGATCAGCTGTCCCAGGTGACACGGTCCCGTGTCCAACCGGCTGACTGTGAACAGAGTCGCTCACCTATCCCGGCTGACTCGGACACTGTTCCAAGGAGCCATGGTGTCGAAAAGCTATACTGGCCCACTCTGTCCCGAATCCGATCTGCCGTGGGTTTGACCAGCTTTCCCATCCAAATGGGACCACGGGACCAAGGGGCAGTGTTGTCGAACAGATGTCCCGGCCGAGTCGGTCCTGCTCCGAGCTTCTGTGATGTCGACCAGCTCTCCTAGCCAACTCGGGCCCTGTGACCGTGGGTCCGAGATGTGGACTAGCTCTCCCAACAGGCTCGGTCCAGTGTCTGAGCTGCCGCGGTGTCAAACAGCTGGAGCGGCTCACTCTGACCCATGGTCCTTGGAGCTGCGTGGTCGATCAGCTCTCCCGGCTGACTCTGACCCGATTCCGACGTGCCGCAGGCTGAACCATTTCTCCCGGCCGAAATGGTCCTGGTTCCGTGGGGCTGTGGGGTCGACCTGCTCTCCCAGCTGACACGGAACCCTGGTCCGAGGGGCCGTGGGGTTGACCAGTGGTCCCGGCCAATGCTTTCCCTGCTCCGAGCTGCTGTGGGGTCGACCAGCTATCTCAGGCAACTCGGTCCCAGGTACGAGGGTCCGAGGGTGGGAAGGGTTTACCAGTGATCCCGGCCAACTCGCTCCTGTGTCTGAAGAGCCTGGCAGTTGACCAGCTGTCACCTCCGACTCGCTGCTTTGGGCGTGGTGCCACGAGGTTGACCAGCTGAACCGGGTGACAGGGTCCAGCGTCCGAAGAGCCGTGGGTTTGACCAGGTGCCCGGGCAGATACTGTCCCGGGTCCAAGGGTCCGAGGGTTCGACCAGATGTCCCAGCCAACTCTGTCCCTAGTCCGAGGGACCATCGGTTTGACCAGGTATCCTGGACGACTTGGTCTCAGGTCTGAGCTGACGTAGGGTCGACCAGCTTTCCAGGCCGACTTGGAACCGCATCCGCAGAGCCGTTGGGTCGACCAGCTTTCCCAGGCCACTCGGACCCGGGTCCGAGCTGACGCAGTGTTGACCAGGTATTCTGTCCTCCTAGGTCCCGTGTCCACACTGACGTGGAGTTGAAAACCTGCCCTGGCCGACTCGGACCTTGGTCCAAGGGGCCGCAGGATCGACCAGCTGTCCGTGCCTACTCGGAACCCGGGGCCGACAAGGACCCCGGTCCGAGGGGCCGCGGAGTAGAGAAGAGTCCCAGCTGACTAGATCCCTGGACCGATGGGCCACAGGGTCCACCAACTGTCCATCTCGATTCGGTACCGGGCTCCAAGGCACCGAGGGCAAAATGGACCAGGGGACCGATGTTGCGAGGGCTCGAGGGGCCACGTTTTCATACAACTTCATGGCATTCTCTTTCGTGTAGACCCTAGTACTGAGGGACCAAGGGTCTGAGGAGCCTTGGGGTCGACCAGCTGTCCCGGCCGACTCGGCCCCGTGTCGAAGATTTCACGAGGTCACGTAATCATCCCGGCTGATTTGTTCCTGTGTCCGAGGGTCTGAGATTGGGCAGTGTCGACCAGTTCTCCCGGCCGACTCAGACCTGAGGACTGAGGGGCAGCAGGATCGCCCAGCTGCCCTGGCCAACACTTTCCCTTGTCCAAGCTGCCGAGGGCTTGACGAGCTGTCCCAGGTGACACGGTCCCTGGTCCGAGGGGACGAGGGTGGACGGAGTCGACCAGCTATCCCGGCTGAATCGGACCCGTGTCTGAGGAGCCATGGTGTCAAACAGGTATACTGGCACACTCGGTCCCAGATCCGAGCTGCCGTGGGGTTGACCAGCTTTCCCAGCCGAATGGGACCCCGGGACCAAGGGGCCATGGGATCTACCAGATGTCCCAGCTGACTCAGTCCTGCTCTGAGCTTCCGCGGTGTCGACCAGCTCTCCTGGCCAACTTGGGCCCTATGACCGTGGGTCGGAGATGGGGACCAGCTCTCCCAACAGTCTCGGTCCAGTGTCTGAGCTTCCGCGGTGTCAAACAGCTGTAGCAGCTGACTCAGACCCTTGGTCCTTGTCAGCTGTCCCGGCTGATTCGGACCCGATTCTGACGTGCCGCAGGCTGAACCATTTGTCCCGGCCGAAATGGTCACGGTTTCGTGGGGCCGTGGTGTCGACCTGCTCTCCCAGCTGACATGGAACTCTGGTCCGAGGGGCAGTTTGGTGTACCAGCGGTCCTGGGCGATGCTTTACCTGGTCCGAGCTGCTGCAGGGTCGACCAGCTATCACAGGCAACTCGGTCCCAGGTCCGATGGTCCGAGGGTGGGCAGGATTTACCAGTGGTCCAGGCGAATCGCTCCTTTGTCTGAAGAGCCTGGCAGTTGACCAGCTGTCACGTCCGACTCGCTGCTTGGGGGCGTGTTGCCACGAGGTTGACCAGCTGACCCGGGCGACAGGTTCCAGCGTCCGATAGGCCGTCGGTTTGAACAGTTGTCCGGGCGGATTCTGTCCCGTGTCCGAGGTTACAAGTGTTCGATCAGATGTCCCAGCTAACTATGTCCCGATTCCGAGGGTCCGTAGGTTTGATCAGCTCTCCTCGCCGACTCGGTCTCGGGTCCGAATTGTAATGGGATCGACCAGATTTCCAAACCGACTTGGAACCGCATCCGCAGAGCCGTGGGGTCAACCAGCTGTCCAGCCCCCTTGGACTCGGGGCCGAGCTGATGCAGTGTTGACCTGGTATGGCGTCCTCCCAGATCCCATGTCCGAGCTGACGTGGGGATGACCAGCTGTCCCAGCAGACTCAGACCTAGCTCCTAGGGGCCACAAGGTCGACCATCTGTCCCGGCCGACTCGGGCCCTGTTTCGAAGTGTTCACGTATTCGAGTATCTGTCCCGTCAGATTCGTTCCTGTGTCCGAGGGTCTGAGATTGGGCATGGTCGACCTGTTCTCACGGCTGACTCGGACCCCGGGATCGAGGGGCAGCAGGGTTGCCCAGCTGCCCTGGCCGACGCATTCCCTCGTACAAGCTGCCGAGGGGTTGACCAGCTGTCCCAGTTAACACGGTCCCGAGTCTGAGGTGCCAAGGGTGGACAGAGTCGACCAGCTATCCCTGCTGACTCAGACCCGATTCTGAATTGCCGCGGGCTGAACCATTTGCCCCGGCCGAAATTGTCCAGGTTCCTTGGGGCTGTGGGGTCTACTTGCTCTCCCAGTTGACACGGAACACTGGTCCAAGGGGCCGTGTGGTGGACCTGCGTTTCCCGCCGATGATTTCCCCGGTCCGAGCTGTTGTGGGGTACCATCTATCACAGGTGACTCGGACACATGTCTGAGGGTCTGATTGTGTGCAGGGTTTACCAGTGGTCCCGGCCGACTCACTCCTGTGTCCAAAGGGCCTAGCCGTCAACGAGCTGTCACGGCCAACTCGCTGCTTGGGGCATGGTGCTACGAGGGTGACCAGCTGAACCGGCTGACACGGTCCCGGGTCCGTAGGGACGTGGGGTAGACCAGTTGTCCGGGCTTATTCTGTCCCGGGTCCGAGGGTCCGAGGGTTCCACCAGATGTCCCAGCAAACACTGTCCCGGGTCCGAGGGGCCTTAGGTTTGATCAGCTATCCTGGCCATCTCGGTCTCAGTTCCGAGCGACATGTGATGGACCAGCTGTCCAGGCCGTCTTGGATCAGCATCCGCAGAGCCGTGGGGGTGACCAGCTGTCCCAGCCCACTCGGACACCGGTCCGAGCTGACGCAGTGTTGACCAATTGTTCCGTCCTCCTAGGTGCCATATCCGAACTGACACGGGGTTGACAAGGTGTCCCGGCCGACTCGGACCTAGGTCCGATGGGCCACAGTTTCGACCAGCTGTCCGGGCCTACTCGGACCCGGGGCCCACACGGACACCGGTCCGAGGGGCTGCAGAGTCGAAAAGAATCCCAGCTGACTAGATTCCTGGTTCCGAGGGGCCACAGGGTCCACCAGCTGTCCAGGCCGACTCAGTACCGGGCTGCGACGCACCGAGGGGAAAATGGACCGGGGGAACGATGGTACGAGGGCTCGAGGGGCCGCGTTTTCATACAACATCATGGCAAGCTCTTTCGTGTGGACCCTAGTACTGAGGGACCGAGGGTCTGAAGAGCCTTGGGGTCGACCAGCTGTCCCAGCCGACTCGGGCCCCCTGTCCAAGAGGTCACGAAGTCGAATAATCGTCCCGGCCGATTTGTTCCTGTGTCCGAGGAACTCAGATGGGTTGACCAGCTGTCCCAGGTGACACGGTCCCGGGTCCGAGGGGCGGAGGATGGACGGAGTCGACCAGCGATCCCAGCTGACTCGGACCCAGGTCCAAGGAGCCGTGGTGTCGAACAGATATACTGTCCCACTCGGTCCTGGATCCGAGCTGCCTTGTGGTCGACCAGCTTTCCCAGCCGAATGGGACCCCGGTACCTAGGGGCCGTGGGGTCGACCACTGTCCCGGCAACCTAGTCCCCAGGGAACGTGGGGCCGTGGTGTCTTCCTGGTTCCAAGGGATGGCAGGCTCGACCATCTTTCCTGTCTGACTCGGTCCCTGGTCCGAGCTGCTTCGAGGTCGACAAGCTCTCCCGGCCGACTCGGTCCTGGTCCGAGCTGCCTCAGTTTCGACCAGCTCTCCGGTCCAACTCGGGCCCTGTGACCGTGGGTCGATGTGGACCAGCTCTCCCAACAGACTCGGTCCATGGTCTGAACTGCCGCGGTGTCAAACAGCTGTACCGGCTGACTCGGACCCATCGTTCTTGGAGCGTCGGTGTCGATTAGCTGTCCCAGCTGACTCGGACCCTGTTCCGACGTGCCACGGGCTGAACCATTTGTCCCCTCCAAAATGGTCCCGGTTCACGGGGCCATGTGTTCGACCTGCTCTCCCAGCTGACAAGGAACCCTGGAGCGAGGGGCCGTGGGGTGGACCAGCGGTCCCGGCCGATGCTTTCCCTGGTCCGAGCTGCTGTGGAGTCGACCAGCTATCACAGGTGACTTGGTCCCAGGTCGGTGGGTCCAAGGGAGGGCAGGGATTACCAGTGGTCCCGGCCGACTCGCTCCTCTGTCCGAAGTGCCTGGCAGTAGAACATCTGTCACGGCCGACTCGCTGCTTGGGGGCATGGGGCCACGAGGTTGACCAGCTGACCTGGCTGACACGGTCCCGTGTCCAAAGGTCTGTGGGGTTGACCAGTTGTCCGGGCGGATTCTGTCCCGGGTCCGAGGGTCCGAGGGTTCGACCAGATATCCCAGCCAACTCTATTCCGGCTCCGAGGGTCCGTAGGGTTGACAAGCTATCCTGGCTGAATCGGTCTCAGGTCCGAGCTGACATGGGATCGACCAGCTGTCCAGGCCGACTTGGAACTGAATCCGCAGAGCCGTGGGGTCGACCAGCTGTCCCAGACCAATCAGAATGGGCCCGACCTGATGCAGTGTTGACAAGGTATGCCGTCCTTCTAGGTCCCGTGACTGAGCTGACGTGTTGTTGACCAGCTATCGGGGCCTACTCGGACTACCTTCCTAGGGGCCGCATGGTCGACCAGATGTCCGGGATAACACGGACACTGGGCCGACTCGGACCCCGGTCCGAGGGGCCGCAGAGTTGACAAGATTCCAGCTGACTACATCCCCGGTTCCGAGGGGCCACAGGGTCCACCAGCGGTCCAGCCTGACTCGGTACCGGGCTCCTAGACACCGAGGGGACAATGGACCTGGGAATGGATGGTACGAGGGCTTGAGGGGCCTCGTTTTCATGCAACTTCATGGCAAGCTCTTTCATGTGGAATCTAGTACTGAGGGACCGATGGTCTGAAGAGCCTTGGGGTCGACCAGCTGTCCCGGCCACCTCGGGCTCCGTGTCCAAGACTTCACATAGTTGAATATTCGTCCCAGACGATTCGTTCCTGTGTCCGAGGGCCTGAGATTGGGCAGGGTCGACCAGTTCTACTGGCCGACTCTGACCCTGGGACCGACGGGCAGCAGGATCGCCCACCTGCCCTGGCCGATTCTCTCCCTGGTCCAAGCTGCGAAGGGGTTGTCCAGGAGTCGCAGGCGGCATGGTCCCGGGTCCGAGGGGCCGAGGGTGGACGGAGTCGACCAGCGATCCCGGCTGACTCGGACCCGGGTCTGAGGAGCCGTGGTGTCGAACAGGCACTACTGGCCCACACAGTCCCAGATACGAGCTGCCGTGGGGTCGAACAGCTTTCCCAGCCGAATTGGTCCAATGGGCCGTGGGGTCGACCAACTGTCCTGGCTTACTGGGACCAGTGTCCAATATTCCACAGTGTCGACAAACTCTCCTGGCTGTCTCGGACCCCGGGATCGAGGGTCCGAGGTGTCGACAACTATCTCGGCCACCTAGGGCCCTGGGAAATAGGGGGCGTGGGGTCGACCTGGTTCCAAGGGATGGCAGGGTGGACCATCTGTCCTGTCTGACTCAGTCCCGGGTCCGAGCTGATGCAAGGTCTACCAGCCGCCCAAGTCAACACGGTCCTGGTCCGAGATGCCGTGGTGTCGACCAGCTCTCATGTCCAACTCGGGCCCTGTGAATGAGGGCCAAGTTGTGGACCAGCTCTCCCAACACACTCGGTCCAGGTTCTGAGCTGCCATGATATCCAACACCTTAACCGGACTGACTGGACCCATGGTCCTTAGAGCTGAGTGGTCGACCAGCTCTCCCGGTCAAAACGGGCCCTGTGACCGAAGGTCCGAGACATCGACCAGCTCTAACAATAGGCTCGTTGCCGGATCTGAGTTGCTGCGGTGTCGAATATTTGTCCCGGCCGACTCAGACCCAGGGTCCATGGACCCACGGAGTCGACCAACTGTCCTGGCTGATCGGTGCTGGTCCCAGCGGCCGCGGTGTTGTCCATCTCTCCTGGCCAACTTGGGCCCTGTGACCGAAGGTCGGAGATATGGAAATGCTCTCCCAACAGTCCTGGTCCAGTGTCTGAGCTGCCTGTGGTGTCAAACAGCTGTAGCGGCTGACTCGGACCCATGGTCCGTGGAGCTGCGGGGTCGATCAGCTGTCCTGGCTTTCTGGACACGATTCCGACGTGCCACGGGCTGAACCATTTGTCCCGGCCGAAATTGTCCCGGTTCTGTGTTGCCGATGTGTCGACCTGCTCTCCCAGCTGACACAGAAACCTGGTCCAAGGGGCCTTCGTGTGGACCAGCGGTCCCGGCCGATGCTTTCCCTGGTCCGAGCTGCTGTGGGCTCG
Organism: Phacochoerus africanus; assembly: GCF_016906955.1. Classification (NCBI taxonomy): domain Eukaryota; kingdom Metazoa; phylum Chordata; class Mammalia; order Artiodactyla; family Suidae; genus Phacochoerus; species Phacochoerus africanus. Next base: position 110,030 of record NW_025927417.1, on the reverse strand, counting down.
ACCAGGTCGCAGACGACTCGCTCCCAGGTCCGAGTGTCTGAGGGTGGGCAGTGTTTACCAGTGGTCCCAGCCGACTCGCTCCTGTGAATGAAGAGCCTGGCAGTCGACCAGCTGTCACTTCCAACACGCTGCTTGGGGGTGTGGTGATACGAGGTTGACCAGCTGACCCGGGCGACACGGTCCCGGGTCCGAAGGGCCGTGGGTTGACCAGTTGTCCCGGCGGATTCTTTCCCGGGTCTGAGGGTCCGAGGATTCGACCAGATGTCCCAGCCAACACTGTCCAGGTTCCGAGGGTCAGTAGGTTTGACCAGCTATCCTGGCCGACTCGGTCTCGGGTCAGAGCTGATGTGGGATCGACCAGCTGTAAAGGCCGACATGGAACCACATCCGCAGAGCCGTGGGGTTGACCAGCTGTCCCAGCCCACTCGGACCCGGGTATGAGCTGACGCAGTGTTGACCAGGTATTCCGACCTACTAGGACCCATGTCCGGGCTGACGTGGGGTTGACCAGCTGTCAGGGCCGACTCGGACCTAGGTCCGAGGGGTTGCAAGGTCGACCAGCTGTTCGGGCCTACTCCGTCCCGGGCCGAATCGGACCCCAGTCAGTGGTGCCACGGCATCGACAAGAATCCCAGCTGACTAGATTCCCGGTTCCGAGGGGCCACAGGGTCCACCAGCTGTCCAGCCCGAATCGGTACTGGGCTCCGACGCACCGAGGGGACAATGGAACTAGGGACCGATGGTTCGAGGGCTCGAGGGGCCAGCGTTTTCATACTAACTTCATGGCAAGCTCTTTCGTGTGGGCCCTAGTACTGAGGGACCAAGGGTCTGAAGAGCCTTGGGGTCGACCAGCTGTCCCAGCCGACTCAGGGCCCCGTGTCCAAGAGTTCACGATGGTCGAATATTTCTCCCGGCCGAATCGTTCCTATGTCCGAGGATCTGAGATTGGGCAGGGTCGACCACTTCTCCCGGCCGACTCGGACCCCGGGACCGAGTGGCAACAGGGTTGCCCAGCTGCCCTGGGCGACTCCTTCCCTTGTATAAGCTGCTGAGGTGTTGTCCACCTGTGCAAGCTGACCTGGACCCGGGTCCGAGGAGCCATGGTGTCAAACAGGTATACTGGCCAACTCAGTCCCGTATCCAGTGCTGCCGAGGTGTCGACCAGCCTTCCCAGCCGAATGGGACCCCGGGACCAAGGTGCTGTGGGATCGACCAGCTGTCCCGGCTGACTGGGACCCAGTGTCCGAGCTGCCACAGTGTCGACAAAATCTCCCGGCTGACTCGGAACCCGGGAAACGAGGGTCTGAGGGGTCAACCACTATCCCGGCCACCTGGGGCCCCGGGAAGGAAGTGACGTGGGGTCGACCTGGTTCCAAGGGACGGCAGGGTCGACCATCTGTCCTGTCTGACTCGGACCCTGGTCAGAGCTGCTGCAAGGTCTACCAGCTGCCCCAGCCGACTCGGTCCTGGTCCGAGCTGCCGCGGTGTCCACCAGCTCTCCAGGCCAACTTGGGCCCTGTGACCAACGATCAAGTTGTGGACCAGCTCTCCCAACCGACTCGGTCCAGGTTCTGAGCTGCCGAGGTATCGAACAGCTGTACCGGCTGACTCGGACCAATGGTCCTTGGAGCCGAGCGGTCGCCCAACTCTCCCGGTGAAAACGGGCCCTGTGACCGAAGGTCCGAGACATCGACCAGCTCTAAAAATAGGGTCGGTGCCGGGTCTGAGCTGCTGCGGTATCGAACATTTGTCCCGACTCACTCAGACCCAGGGTCCATGGAGCCACCGGGTCGACCAACTATCCCGGCTGACTCAGTCCTGATCCGAGCTGCCACGGTGTCGACCAGCTCTCCTGGCCAATTGGACCCTGTGACCGAGGGTTGGAAATGTGGACCACCACTCCCAACAGACTCGGTCCAGTGTCTGAACTGCCGTGGTGTCAAACATCTTTCCCGGCTTACTGGGACCCAGTGTCCGAGCTGCCACAGTGTCGACAATCCCTCCCGGCTGACTCGGACCCCGGGACAAATGTGCCTTGGGGTCGACCATCTGTCGCCGTCAAAAAGGGCCCTTTGAACGAGGGTCCGAGACATCGAAGAGCTCTACCAAAAGGCTCAGTCCCGGGTCTGAGCTGCTGCGGTGTGGAACATATTTCCCGGCCGACTCAGACCCAGGGTCCGAGGAGCCACGTGGTCGACCATCTGTCCCGGCCGACTCGGTCCTGGTCCGATCTGCCGCGGTGTCGACCAGCTCTCCTGGCCAACTCAGGCCCTGTGACCGTGGGTCGGAGATGTGGACGAGCTCTCCCAACAGTCTCGGTCTAGTGTCTGAGCTGCTGTGGTGTCAAACAGCTGTAGCAGCCGACTCAGACCCATGGTCCTTGGAGCTGCAGGGTCGATCAGCTGTCCCGGCTGACTCGGACCCGATTCCGACGTGCCGCGGGCTGAACCATTTGTCCCGGCCAAATGGTCCCGGTTCCGAGTGGCCGTAGGGTCGCCTGCTCTCCCAGCTGACACGGAAGCCTGGTCCGAGGGGCCGTCTGGTGGACCAGCGATCCTGGCCGATGCTTTCCCTTGTCCGAGCTCCAGTGGGGTCGACCAACTATCACAGGTGACTCGGTCCCAGTTCCGAGGATCTGAGTCTGGGCAGGAATTACCAGCGGTCACGGCTGACTCCCTCCTTTGTCCGAGGGGCCTGGCAGTTGACCAGCTGTCGTGGCCGAATCGTTGCTTGGGGGAGTGTTTGGGTCGACCAGCTGTCCCGGCTTCCTGGGACACAGTTCCGAGCTGCCGCAGTGTCGACAATCTCTCCCGGCTGACTCGGACCCCAGGGCCGAGGGTCCAAGAGGTTGACCATTATCCCAGCCACCTAGGCCCTAGGGAAACAGGGGCCGTGGGGTCGACCTGGTTCCAAGGGATGGCAGTGTCGACGATCTGTCCTGTCTGACTCAGTCCAGGGTCCGAGCTGCTGCGAAGTCGACCAGCTTCCTGGCCGACTCGGTCCTGGTCCGAGCTGCCGCGGTGTCGACCAGCTCTCCTGGCCAACTTGGGCCCAGTGACCGAGGGTAGGAAATATGGACCAGCTCTCCCAACAGTCTCGGTCCAGTGTCTCAGCTGCCGCGGTGTCAAACAGCTGTAGCGGCTGACTCGGAGCCATGGTCCTTGGAGCTGCGGGGTCGATCAGCTGTCCTGGCTGACTCGGAGCAGATTACGACGTGCCGCGTGCTGAACCATTTGTCCCTGCCGAAATGGTCCCGGTTCCATAGGGCCGTGATTTCGACCTGCTCTCCCACCTGACACGGAACCCTTGTCTGAGGGGCCGTGGGGTGGACCAGCAGTCCCGGCCAATGCTTTCCTATTCCAAGCTGCTCTGAGTTCGACCAGCGATCACAGGCGACTATGTCTCAGATCCGATGGTCCGAGGGTGGGCTGGGTTTAGCAGTGGTCCTGGCCGACATGCTCCTGTGTCTGAATGGCCTGGCAGTCGACCAGCTGTCACGGCCCACTCGCTGCTTGGAGGTGTGGTGCCACGAGGTTGACCAGTTGAACCTGCCGACACGGTCCCGGGACCGATGGTCCGTGGGGTTGACCAGTTGTCTGGGCGGATTCTGTTCCGGGTCCGAGGGTGCGAGGTTTCAACTAGATCTACCAGCCAACTCTGTCCAGAGTGTGAAGGGCCATAGGGTTGACCAGCTATCCTGGCCGACTCGGTCTCGGGTCCGTGGTGACGTGGGATCGGCCAGCTGTCCAGGCCGACTTGGAACCGCATCCGCAGAGCCCTGGGGTCGACCAGCTGTCCCAGCCCACTCGGACCCCAGTCCGAGCTGACGCAGTGTTGACCAGGTATTCCGTCCTCCTAGGTCACGTATCCGACCTGACATGGGGTTGACCAGCTGTGCCGGTGGACTCGGTCCTAGGTCCGTGGGGCCGCAGTGTCGACAAGCTCTTTGGGCATAATCCGACCCCCGGTCGAGTCGGACCCTGGTCCGAAATGCCGCGGAGTCAACAAGGATCACAGCTGACTAGATGCCCGGTTCCGAGGGGCCACTGGGTCCAACAACTCTCCAGCCCGACTTGTAAGAGGCTCCGAGGCACTGAGGGGATAATGGATCGGGGGATCGATGGTACGAGCGCTCGAGGGGCCGTGTTTTCATACAACTTCATGGCAAGCTCTTTTGTGTGGATCCTAGTACTGAGGTACCGAGGGTCTGAAGAGCATTGGGGTCGGCAGATGTCTCAGCCGCCTCGGACCCCGTGTCCAGGATTTCACGTGGTCGAATATTCGTCCTGGCCAATACGTTCCTGTGTCTGAGGGTCTGAGATTAGGCAGGGTCGACCAGTTCTCCCGTCCGACATGGACACTGGGACTGAAGGGGATCAGGGTCACCCAGCTGCCGAGGCCGACTATTTCCCTGGTCCAAGCTGCCGAGGTGTTGACCATCTGTCCCCGGTGATACGGTCCCTGGTCCGTGGGACCTTGGGTGGACGGAGTCGACAAGCTATCCCGGCTGACTCGGACCCGGGTCCGAGGAGCCATTTTCGAACAGGTATATTGGCCCACTCGGGCCAGGATCCGTGCTGCCGTGGGGTCGACCTGCTATCCCAGCCGAATGGGACCCCGGGACCAAGGGGCCGAGGGGTCGACAAGCTGTCCCGGCGGACTCGGTCCTGGTCCGAGCTGCCGCGGTGTCGACCAGCTCTCCGGGCCAACTCGGGCCCTGTGACCAAGGGTCAAGATGTGGACCAGCTCTCCCAACTGACTCGGTCCAGGTTCTGAGCTGCCAAGGTATCGAACAGGTGTACCGGCTGACTCGGACCTATTGACCTTGGAGCTGAGCGGTTGACCAGCTCTCCCGGTCAAAATGGGCCCTTTGACCGAGGGTCTGAGACATCGACCAGATCTACCAATAGGCTCGGTGCCGGGTCTGAGCTGCTGCGGTGTCGAACATTTGTCCCGGCCGACTCAGACCCAAAGTCCGAGGAGCCACGGGGTCGACCAGCTGTCCCGGTCGACTCGGTCCTGATCCGAGCTGCCGCTGTGTCGACCAGCTCTCCTGGCCACCTTCGGCCTTGTAGCTGAGGGTTGGATATGTGGACCAGCTCTCCAAAAAGACTCGGTCCAAGGTCAGAGCTGCCGCGGTGTCAAACATCTGTACTGGCTGACTAGGACCTATGGTCCTTGGAGCTGTTGGGTCGATCAGTTGTCCCGGCTGACTTGGACCCTATTCTGACGTGCCGCAGGGTGAACCATTTTTCCCGGGTGAAATGGTCCCTGTTCCGTTGGGCCGTGGGGTCGACGTGCACTCCCAGCTGTCAAGGAACCCTGGTCCGAGGGGCCGTGGGGTGGACCAGCGGTCCCAGCTGATTCAGTCCCGTGTCCGAGCGTCCGAGGTTTCGACCAGATGTCACAGCCCACTCTGTCCCGGGTCCGAGGGGCCGTAGGGTTGACAAGCTATCCTGGCTGATTCGGTCTCAGGTCCGAGCTGACATGGGAACGACCAGCTGTCCAGGCTGACTTTGAACCGCATCCGCAGAGCCGTGGGGTCGACCAGCTATCCCAGACCACTCGGACCTGGGCCCAACCTGCTGCAGTGTTCACCAGGTATTCTGTCCTCCTAGGTCCCGTTTCTGAGCTGACGTGTTGTTGACCAGCTATCGGGGCCTACCTGACCACCGTCCGAGGGGCCACATGGTCGACCAGCTGTCCGGGATAACTCGGACAACGGGCCGACTCGGACCCTGGTCCGAGGGGCCGCAGAGTCGACAAGATTCCAGCTGACTACATCCCCGGTTCCGAGGGGCCACAGGGTCCACCAGCTGTCCAGCCCGACTCGGTACCGGGCTCCTAGACACCGAGGGGACAATGGACCTGGGAACCAATGGTACGAGGGCTCGAGGGGCCGCGTTTTCATACAACTTCATGGCAAGATCTTTCGTGTGGACCCTAGTACTGAGGGACCGAGGGTCTGAAGAGCCTTGGGGTCGACCAGCTGTCCCGGCCGACTCGGGCCCCATGTCCAAGAATTAATATGTTCGAATATTCACCATGCCGATTCATTCTTGTGTCCGAGGGTCTGAGATTGGGCAGGTTCGACCAGTTCTCCCAGCCGACTCGGACCCCGGGACCGAGGAGCAGCTGGGTCCCCCAGCTGCCCTGGCCGTCTCTTTCCCTGGTCCAAGCTGCCGAGGGCTTGACCAGCTGTCCCAGGTGACACGGTCCCGGGTCCGAGGGGCCGAGGGTGGATGGAGTCGACCAGCGATCCTGGCTGACTCAGACCCGGGTCCGAGGAGCCCTGGTGTCGAACAGGTATACTGGCCCACTCAGTAGCGGATCCGATCTGCCGTGCGGTCGACCAGGTTTCCCAGCCGAATGGGACCCCGGGACCAAGGGGCCTTGGGGTCGACCAGCTGTCCCGGCTGACTGGGACCCAGTGTCCCAGCTGCCGCAGTCTCAACAAACTCTCCCGGCTGACTCGACCCCGGGACCGAGGGTCCGATGGATCGACAACTATCCCGGCCACATAGGGCCCTGGGAAGGAGGGGCCGTGGGGTCGACCTGGTTCCAAGGTAGGCAGTATCGACCAACTGTCCTGTCAGACTTGGTCCCGGGTCCGAGCTGCTGAGAATTCGACCTGCTGTCGCAGCCAACTCGGTCCTGGTCCGAGATGCCGCGGGGTCGACCAGCTCTCCTGGCCAACTCGGGCCTTGTGAACTAGGGTCGGAGATGTGGACCAGCTCTCCAAACAGAATCATTCCACTGTCTGAGCTGCTGCAGTATTGAACAGCTGTACTGGCTGACTCGGTACCATGGTCCTTGGAGCTGTGGGGTCGATCAGATATCCCGGCTGACTTGTAGCAAGTTACGACATGCTGCAGGCTAAACCATTTGTCCCATCCGAAATGGTCCCGGTTTCGTGGGGCCGTGGGGTCGACCTGTTCTCCCAGCTGACACGGAACCCTGGTCGGAGGGGCCGTGGGGTGGACCAGCGTTCCCGGCCGATGCTTTCCCTGGTCCGAGTTGCTGTGGGTTCGACCAGCTATCGCAGATGACACGGTCCCAGTCCGAGGGTCCGAGGGTGGGCAGGGTTTATCAGTGCTCCCGGCCGACTCGCTCCTGTGAACAAAGTGCCTGGCAGTAGACCAGCTCTCACGGCCGACTCGGTGCTTGAGGGCGTGGTGCCACAAGGTTGACCAGCTGACCTGGCCGACACGGTCCCAGGTCCGAAAGGCAGTGGGGTTGACCAGTTGTCCGGGCGGATCCTGTACAGGGTCTGAGGGTCCGTGTGTTTGACCAGATGTCCCAGCCAACTCTGTCCCGTGTCCGAGGGCCCGTAGGGTTGACCTGCTATCCTGGCCGAGTCGGTCTCGGGTCCGAGATGACTTCGGATCGACCAGATGTCCAGGCCGAATTGGAACCGCATCCGCAGAGCCGTGGGGTCGACCAGCTGTCCCAGGCCACTCGGACCCGGGTCCGAACTGACGCAGTGTTGACCAGGTATTCCATCCTCCTATGTCCCGTGTCTGCACTGACATGGGGTTGACCAGCTGTCCCGGCCGACTCGGACCTAGGTCCGATGGGCCGCATGGTCGACCAGCTGTCCGGGCATACACGGACCCCGGGCCGACTCGGACCCCTGTCTGTGGGGACACGGATTCGTCATAAATCCCAGTTGACTAAGTCCCAGTTTCCTAGTCACCACAGGGTCCACCAGTTGTCCAGCCCGACTCGGTAACGGCTCCGAGGCACCGAGTGGACAATGGACCGGGGGATCGATGGGATGAGGGTTCGAGTGGCCATGTTTTCATACAACTTCATGGCAAGCTGTTTCGTGTGGACACTAGTACTGAGGGTCCGAGGTTGGGCAGGGTTTATGAGTGGTCCCGGCCGATTCGCTCCTCTGTCTGAAGGTCCTGGCAGTCGACCAGCTGTCACGGCCAACTCACTGCTTGGGGGCGTGGTGACACGAGGTTGACCATCTGACCTGGCCGACACGGTCCCGGGTCCGAAAAGCCGTGGTGTTGACCAGTTGTCCGGGCGGATTCTTCCCAGGTCCGAGATTCCAAGTGTTCGACCATATGTCCCAGCCAACACTGTCCCGGGTCCGAGGGGCCGTAGGGTTGACCAGCTATCCTGGACGACTCGGTCTCGGGTAAGAGCTGACGTGGGCTCGACCAGATGTCCAGGCCGACTTCGAACCGCATCCGCAGAGCCGTGCAGTCGACCAGTTGCCCCATCCCAATCGGAACTGCGTCCATGCTGATGCAGTGTTGACCAGTTATTCCGTCCTCCTAGGTCCTGTGTCCGAGCTGACATGGGTTAGATCAGCTTTCCCGGCCAACTCGGACCTAGGTCCTAAGGGCCGCATGGTCGACCAGCTCTGTGGGTCTACTTGGACCCTGGGCAGAATCGGACCCCGGTCCGAGGGGCTGCAGAGTCGACAAAATTCAAGCTGACTACATCCCCGTTTCCACGGGGCCACAGGGTCTAACAACTGTCCAGCCCGACTCGGTACTGGGCTCCGAGGCACCGAGGGGACAATGGACCGGGGGACCGATGGTACGAGGGCTCGTGGGGCCGCGTTTTCATACAACTTCATGGCAAGCTCTTTCGTGTGGACCCTAGTACTGCGGGACCGAGGGTCTGAAGAGCCTTGGGGTTGACCAGCTGTCCCGGCCGACTCGGGCCCCGTGTCCAAGCGTTCACATGGTCGACTATTCATCCCGGCCGATTCATTCCTGTGTCGGAAGTTCTGAGATTCAGCAGGGTCGACCAGTTCTCCCGGCCGACTCGGACCCCGGGACCAAGGGGCAGCAGGGTCGCCCAGCTGCCCTGGCTGTCTCTTTCCCTGTACTAGCTGACGAGGTGTTGACCAGGTGTCCCAGCTGACTCGTACCCGGGTCCGAGGAGCCGTGGTGTCGAACAGGTATACTGGCCCCCTCAGGCCCGGATCCGAGCTGCCGTGTGGTTGACCAGCTTTCCCAGCCAAATGGGACCCTGGGACCAAGGGTTCGTGGCATTGACCAGCTGTCCTGGCAGACTGGGACCCATTCTCCGAGCTGCCGCAGTGTCGACCAACTCTCCCGGCCGCCTAAGACACCCGGACCGAGTGTCCGAGGGGTCGCCAATATCCCGGCCACCTAGGGCCCCGGGAAAGAGGGGTCGTGTGGTTCACCTGGTTCCAAGGGACGGCAGGGTCGACCATCAGTCCTGTCTGACTCGGTCCCTGGTCTGAGCTGCTGCGAGGTCGACCAGATGTCCCGGCCGACTAGGTCCTGGTCCGAGCTGCTGTGACGTTGACCAGCTCTCCTTGCCAACTCGGGACCTGTGACCCAGGGTCAGAGATGTGGACCAGCTCTCCCAACAGACTCGGTCCAGGGTCTGAGCTGCCGCAGTGTCAAACAGCTGTACCGGCTGACTCACACCCATGGTCCTTGGAGCTGTGGCGTCGATCAGCTGCCCCGGCGGACTCAGACACGATTCGGACGTGCCGCGGGCTGAACCATTTGTCCCGGCCGAAATGGTCCCGGTTCCGTGGGTCCGTGCCATCGACCTGCTCTCCCAGCTGACACGGAACCCTGGTCCGAAGGGCCGTGGGGTGGACCAGCGGTCCCGGCCGATGCTATCCCTGCTCCGAGCTGCTGTGGGGTCTACCAGCTATCGCAGGCGACTCACTCCCAGGTCCGAGGGTCCGAGGGTGGGCAGGGTTTACTAGTGGTCCCGGCCGACTCACTCCTGTGGCCGAAGGGCTTTGCAGTCGAACATCTTTCATAGCTGACTCGCTGCTTGGGGGCGTGGTGCCATGACGTTGACCAGCTGACATGACCGACACGGTCCTGTGTCCAAAGGCCGTGGGGTTGACCAGTTTTCTGGGCGGACTCTGTCCCGGGTCCGAGGGTCCGAGGGTTTGACCAGATGTCCCAGCCAAATCTGTCCCGGAACAAGGGGACGTGGGGTCGACCAGCTGTCCCGGCTTACTGGGATCCAGTGTCCGAGCTGCCGCAGTGTCGACAAACTCTCCTGGCTGACTCGGACCCCGGGACCGAGGGTCCGAAGGGTCCACCACGGTCCCAGCCACCTAGGGCCCAAGGAAGTAGGGGCAGTGTGGTCGACCTGGTTCCAAGGGACGTCAGGGTCGACCAACTCTCCTGTCTGACTCGGTCCCGGGTCCGAGCTGCTGCGAGGTCGACCAGATGTCCCGGCCGAATCAGTCCTGGTCTGAGCAGCCGCGGTGTCGACCAGCTCTCCTGGCCAACTCGGGCCCTGTGACCAAGGGAAAAGATGTGGACCTGCACTCCCAACAGACTCGGTCCAGGGTCTGAGCTGCCGCGGTATCGAACAGCTGTACCGGCTGCCTCGGATACATGGTCCTTGGAGCTGAGCAGTCGATCAGCTTTTCCGGTCAAAACGGGCCCTGTGACCCTGGGACCGAGACATCGACCAGCTCTACTAATAGGCTCGGTCCCGGAACTGAGCTGCTGCGGTGTCGAACATTTGTCCCGGCCGACTCAGACCCAGGGTCCGAGGAGCCACGGGGTCGACCAGCTGTCCCGGCCGACTCGGACCTAGGTCCGAGGGGCCGCAGGATCGACGAACTGTCCGGGCCTACTCAGACTCCGTTACGACTAGAATCCCAGCTGACTCGATCCCCGGTTCTGAGGGGCCACAGGGTCCACTAGCTGTCCAGCCTGACTCGGTACCGGGCTACGAGGCAACGAGGGGACAATGGACCGTGGGACCATTGGTACGAGGGCTTGAGGGTCCGCGTTTTCATACAACTTCATGGCAAGCTCTTTCGTTTGGACCCTAGTACTGAGGGACTGAGGGTCTGAAGAGCCTTGGGGTCGACCAGCTGTCCCGGCCGTCCTGGCCCCTGTCCAAGTGTTCTCGTGGTTGAATATTCGTCCCGGCCGATTCGTTCCTGTGTCCGAGGGTCTGAGATTCAGCAGAGTCGACCAGTTCTCCCGGCCGACTTGGAACCCGGGACCAAGGGGCAGCAGGGTCGCCCAGCTGCACTGGCCGACTCTTTCCCTGGTCCAAGCTGCCGAGGGGTTGACCAGTTGTCCCAGGTTACACGGTCCCAATTCCGAGGGACTGAGGGTGGATAGAGTCGACCAGCAATCCCGGCTGACTCTGACCCTTGTCCGAGGAGCCGTTGTGTTGTACAGGTATACTGGCCCACTCGGTCCTGGATCCGAGCTGCTGTGGGGTCGACCAGCTTTCCCAGCCGAATGGGTCCCCGGGTCCAAGGGTCTGTGGTTCGACCAGCTGTCCCAGCTGACTGGGACCAGTGTCTGAGCTGCCGCAGAGTCGACAAATTCTCCCGGCTGACACAAACCCCAGGACCGAGGGTCCGAGGGGTCGACCACTGTCCCGGCCACCTAGGGCCCTGGGAATGAGGGGCCGTGGGGTCGACCTGGTTGCAAGGGATGGCAGGGTCAATCATCTGTCCTGTCTGACTCGGTCCCAGATCCGAGCTGCTGCGAGGTCGACCAGATGTCCTGGCCGACTCAGTCCTTGTCTGATCTGCCGTGGTGTCGACCAGCTATCCTGGCCAACTCGGGCCCTGTAACCGATGGTAAGAGATGTGGACCAACTCTCCCAACAGACTCGGTGCAGGGACTGAGCTGCCGTGGCATCCTACAGCTGTACCGGCTGACTTGGACACATGGGCCCTGGAACTGCGGGTTAGATCAGCTGCCCCGGCGGACTCGGACCAGATTCTGAAGTGTCGCGGGCTGAACCATTTGTCCCCTCCGAAATGGTCCCGGTTCCGTGGGGCCGTGGTGTCGACCTGCTCTCCCAGCTGACACGGAACCATGGTCCGAGGGGCCGTGGGGTGGACCAGCGGTCCAGGCCGATGTGTTCCCTGGTCCGAGCTGCTGTGGGGTCGACCAGCTATCGCAGGCGACTCAGTCCCAGCTCCTAGGGTCCGAGGGAGGGCAGGGTTTACCAGTGGTCCCGGCCGACTCACTCCTGTGTCCGAAGGGCCTGGCAGGTGACCAGCTGTCATGGCCAACTCGCTGCTTCGGTGCAAGGTGCCCCGAGGTTAACCAGCTGACCCGGCCGACACGGTCCCGGGTCCAAGGGCCGTGGGATGGACTAGTTGTCCTTGCGGATTCTGTCCCGGTTCCGAGGGTCTGAGGGTTCGACCAGATGTCCCAGCCAACTATGTCCCGTGACCGTGGTGCTGTAGTGTTGACCAGCTATCCTGGCTGACTTGGTCAGGGGTCTGAAATGACGTTGGATCGACCAGCTGTCCAGGCCAACCTGGAACTGCATCTGCTAGGCGTGGTGATGACAAGCTGTCCCAGCCCACTCGGACCCGGGTCCGAGCTGACACAGTGTTTACCAGCTGTTCTGTCCTCCTAGGTCACGTGTCTGAGCTGACGTGTTGTTGACCAATTGTCCCGGCCGACTCCGACCTAGTTCAGAAGGGCCGCAGTGTCGACCAGCTGTCCGGGCCTACTCGGACACCTGGCCGACTCGGACCCCAGTCCGAGGGGCCGCGGATTCGACAAGAATCCCAGCTGACTAGATCCCTGGTTTCAAGGGGTCACAGGGTCCACAAACTGTCCACCCTGACTCGGTACCGGGGTCCGAGGCACAGAGAAGACAATGGACCGGGGGAACCGATGGTACGAGGGCTCGAGGGGCTGCGTTTTCATACAACTTCATGGCATGCTCTTTCGTGTGGAACCTAGTACTAAGGGACCGAGGGTCTGAAGAGCCTTTGGGTCGACCAGCTGTCCCGGCGCCTCGGACCCCGTGTCCAAGATTTCACGTGGTCGAATATTCGTATAGGCCGATTCTTTCCTGTGTCCGAGGTTATGAGATTGGGCAGGGTCGACCAGTACTCCCCCCCAACTCGGACCCCAGGACCGAGGGGCTGCAGGGTTGCCCAGCTGCCCTGGCCAACTCTTTCCCTGTTCCAAGCTGCCGAGGGGTTGACCTGCTGTCCCGGCTGACTGGGACCCAGTTTCCGAGCTGCCGCATTGTTGACAAACTCTCCCAGCTGACTCGGACACCGGGACAGTGGGTCCGATGTGTCGACCACTTTCCCAGCCAAATAGGGCCCCGGAAAGGAGGGGCTGTGGGGTCGACCTGGTTCCAAGGGACAGCAGGGTCGATCATCTGTCCTGTCTGACTCGGTCCCGGGTCCGAGCTGCTGCGAGGTCGACCAGCTGTCCTGCCCAACTCAGTCCAAGTCCGAGCTGCTGTGGTGTCGCCCAGCTCTCCTGGCCAACTCGGGCCATGTAACTGAGGGTCGGAGATGTGGACCAGCTGTCCCAACATCCTCGGTCCAGGCTCTGAGCTGCCGCGGTATCGAACAACTGCACCAGCTGACTCGGACCCATGGTCCTTGGAGCTGAGTGGTCGACCAGCTCTCCTGGTCAAAACAGACCTTGTAACCAAGGGTCCGAGACATCGAGCAGCTCTAACAATAGGCTCGGTTTCGGGTCTGAACTGCTGTGGTGTGGGTCTTTGTCCCGGCCGACTCAGACTCTGGGTCCGAGGAGCCACGGGGTCTACCTGCTGTCCCGGCCGACTCGGTACTTGTCCAAGCTGCCGTGGTGTCGACCAGCTCTCCTGGCCATCTTGGGTCCTTGCCCGAAGGTGGGAGATGTGGACCAGCTCTCCCAACAGACTCGGTCTAGGGTCTGAGCTGCCGCGGTATCCAACATCTGTACTGGCTGAACTGGACACATGGTCTTTGGAGCTGTGCGGTCGACCAGCTCCCCCGTTCAAAACAGGCCCTATGACCGAGGGTCTGAGACATCGACCAGCTCTAGCAATAGGCTTGGTCCCGTGTTTGAGCTACTGCGGTGTCGTACATTTGTCCTGCCTGACTCAGATCCAGGTTCTGAGGAGACACGGGGTCGAATATCTGTACCGGCCGACTCGGTACTGGTCCGAGCTGCTGGGGTTCGACCAGCTCTCCTGGGCAACTCATGCCCTGTGACCGAGGGTCGGAGATGTGGACCAGTTCTCCCCACAGACTCAACACAGTATCTGAGCTGCCGCGGTGGAAAAAGCTGTACCGGCTGACTTGGACCCATGGTCTTTGGAGCTGCGGGGTTGATCAGGTCCTCCGGCTGTAGTGGAACCGATTCCGACGTGTCGTGGACTGAACCATTTGTCCCGGCCGAAAAGGTCCTGGTTCCGTGGGGCCGTGGGGTCGACTTGCTCTCCCAGCTGACACGGAATCCCGGTCCGAGGGGCAGTGGGGTGGACCAGCGGTCCCAGCCAATGCGTTCCCTGGTCCGAGCAGCTATGGGTTCGACCAGCTATCGCAGGTGACTCAGTCCCAGATCCTAGGGTCCGAGGGAGGGCAGGGTTTACCAGTGGTCCCGGCCGAATCGCTCCTGTGTCCAAAGGGCCTGGCAGTCGACGAGCTGTCAGGGCCGACTCGCTGCTAGGGTGCGTGGTGCCACGAGGTTGACAAGCTGACCCGGCCGTCACGGTCCCGGGTCCAAGGGCCGTGGTGTGGACTAGTTCTCTGGGCATATTCTGTCCCGGTTCCGAGTGTCCGAGGGTTCGACCAGATGTCCCAGCCAATTCTGTCCCGGGTCTGAGGGGCCGTAGTGTTAACCAGCTATCCTGGCTGACTCAGTCACGGGTCTGAGCTGACGTGGGATCAACCTGGTGTCCAGGCAGACTTGGAACCGCATCCGCAGAGCCGTGGGGTCGACCAGCTGTCCCAGCCCACTCGGACCTGGGTCCGAGCTGACGCAGAGTTGACCAGGTGTTCTGCCTCCTAGGTCCCGTGTCCAAGCTGATGTGGTGTTGACCAGCAGTCCCGGCCGACTCGGACCTAGGTCCGAATGGCCGCAGTGTCGACCAGCTCTCCGGGCCTACTCGGAACCCTGGCCGTTTTAGACCCTGGTTCGAGAGGCCGTGGAGTCAACCAGAATCCCAGCTGACTAGATCCCCGGTTACATGGGGCCACAGGGTCCATCAGCTGTCCAGCCCGACTCAGTACCGGGGTCCTAGGCACCGAGAAGACACGGATTGGGGGAACGATGGTACGAGGGCTCGAGGGGCCGCGTTTTCATACAACTCTATGGCAAGCTCTTTCATGTGGACCCTAGTACTGTGGGAGCGAGGGTCCTAAGAGCCTTGGGGTTGGCCAGCTGTCCCGCCCGCCTCAGATCTCGTGTCCAAGAGTTCACGTGGTCGAATATTCGTACAGGGCGATTCGTTCCTGTATCCGAGGGTCTGAGATTGGGCAGGGTTGACCAGGTCTCCCGGCCGATTCAGACCCCGGGACCGAGGGGCAGCAGGGTCGCCCAGCTGCCCTGGCCGACTCTTTCCCCGGTCCAAGCTGCCGAGGGGTTTACCTGATGTCCCGGCTGACTGTGACCCAGTGTCCGAGTTGCCGCAATGTCGACAAATTCTCCCGGCTGACTCGGACCACGAGACAGAGTGTCCGAGGGGTCGACCACTTTCCCAGCCAAATAGGGCCCCAGAAAGGAGGGGCCGTGGGGTCGACCTGGTTCCAAGCGATGGCAGGGTCGACCATCTCTCCAGTCTGACTCAGTCCCGGGTCCGAGGTGCTGCAAGGTTGACCAGCTGTCCCAGCCAACTCAGTCCTAGTCCGAGCTGCTGCGGTGTCGACCAGCTCTCCTGGCCTACTTGGGCCCTGTGGCCGAGGGTCGGATATGTGGACCAGCTCTCCCAACAGACTCGGTCCAGTGTCTGAGCTGCCGCGGTGTCAAACAACTGTACTGGCTGACTCAGCCCCATTGTCCTTGGAACTGAGCGGTCGACCAGCTCTCCCGATCAAAACGGGCCCTGTGACTGAGGGTCTGAGATATCAACCACATCTACAAATAGGCTTGGTCCCAGGTCTAAGCTGCTGTGTGTCGAACATTTGTCCCGGCCGACTCAGACGCAGGGTCCGAAGAGCCACGGGGTCGACCAGCTGTCCCAGCCGACTCGGTCCTTGTCCGAGCTCCCGTGGTGTCAACCAGCTCTCCTGGCCAACTTGTACCCTGTTACCGAGGGTCGGAGATGTGGACCAGCTCTCCCAACAGACTCGGTCCAGAGTCTGAGTTGCCGTGGTGTCAAACATCTGTACTGGCTGATTCAGACCCATGGTCCTTTGATCTGCGCGGTCGATGAGTTGTCCGGGCTGTCTCGGACCCGATTCCGACGTGCCACGTGCTGAACCATTTGTCCCTGCTGAAATGGTCCCGGTTCTGTGGGGCCGTGGGTTCGACCTGCTCTCACAGATGACATGGAACCCTGGTCAGCGGGGCCGTGGGGTGGACCAGCGGTCCCGGCCGATGCTTTCGCTTGTCCGAGCTGCTGTGGGGTCGACCAGCTATCACAGGCGACTTGGTCCATGGTCCGAGGCTCCGGGGGTGGGCAGGGTTTACCAGTGGTCCCGGCCGACTCACTCCTGTGTCCAAAGGGCATGGCATTCGACCAGCTGTCATGGCCGACTCGCTGCTTTAGGGGGTGGTGCCACGAGTTTGACCAGCTGGCCCGGCATACACGTTCTCGTGTCCGAAGGTCCGTGGGTTTGACCAGTTATCCGGGCAGATTCTGTCCTGGGTCCGATGGTCCGATGGTTCGACCAGATGTCCCAGCCAATCTGTCCCTGGTCGGAGGGGCCGTAGGTTTGACCAGCTCTCCTGGCCGACTCGGTCTCAGGTCCGAGCTGACGTGGGTTCGACCAGATGTCCAGGCTGACTTGGAACTGCATCCGCACAGACGTAGGGTCGACCAGCTGTCCCAGACCACTCGGACCTTGGCCCCACCTGATGCAGTGTTGACCAGGTATTCCGTCCTCCTAGGTCCCATGTCTGAGTGACGTGTTGTTGACCAGCTGATCGGGCCTACTCGGACCAAGGTCCGAGGGGCCGCAATGTCCACCAGCTGTCTGGGAAAACTTGGACAGAGGGCCGAATCGAGCCCCGTTCCGAGGGGCCACAGAGTCGACAAGAATCCCAGCTGACTAGATCCCCAGTTCGGAGGGGCCACAGGTTCCAACAGCTGTCCCGCCCGACTCGGTAACTTGGTCCGAGGCACCGATGGGACAATGGACCGGGGGACCGATGGAACGAGGGCTCGATGGTCCGCGTTTTCATACAACTTCATCGCAAGCTCTTTCGTGTGGACCCTAGTACTGAGGGACCGAGGGTCTGAAGAGCCTTGGGGTCGGCCACCTGTCCCGGCCAACTCGGGCCCCGTGTCCAAGTGTTCACATGGTCGAATATTCGTCCCGGCCGATTCGTTCCTGTGTCCGAGGATCTGAGATTGGGCAGGGTCGACCAGTTCTCCCGGCCAACTCGAACCCCGGGACTGAGGGGCAGCTGGGTCGCCCAGCTGCCTGGCGACTCTTTCCCTGGTTCAAGCTGCCAAGGGGTTGACCATCTGTCACAGTTGACATGTTCCCAGGTCCGAGGGGCCGAGGATGGACGGAGTCGACCAGTGATCCTGGATGACTCGGAACCGGGTCCGAGGAACCGTGATGTTGAACAGGTACACTGGCCCACTCGGTCCCGGATCCGAGCTGCCGTGGGGTTAACCAGCTTCCCCAGCCGAATGGGACCCCAGGAGCAAGTGGCCTTGGGGTCGACCAGCTGTCCCGGATGACTGGGACCCAGTGTCCGAGCTGCCGCTGTGTCGACAAACTCTCCCGGCTGGCTCGGACCCCGGGACCGAGGGTCCAAGGGGTTGACGACTGTCCCGGCCACCTAGGGCCCTGGGAAAGAGGGGCCGTGGGGTCGACCTGGTTCCAAGGGATGGCAGGGTCGACTATCTGTCCTGTCTGAATTGGTCCCGGGTCCGAGCTGCTGCGAGATAGACCTGCTGTCGCAGCCGACTCAGTCCTGGTCTGAGCTGACCAGGTGTCGAGCAGCTCTCCTGGCTAACTCGGGCCCTGTGACCGAGGGTCGGAGTTGTGGACCAGCTCTTCCAACACACTCAGTCCTGGGTCTGAGCTGCCATGGTGTCAAACAGCTGTACCGGCTGACTCGGACCCATGGTCCTTGGAACGTTGTGGTTGATCAGCTGTCCCGGCTGACTCGGACCCAATTCCGACTTGCCACGGGCTGATCCATTTGTCCCGGCCGAAATGGTCTCGATTCCGTGGGGCCGTGGGGTCGACCTGCTCTCCCAGCTGACACGGAACCCTGGTCCGTGGGGCCTTGGGGTGGACCAACGGTCCCGGCCGATGCTCTCCGTGGTCCGAGCTGCTCTGGGGTCGACCAGATATCACAGGCGACTCGGTCCCAGGTCCGATGGTTCAAGGGAGGGCAGGGTTTACCAGTGTTCCCGGCCGATTCGGTCCTTGTCCGAGGTGCCACGGTGTCGACCAGCTCTCCTGGTCAACTCGGGCCCTGTGACTGATGTTCGGAGATATGGACCAGCTCTCCCAGCAGACTCGGTCCAGGTTCTCAGCTGCCGCGGTATCGAACAGCACTACCGGCTGACTCGGAACCATGGTCCTTGGAGCTGAGCGGTCAACCAGCTCTCCTCGGCCTTGTGACCGAGGGTCCAAGACATCGACCAGCTCTACCCATAAGCTCGGTGCCGGGTCTGAGCTGCTGCGGTGTCGAACATTTGTCCAGGCTGATTCAGACCCTGGGTCCGAGGATCCACAGGGTCGACCAGCTGTCCCAGCCGACTCGGTCCTGCCCCGAGCTGCTGTGGTGTCGACCAGCTCTCCCGGCCAACTTGGCCCCTGTGACCGAAGGTCAGAGATGTGGATCAGCTCTCCCAACAGACTCGGTCCAGTGTCTGAGCTGCCGCGGTATCGAACATCTCTACCGGTTGACTTGGACACATGGTCCTTGAAGCTGAGCGGTCGACCAGCTCCCCCGGTCAAAACAGGCCCTGTGACCGAGGGTCCGAGACATCGACCAGCTCTAGCAGTAGGCTCGGTCCGGTGTTTGAGCTACTGCGATATCGTACATTTGTCCGGGCCGACTCAGATCCAGGGTCCGAAGAGCCACGGGGGCGACCATCTGTCCGGCCGACTCGGTCCTGGTCCGAGCTGCCACGGTGTCCACCAGCTTTCCTGGCCACACATGCCCTGTGACCGAAGGTCGGAGATGTGGACCAGTTCTCCCAACAGACTCGATGCAGTGTCTGAGCTGCCGTGGTGTGAAACAGCTGTACTGGCTGACTCGGACCCATGGTCTTTGGAGCTGCAGGGTGGATCAGCTCTCCCGGCTGACGTGGAACCGATTCCGACGTTTCACGTGCTGAACCATTTGTCCCGGGTGAAATGGTCCTGGTTCCGTGGGGCCGTGGGGTCGACATGCTCTCCCAGCTGACAAGGAAACCTGGTCCGAGGGGCCGTGGGTTGCACCAGTGCTCCTGGCCGACGCTTTCTCTGGTCCGAGCTGCTGCGAGTTCGACCAGCTATCCCGGCCAACTCGGTCTTTGTCCGAGCTGCCGTGGTGTGGACCAGCTCTCCTGGCCAAGTTGGGCCCTGTGACCGAGGGTAGGATATGTGGACCAACTTTCCCAACAGACTCGGTCCAGGGTCCGAGCTGCTACGGTGTCAAACAGCTGTACCAGCTGACTCAGATCCATGGTCCTTGGAGTTGAGCGGTTGACCAGCTCTCTCGGTCAAAATTGGCCCTGTGAATGAGGGTCCGAGACATCGACCAGCTCTACCAATAGGCTCGGTCCCGAGTCTAAGCTGCTGGGGTGTCGAACATTTGTCCCGGCCGACTCAGACCCTGGGTCCAAGGACCCACGGGGTCGACCAGTTGT
Organism: Phacochoerus africanus; assembly: GCF_016906955.1. Taxonomy (NCBI): domain Eukaryota; kingdom Metazoa; phylum Chordata; class Mammalia; order Artiodactyla; family Suidae; genus Phacochoerus; species Phacochoerus africanus. Next base: position 90,299 of record NW_025927417.1, on the reverse strand, counting down.
CCCGACCTATTCGGGCCCCGTGTCCAAGAGTTCACGTGGTCGAATATTCATCCCGGCTGACTCGTTCCTGTGGCTGAGGATCTGAGATTGGGGAGGGTCGACCAGTTCTCCTGGCCGACTCGGAGCCCGGGACTGAGGGGCAGCAGGGTCACCTAGCTGCCCTGGCCATCTCTTTCCCTGGTCCAAGCTTCCGAGGGCTTGACCAGCTATCCCAGGTTACACGGTCCCGGGTCCAAGGTTGCGAGGGTGAACGGAGTCCACCAGCGATCACGGCTGACTAGGACCCAGGTCCGAGGAGCCGTGGTGTCGAACAGGTATACTGGCCAACTCAGTCCCGGATCTGAGCTGCCGTGGGGTCGACCAGCTTTCCCAGCCGAATGGGACCCTGGGACCAAGAGGCGTGGGGTCGACCAGCTGTCTCGGCTGACTGCGACCCAGTGTCCGAGCTGCCGCAGTGTCGACAAACTCTCCCGGCTGACTCGGACACCGGTACTGAGGTTCCGAGGGGTCGACCACTGGCCCGGCCACCTAGGGCCCCGGGAAGAAGGGGCCGTTGGGTCAACATGGTTTCATCGGACAGCAGGGTCGACCATCTGTCCTGTCTGACTCGGTCCCGGGTCCGAGCTGCTGTAGGGTCCACAAGCTATACTTGCCGACTCGGTCCTGGTCTGAGCTGTGGCAGTGTCGACCTGCTCTCCTGGCCAACTCGGTACCTGTGACCAAGGTTCGCGGTTTTCGACCAGCTCTCCCAACAGACTCGGTCCAGGGTCCGAGCTACTACGGTGTCAAACAGCTGTACCGGCTGACTCGGACCCATGGTCCTTGGAGCTGCGGGGTCGATGAGCTGTCCCGGCTGACTCGGACCCGATTCCGATGTTCCGCGGGCTGAACCATTTGCCCCGGCTGAAATGGTTCCGATTCCGTGGGGCTGTGGGGTCGACCTGCTCTCCCAGCTGCCATGGAACCCTGGTCCGAGGGGCCTTGGGGTGGACCTGCGGTCCCGGCTGATGCTTTCCCTGGTCCGAGTTGCTGTGGGTTTGACCAGCTATCGCAGGCGACTCGGTCCCAGGTCCGAGTGTCCGAGGGTGGGCAGGGTTTACCAGTGGTCCCGGCCGACTCGCTCCTCTGTCCGAAGGGCCTGGCAGTCGACCAGCTCTCACGTCCAACTCGCTGTTTACGGGCGTGATGCCACGAGGTTGACCAGCTGAACCGGTCGACACGGTCCCGGGTCCGAATGGCCGTGGTGTGGACCAGATGTCCGGGCAGTTTCTTTTCTGGGTCCGAGGGTCCGAGGGTTTGACCAGATGTCCCAGCCAACTCTGTCCCTGGTCTGATGGGACGTAGTGTTGACCAGCTACCATGGCTGACTCGGTCACGGGTCCAAGCTGAGGTGTGGTCGGCCAGCTTTCCCAGCTGAATGGAACCCAGGACCCAGGGGCCATGGGGTCGACCAGCTGTCCCGCCGGACTGGGACCCAGTGACCGAGCTGCCGCAGTGTCGAAAAACTCTCCCGGCTGACTCGGTCCCCGAGACCGAGGGTCCGAGGGGTCGACCACATTCCCGGCCTCCTATGGCCCAAGGAAATAGGGGCCGTGAGGTCGACCTGGTTCCAAGGGACGGCAGGGTCGACCATCTGTCCTGTCTGACTCGGTCCCGGGTCCGAGCTGCTGCGAGATCGACCAGCTGTCCCGGTGGACTCGGTCCTGGTCCGAGCTGCCACAGTGTCGTCCAGCTCTCCTGGCCAACTCGGGCCCAATGGCCGAGGGTCGGGTTGTGGACCAGCTCTCCCAACAGTCTCGGTCCAGTGTCTGTGCTGCCGTGGTATTGAACAGCTGTACCGGCTGACTAGGAAACATAGTCTTTGGAGCTGAGCGGTTGACCAGCTCTCCCAGTCAAAACGGGCCCTGTGAACGAGGGTCCGTGACATCGACCAGCTCTACCAATAGGCTCGGTGCCGGGTCGGAGCTGCTGCGGTGTCAAACATTTGTCCCGGCTGACTCAGACACAGGTTCCATGGAGCCACGGTGTCGACCAGCTGTTCCAGCCGACTGGGTCCTGGTCCGATCTGCCGCGGTGTCGACCAGCTCACCTGGCCAACTTGGGCCCTGTGACCGAGGGTCGGAGATGGTGAACAGCTCTCCCAACAGACTCAGTCCAGGGTCGGAGCTGCCACGGTCAGAAATAGCTGTACAGGCTGACTCGGACCTATGATCCTTGGAGCTGCGGGGTCAATCAGTTGTCCCGGCTGACTCGGACCCGATTACGATGTGCCGCAGGCTGAACCATTTGTCCCGGCGAAATGGTCCTGGTTCCGTGGGGCCGTGTGGTCGATCTGCTCTCCCAGCTGACACGGAACCCTGGTCCGAGGGGCCGTGGGGTTGATAAGCGATCCCTGCCTATGTTGTCCCTGGTCCGAGCTGCTCTGGGTACTACCAGGTATCGCAGGCGACTGGGTCACAAGTCCGAGGGTCCGAGGGTGGGCAGGGTTTAACAGTGTTCCCAGCCGACTCGCTCCTGTGTCCGAAGGGGCTGTCAGTCAACCAACTATCACGGCCGACACACTGCTTGGGGGCGTGGTGACACGAGGTGGACCAGCTGACCTGGCCAAAACGGTCCCGTGTCTGAAGGGACGTGGGGTTGACCAGTTGTCTGGGCGGATTCTGTCCCGGGTCCGAGGGTCCGAGTGTTTTACCAGATGTCCCAGCCAACGATGTCCCGGGTCCGAGGGGCCGTCGGTTTGACCAGCTATCCTGTCCGACTCGGTCTCGTGTCCGAGCTGACGTGGGATCGAACAGATGTCCAGGCGGACTTGGAACCGCATTCGCAGAGCCGTGTGGTCGACCAGCTGTCCCAAACAACTCGGACTTGGGCCCGACCTGATGCAGTGTTGACCAGGTATGCCGTCCTCCTAGGTCCCGTGTCTGTGCTGACGTGTTGTTGCCCAGCTGTCTGGGCTACACGCACCACGGTCCAAGGGGCCGCAAGGTCGACTTGCTCTCCCGGGAAAGTTGGACACAGGGCCGACTCGAGCCCCGTTCTGAGGGGCCGCAGAGTCAACAAGAATCCCAGCTGACTAGATCCCTGGTTCCGAGGGGACACAGGGTCCACCACCTGTCCAGCCTGACTTGTAACGGGCTCTGAGGCACCGAGGGGACAATGGACCGGGAGACCTATGGTATGAGGGCTCGAGGGGCCGCATTTTCATACAACTTCATGGCAAGCTCTTTCGTGTGGACTCTAGTACTGAGGGACCGAGTGTCTGAAGAGCCTTGGGGTCGACCAGCTGTCCCGGCTGACTCGGGCCCCGTGTCCAAGAGCTCACGTGGTCGAATATTCGTCCCGGCCGATTCGTTCCTGTATCCGAGGGTCTGAGATTGGGCAGGGTCGACCCGTTCTCCCGGCCGACTCGTCTACGGGACCGAGGGGCAGCAGGGTCGCCCAGCTGCCCTGGCCGACTCTTTCCCTGGTCCTAGCTGCCGAGGGGTTGACCAGCTATCCCAGGTTACACGGTCCCGGGTCCGAGGGTGCGAGGGTGGACGGAGTCGACCAGCGATCCCAGCTGTCTCGGACCCGGGTCCGAGGAACCGTGATGTCGAACAGGTATACTGGCCCACTCAGTCCCGGATATGAGCTGCCGTGTGGTCGACCAGCTTTCCCAGCCGAATGGGACCACGGGACCAAGGGGCCATGGGGTCGACCAGCTGTCCCAGCTGACTGGGACCCAGTGTCCGAGCTGCCGCAGTGTCGACAAACTCTCCCGCTGACTCGAACCTGGGACCAAGGGTCCGAGGGGTCCACCCTTATCCCGGCCACCTAGGGCCTCGGGAAGCAGGGGCCGTGGGGTCGAACTGGTTACAAGGGATGGCAGGGTCGACCAACTGTCCTTTCTGACTCGGTCCCGGGTCCGAGTTGCTGCGAGGTTGACCTGCTGTCGTAGCCGACTCGGTCCTGGTCCGAGCTGCTGCGGGGTCGACCAGCTCTCCTGGCCAACTCGGGCCTTGTGACCGAGGTTCGGAGTTGTGGACCAGCTCTCCCAACAGAATGAGTCCAGGGTCTGAGCTGCCGCGGTATCGAACAGCTGTACCGGCTGACTCGGACCCATGGTCCTTGGAGCTACAGGGTCGATCAGATGTCCCGGCTGACTCAGACCCGATTCTGACGTGCTGCAGGCTGAACCATTTGTCCCGGCCAAAATGGTCCCGGTTCCGTGGGGCCGTGGGGTCACCTGTTCTCCCAGCTGACACGGAACCCTGGTACGAGGGGCCGTGGGTTGGACCAGCGGTCCCGGCCAAAGCTTTCCCTGGTCCAAGCTGGTATGGGGTCGTCCAGCTCTCGCAGGCGACTCGGTCCCATGTCCGAGGGTCCGAGTGTGGGCAGGGTTTACCAGTGGTCCCTGCTGACTCGGTCCTGTGTCCGAAAGGCATGGCAGTTGATAAGAAGTCACGGCCGACTCGCTGCTTGGATGCATGGTGCCACAAGGTTGACCAGCTGACCCGGCTGACACGGTCCCAGGTCCGAAGGTCCGTGGGGTTGACCAGTTGTCCGGGCGGATTCTGTCCCGGGTCCGAGGGTCTGAGTGTTCGACCAGATGTCACAACCAACTCTGTCCCGGGTCCGAGGGGCCGTAGGTTTGACCAGCCATCCTGGCCGACTCGGTCTCGGGTCCGAGCTGACGTGGGATCGACCAGCTGTCCAGGCCGACTTGGAACCGCATCTGCAGAGCCTTGGGGTCGAAAAGCTGTTCCAGCCAACTGAGATCCGGGTCCGAACTGACGCACTGTTGACCAGGTATTCCGTCCACATAGGTCTCGTGTCCGAGATGACACGGTGTTGACAAGCTGTCCCGGCCAACTCTGACCTATGTCCGAGAGGCCGCAGAGTCGACTAGATCTCTGGGCCAACTCGGCCACGGTCCGAGGGGCCGCAGAGTCGACAAGAATCCTAGCTAACTAGATCCCCAGTTCCGAGGGGCCACAGGGTCCACCAGCTCTCCAGCCTGATTCGGTACCGGGATCCGAGGCAGAGAGGGGACAATGGACAGGCGACTGATGGAACGAGTGCTCGAGGGGCCGCGTTTTCATACAACTTTATCGCAAGGTCTTTCGTGTGGAACCTAGTCCTGAGGAACCGAGGGTCTGAAGAGCCTTGGGGTCTACCAGCTGTCCCAGCTGACTGGGACCCAGTGTCCGAGCTGCCATAGTGTCGACACACTCTCCTGCCTGACGATGAACCCCTGATCCAAGGGTCCGAGGGGTCGACCCCTATCCCGGCCACCTAGGGCCCCGGGATGGATGGGCCGTGAGGTCAACTTGGTTCCAAGGGACGTCAGGGTCGACCATCTGTCCTTTCTTACTTGGTCCCGTGTCCGAGCAGCTGTGAGGTCGACCAATGTCCCGGCGTACTCGGTCCTGGTCCGAGCTGCTGTGACGTCGACAAGCTCTCCTGGCCAACTTGGGTGCTGTGACCGAGGGTCGGAGATGTGGACCAGCTCTCCCAACAGACTCGGTCCAGGGTCTGAGCTTCCGCGGTATCGAACAGCTGTACCGTCTGACTCTGACCCATGGTCCTTGGAGCTGAGCTGTCGACCAGCTCTCACGGTGAAAAAGGGCCCTGTGACCGATGGTCCGAGACATCGACCAGCTCTCCTAATAGACTCGGTCCCGGGTCATAGCTGCTTCAATGTCAAACATTTGTCCCGGCCGACTCAGACGCAGGGTCCGAAGAGCCACGGGGTCTACCAGCTGTCCCGGCTGACTGGGTTCTGGTCCGATCTGCTCCGGTGTCAAGCAGCTCTCCTGGCGAAATTTGGCCCTGTGACTGAGGGTCGTAGATGTGGACCAGCTCTCCCAACAGACTCGGTCCAGTGTCTGAGCTGCCGTGGTGTCAACAGCTGTAGAGGCTGACTCGGGGCCATGGTCCTTGGAGCTGCGGGGTTGATCAGCTGTCCCGGCTGACTCGGATCCGATTCCTACGTGCCGCGGGCTAAACCATTTGTCCTGGCCGAAATGGTCCCGGTTCCGTGGGGCCGTGGGGTCGACCTGCTCTCACAGATGACACGGAACCCTGGTCAGCGGGGCCGTGGGCTGGACCAGCGGTCCTGGCCGATGCTTTCGCTTGTCCGAGCTGCTGTGGGGTCGACCAGCTTTCACAGGCGACTTGGTCCATGGTCCGAGGCTCCGGGGGTGGGCAGGGTTTACCATTGGTCCCGGCCAACTCGCTCCTGTGTCCGAAGGGCATGGCATGCGACCAGCTGTCACTGCAGACTCGCTGTTTAGGGGGTGGTGCCACAAGGTTGACCAGCTGTCCCGGCTGACACGGTCCCGTGTCCGAAGTTCCGTGGGGTTGACCAGTTGTCCGGGGGATTCTGTCCCGGGTCTGAAGGTCCGAGGGTTCGACCAGATATCCCAGCCAACACTGTCCCTGGTCGTATGGGCCATAGGGTTGACCAGCTCTCCTGGCTGACTCGGTCCAGGTCCGAGCTGACGTGGGTTCGACCAGATGTCCAGGCTGTCTTGGAACCGCATCCGCACATCCGTGGGATCGACCAGCTGTCCCAGACCACTCGGACCTTGGCCCCACCTGATGCAGTGTTGACCAGGTATTCCGTCCTCCTAGGTCCCATGTCTGAGTGACGTGTTGTTGACCAGCAGACCGGGCCTAATTGGACCAAGGTCCGAGGGGCTGCAATGTCCACCAGCTATCCGGGAAATCTTGGACAGAGGGCCGAATCGAGCTTCGTTCCGAGGGGCCGCAGAGTCGACAAGAATCCCAGCTGACTAGATCCCCAGTTCGGAGGGGCCACAGGTTCCAACAGCTATCCCGCCCGACTCGGTAACTTGGTCCGAGGCACCGATGGGACAATGGACCGGGGGACCGATGGAACGAGGGCTCGATGGTCCGCGTTTTCATACAACTTCATCGCAAGCTCTTTCGTGTGGACCCTAGTACTGAGGGACCGAGGGTCTGAAGAGCCTTGGGGTCGGCCACCTGTCCCGGCCAACTCGGGCCCCGTGTCCAAGAGTTCACGTGGTCGAATATTCGTCCTGGCCGATTCCTTCCTGTGTCCGAGGATCTGAGATTGGGCAGGGTCGACCAGTTCTCCCGGCCGACTCGGACCCTGGGACTGAGGGGCAGCTGGGTCGCCCAGCTGCTCTGGCGACTCTTCCCTGGTCAAAGCTGCCGAGGGGTTGACCATCTGTCCCAGTTGACAGGTTCCCTGGGCCGAGGGGCCGAGGATGGACAGAGTCGACCAGCGATCCTGGCTGACTCGGAACCGGGTCCGAGGAACCGTGGTGTCGAACAGGTACACTGGCCCACTCGGTCCCGGATGCGAGCTGGCGTGGGGTTGACCAGCTTTCCCAGCCGAATGGGACCCCGGGAGCAAGTGGCCTTGGGGTCGACCAGCTGTCCAGGATGACTGGGACCCAGTGTCCGAGCTGCCGCTGTGTCGACAAACTCTCCAGCTGGCTCGGACCCCGGGACCGAGGGTCCAAGGGGTTGACCACTGTCCCGGCCACCTAGGGCCCCGGGAAAGTGGGGCCGTGGGGTCGACCTGGTTCCAAGGGATGGCAGGGTCGACTATCTGTCCTGTCTGAATTGGTCCCGGGTCCGAGCTGCTGCGAGATAGACCTGCTGTCGCAGCCGACTCAGTCCTGGTCTGAGCTGACCAGGTGTCGAGCAGCTCTCCTGGCTAACTCGGGCCCTGTGACCGAGGGTCAGATTTGTTGACCAGCTCTTCCAACACACTCGGTCCTGGGTCTGAGCTGCCACGGTGGCAAACAGCTGTACCGGCTGACTCGGACCCATGGTCCTTGGAGCGTCGGGGTCAATCAGCTGTCCCGGCTGACTCGGACCCAATTCCGACTTGCCACGGGCTGATCCATTTGTCCCGGCCGAAATGGTCCCGGTTCCGTGGGGCCGTGGGGTCGACCTGATCTCCCAGCTGACACGGAACCCTGGTCCGTGGGGCCTTGGGGTTGACCAGCGGTCCCAGCCGATGCTTTCCATGGTCCGAGCTGCTGTGGGGTCGACCAGATATCACAGGCGACTCGGTCCCAGGTCCGATGGTTCAAGGGTGGGCAGGGTTTACCAGTGTTCCCGGCCGACTCGCTCCTCTGTCCGAAGGGCCTGGCAGTCGAACAGCTGTCACGGCCGACTCTCTGCGTGGGGGCGTGTTGCCACGAGTTTGACCAGCTGACCCGGCCGACATGGTCCCATGTCTGAAGGTCCGTGGAGATGACCAGTTGTCCGGGGGGATCCTGTCCCGGGTGCGATGGTCCGAGAGTTCAACCAGATATCACAGCCAACGCTGTCCCGGGTCCGAGGGGCCGTAGGTTTGACCAGCCATCCTGGCTGACTCGGTCTCGTGTCTGAGCTGACGTGTGATCGACAGCTGTCCCGGCTGACTTGGACCCGATTCCGTCGTGCCGTGAGCTGAACCATTAGTCCTGGCCGAAATGGTCCAGGTTCCGTGGGGCGGTGGGGTCGACCTGCTCTCCCAGCTGACACGGAACCCGTGTTCTTGGGTCCTTGGGTTAGACCAGCATTTCCCACCGATGCTTTCCCTGATCTGAGCTGTTGTGGGGTCGACCAGCTATCACAGGTGACTCGGACACATGTCCGAGGGTCTGAGAGTGGGCAGGGTTTACCATTCGTCCCGGCCGACTCACTGCTGTGTCCGAAGGGCCTGGCCATCAATGAGCTATCACAGCTGACTCGCTGCTTGGGGGCGTGGTACCACCAGATTGACCAGCTGACCCGGCCGACACGGTGCCATATCCTTAGGTCCTTGGTGTAGACCAGTTGTCTGGGCGGATTCTGTCCCGGGTCCGAGGGTCCGAGTGTTCGACCAGATGTCCCAGCCAACTCTGTCCTGGGTCTGAGGGGCGTAGGTTTGATCAGCTGTCCTGGCCGACTCAGTCTCGGGTCCGAGCTGACGTGGGATCGACTAGTTTTGTAGACCGACTTGGAGCCGCATCAGCAGAACCCTGGGGTCGACCAGCTGTCCCAGCCCACTAGGACATGGATCTGAGCTGACGCAGTGTTGACCAGGTATTCTGTCCTGCCAGGTCCCTTGTCTGAGCTGACGTGGGGTTGACCAGCAGTCCCGGCCGACTTGGACCTAGGTCCGTGGCGCCGCAGTGTCGACCTGCTGTCTGGGCCTACTCTGAACCCGGGCCGAATCTGACCCCAGTCCAAGGGGCCGCGGAGTCGACAAGAATCCCATACGACTAGATCCCCGGTTCTGAGGGGCCACAGGGTCCACCAGCTCTCCAGCCCGACTCGGTACCGGGCTCCAAGTCACGGAGGGGAAAATGGACAGGGGGACTGATGATACGAGGGCTTGAGGGGCCACGTTTTTATACAACCTCATGGCAAGCTCTTTTGTGCGGACCCTAGTACTGAGGGAGCGAGGGTCTGAAGAGCCTTGGGGTCAACCAGCTGCCCCGGCCGCCTTGGGCCCCGTGTCGAAGTGTTCACTTGGTCGAATATTCGTCTCGGCCGATTCATTCCTATGTCCAAGGGTCCGAGATTGGGCAGGGTCGACCAGTCCTCCCGGCCGACTCGGACCCCAGGACCGAGGGGCAGCAGGGTCACCCAACTGCCCTGGCCGACTCTTTCCCTGGTCCAGTTGCTGACGGGTTGATCAGCTGTCCCAGGTGACATGGTCCCAGTTCCGAGGGGCCGAGGGTGGACGGAGTCAACCAGCTATCCCGGCTGACTCGGACCCGGGTCCAAGGAGCCGTGGTGTCAAACAGGTATACTGGCCGACTCGGTCCAGGATCCGAGCTGCCGTGGGGTTGACCAGCTTTCCCAGCCGAATGGGACCACGGGACCAAGGGGCCGTGTGGTCGACCAGATGTCCCAGGCCACTCGGTCTTGGTCCGAGCTTCCGCGGTGTCTGCCAGCTCTCCTGGCCAACTCGGGCTCTATGACCGAGGGTCAGAGATGTGGACCAGCTCTCCCAACAGTCTTGATCTAGAGTCTGAGCTGCCACGGTGTCAAACAGCTGTAACGGCTGACTCGGACCCATTGTTGTTGGATCTGCGGGGTCGATCAGCTGTACTGGCTGACTCGGACCCGATTTCGACATGCCGTGGTCTGATCCATTTGTCCCGGCCGAAATGGTTCCGGTTCCGTGCTGCCGTGGGGTCAACCTGCTCTCACAATGACACGGAACCCTGGTCCGAGGGGCCGTGGTGTGGACCAGCGGTCCCGGGCAATGCTTTCCCTGGTCCGAGCTGCCCTGGGGTCGACCAGCTATCACAGGTGACTCGGTCCCAGGTCCGACGGTCCGAGGGTGGGCAGGATTTACCAATGGTCCCAGCCGACTTGCTCCTGTGTCTGAAGGGCAAGGCAGTCGACCAGCTGTCATGGCCGACTCGCTTCTTGGGGGCGTGGTGACACGAAGTTGACCAGCTGAACCGGCCAACACGGTCCCGGTTCCGAAGTTCTGTGGGGTTGACCAGTTGTCCGGGCGGATTCTCTTCCGGGTCCGAGGGTCCGAGTGTTCGACCAGATGTCCCAGCCAACACTGTCCCGGTTCTGAGGGGCTTAGGTTTGACCAGCTATCCTGGCTGACTCGGTCTCGGGTCTGAGCTGACGTGGGATCGACCAGATTTCCAGGCCAACTTGGAACAGCATCCGCAGAGCCGTGGGGTCGACCAGCTTCCCAGCCGACTCAGACCCGGGTCTGAGCTGACGCCGTGTTGACCAAGTATTCTGCCGTACTAGGTCCCCTGTCTGAGCTGACACGGTGTTGACCAGCTGTCCCTGCTGACTCGGACCTAGGTCCCTGTGGCCGCAGGGTCGACCATATCTCCAGGCCGACTCGGACCCCGGGCTGACTCGGACCCCGGTCCGAGGGGCTGCGGAGTTCACTAGAATCCAATCTGACTAGATCCCCAGTTCCGAGGGGCCACAGAGTCCAACAGCTCTCCAGCCCGACTTGGTACCGGGCTCGGAGGCACCGAGGGGACAATGGACCAAGGGACCGATGGTACTAGGGCTCGAGGGGCCGCGTTTTCATAGAACTTCATGGCAAGCTCTTTCGCGTGGACCCTAGTACTGAGGGACCGAGGGTCTGAAGAACCTTGGGGTCGACCAGCTGTCCCGGCCGACTAGGGGCCCCGTGTCCAAGATTTCACGTAGTAGATTATACGTCCCGTCAGATTCGTTCCTGTGTCCGAGGTTCTGAGATTGTGCAGGGTCGACCAGTTCTCCCGACCGAATCGGACCCCGGACCGAGGGGCAGCAGGGTCGCCCAGCTGCCCTGGCCAACTCTTTCCCTGGTCCAAGCTGCCGACGGGTTGACCATCTGTCACAGTTGACAGGTTCCCTGGTCCGAGGTGCCGAGTGTGGACGGAGGTGACCAGCGATTCCAGCTAACTCGGACATGGGTCCAAGGAGCCGTGGTGTTCAACAGTTATACAGGCCCACTCGGTCCCGGATCCGAGCTGTCGTGGGTTCGACCAGCTTTCCCAGCTGAATGCGACCTTAAGACCAAGGGGCCGTGTGGTCGACCAGCTGTCCCGGCTGACTGGGACCCATTGTCCGAGCTGCCACATTGTCGACATACTCTCCCGGCTGACTCGGTACCTGGGACCAAAGGGCCATGGGGTCGACCAGCTGTCCCGGTCAAAACGGGCCCTGTGACCGAGGGTACGAGACATCGACCAGCTCTACCAAAAGGCTCGGTCCCGGGTCTGAGCTGCTGCGGTGTCGAACATTTGTACTGGCCAACTCAGACCAAGGGTCAGAGGAGCCACAGGGTCCACAAGCTGTCCCGGCCGACTCGGTCCTGGTCCGAGCTGCCGCGGTGTCGACCAGCTCTCCTGGCCAACTTGGGCCCTGTGACCGAGGGTCGGAAATGTGGACCAGGTCTCCCAACAGACTCGGTCCTGGGTCTGAGCTGCCGTGGTGTCAAACAGCTGTACCAGCTGACTCGGACCCATGGTACTTGGAGTTGTGGGGTCAATCAGCTGCCCTGGCCGAATCGGACCCGATTCCAATGTGCCGCGGGCTGAACCATTTGTCCCGGCCGAAATGGTCCCGGATCCGAGGGGCTGTGTGTTCAACCTGCTCTCCCAGCTGACACGGAACCCTGGTCCGAGGGGCCATGGGGTGGACCAGCAGTCACGGCCGATGCCTTCCCTTCTCCGAGCTGCTCTGGGTTCGACCAGCTATCGCAGGTGACTCGGTCCCAGGTCCGAGGGTCTGAGGGTGGGCAGGGTTTACCAGTGGTCCCCACCGACTCCCTACTCTGTCCGAAGGGCCTGGCAGTCGACCAGCTGTCACAGCCGACTCGTTGCTTGGCGGCGTGGTGGGGTCAACCAGCTGTTCCAGCTGCCTGGGACCCAGTTCCGAGCTGCTGCAGTGTTGACAAACTCTCCCGGCTGACTCGGACCACAGGGCCGAGGGTCCGAGGGGTCGACCACTGTCCCAGACACCTAGGGCCCTGGGACTGAGGGGCCGTGGGGTCGAACTGGTTCCAAGGGACGATAGGGTCGACGATCTTTTCTATCTAACTCTATCCGGGTTCTGAGCTGCTGCGAGGTCGACCAGCTGTCCCGGCCGACTCGGTCCTGGTCCGAGCTGCCCCTGTGTCGACAAGCTCTCCTGGCAAACTCGGGCCCTGTGACTGAGGGTCGGAGATGTGGAAGAGCTCTCCCAACAGACTCGGTCCAGGGTCTGAACTGCCGCAGTATCGATGAGCTCTACCGGCTGACTCGGACCCATGGTCCTTGGAGCTGAGTGGTCAACCAGCTCTCCCGGTCAAAACGGGCCTGTGACCAAGGGTCCGAGACCTGACCAGCTCTACCAATAGGCTCGGTGCCTGGTCTGAGCTTGCTGCGGTGTCGAACATTTGTCCTGACTGACTCAGATACAAGGTTCGAGGAGCCACCGGGTCGACAAGCTGTCCCCACCGACTCGGTCCTGGACCTAGCTGCCGCGGTGTTGACCAGCTCCTCTGGCCAACTCGGGCTCAGTGACCGAGGGTCGGAGATGTGGACCAGCTCTCCCAACAGACTCGGTCCAGTGTCTGAGCTGCCGCGGTGTCAAACAGCTGTACCGGCTTACTTGGACCCATGGTCCTTGGAGCTGCGGGTTCGATCAGCTGTCCCGGCTGACTCGGACCCGATTCTGACGTGCCGTGGTCTGAACCATTTGCCCCAGCCAAAATGGTCCCGGTTCCATGCGGCTATGGGGTCGAACTGATCTACCAGCTGACACAGAACCCTGGACCGAGGGGCCGTGGGGTAGACCAGCGTTTCCCGCCGATGCTTTCCCTGGTCCGAGCGGTTGTGGGGTCGATCAGCTATCACAGGCGACTCGGTCCCAGGTCCGACGGTCCGAGGGTGGGCAGGGATTACCAGTGGTCCCGGCCGACTCACTCCTGTGTGCGAAGGGCCTGGCCATCAACGAACTGTCACGGCCGACTCGCTGCTTGGGGGTGTGGTGCCACCAGGCTGACCAGCTGACCCGGCCGACACGGTCCTGTGTGAGAATGGCCGTGGGGTTGACCAGTTGTCCGCGCGGATCCTGTCCCGTGTCCGATGGTCCAAGGGTTCGAACAGATGTCCCAGCCAACGCTTTCCCGGGTCCGAGGGACCGTAGGTTTGACCAGCTCTACTGGACGACTTGGTCTCGGGTCCAAGCTGACGTGTGATCAACCAGCTGTCCAGGCATACTTGGAACATTATCCGCAGTGCCGTGGGGTCGACCAGCTGTCCAAGCCCTCTCGGACCCAGGTCCGACCTGATGCAGTGTTAACCAGGTATTCCGTCCTCCTAGGTCCCCTGTAACTGCTGACACGGCGTTGACCAGCTGTCCCGGCCGACTCGGACACATGTCTGACCTGACGCTGTGTCGACCAGTTATTCCGTCCTCCTAGGTCCCGTGTCCGAGATGACACGAGGTTGAGCAGCTGTCCCGGCCGACTCGGACCTAAGTCCGAGGTGCCGCCGGGTCGACCGGCTATCCTGGCCTGCTCGGACCCCGGGCCCAATCGTAACACGGTCCGAGGGGCCGCAGAGTTGACTAGAAACACAGCTGACCTGATCACCGGTTCCGAGGGCCCAAAGGGTCCACCAGCTGTCCAGCCCGACTCTTATCGGGCTCCGACGCACCAGGGGACAATGGAGCGGGGGACTGATGGTACGAGGGCTCAAGGGGCCGCGTTTTCATACAACTTCATGGCAAGCTCTTTTGTGTGGACCCTAGTACTGAGGGACCGAAGTTCTGAAGAGCCCTGGGTTCGACCAGCTGTCCCGGCCGCCTCGGGCCCCGTGTCCAAGTGTTCACGTGGTCGAATATTCGTCCCAGCCGATTTGTTCCAGTGTCCGAGGGTCTGAGATTGGGCATGGTCGACAACTTCTCCTGGCCTACTCGGACTCCGGGACCGAGTGGCAGCAGGGTCGCCCAGCTGCCCTGGCCGACTCTTTCCCTGGTCCAAGCTGCCGAGGGGTTGACCAGCTGTCCCTGGTGACACGATCCAGGGTCCGAGGGGCCGAGGGTGGATGGAGTCGACCAACGATCCCGGCTGACTTTGACCCGGGTCCGAGGAGCTGTGGTGTCCAACAGGTATACTGGCCCACTCGGTCCGGGAAACGAGCTACCTTGGGGTCGGCCAGCTTTCCCAGCCGAATGAGACCATGGGATCAAGTGGCCGTGGGGTCGACCAGCTGTCCCGGCTGACTGGGACCCAGTGTCCGAGCTGCCGCAGTGTCGACAAATTCTCCCGGCTGACTCGGACCCCGGGACCGAGGGTCCGAGGGGTCGACCACTCTCCCAGCCACGTAGTGTTCTTGGAAAAAGGAGCCGAGGGTTCGACCTGGTTCCAAGGGACGGCAGGGTCGACCAACTCTCCTGTCTGACTTGGTTCCTGGTCCGAGCTGCTGCGAGGTCGACCAGATGTCCCAGCCGACTCGGTCCTGGTCCGAGCTGCCGCGGTGTCGAACAGCTCTCCTAGCCAACTGGGGCCCTGTGACCGATGGTCGGAGATGTGGACCAGCCCTCCCAACAGACTCGGTCCAGTGTCTGAGCTGCTGCGGGGTCAAACAGCTGTACCAGCTAACTCGGACCCATGGTCTTTGGAGCTGCTGGGTCGATCGGATGTCCCGGCTGACTCGGACCCGATTTCAACGTGCCGCAGGCTGAACCATTTTTCCCGGCCAAAATGGTCCTGGTTCCATGGGGCTGTGGTGTCGACCTGGTCTCCCAGCTGACACGGAATCCTGGTCCATGGGGTCGTGGGTTCGACAAGCAGTCCCGGCCGGTGCTTTCCCTGGTCCGAGCTGCTCTGGTTCGAGCAGATATCGCAGGCAACTCGGTCCCAGGTCCGACGGTCCGATGGTGGGCAGGGTTTACCAGTGGTTCCGGCCGACTCACTCCTGTGTCCGAAGGGCCTGACAGTCGACCAGCTGTCACGGCCGACCTGCTGCTTTGGGGCATGGTACCACGAGGTAGACCAGCTTACCCGTCCGACACAGTCCCGTGTGACAAGGACCTTGGGGTTGACCAGTTGTCCGGGCGGATTCTGTCCCAGGTTCGAGGGTCCGAGTGTTCGACCAGATGTCCCAGACAACTCTCTCCAGGGTCCGAGGGTTCGTCAGTTTGACCAGCCATCCGGGCCGACTCGGTCTCGTGTCCGAGCTGACGTGGGATCGACCAGCTGTCCAGGCTGTATTGGAACCGCATCCGCAGAGCCGTGGGGTTGACCAGCTGTCCCAGCCCACTCGGACCCGGGTCCCAGCTGACACCATGTTGACCAGGTATTCGGTCCTCCTAGGTCCCGTGTCCAAGCTGACGTGGGGTTGACCAGCTGTCCCGGCTGACTCGGACCACGGTCCGTGGGGCTGCAGGGTCGACCAGCTCTCCTGGAAAACTCGGACACAGTGCCGACTCGGACGCCTGTCAGGGGGCCGTGGAGTCGAGAAGAATCCCAGCTGACTAGATCCCCGGTTCCGAGGGGCCACAGGGTCCACCAGCTGTCCAGCCCGACTCGGTACCAGGCTCTGAGTCACAGAGGGGAAAATGGACCTGGGGACCGATTGTACAAGTGCTCGAGGTGCCACGTTTTCATACAACTTGATGGCAAGCTCTTTCGTGTGGACCCTAGTACTGAGGGACCGAGGGTCTGAAGAGCCTTGGGGTCAACCAGCTGTGCCGGCCAACTCGGGCCCTGTGTCCAAGTGTTCACGTGGTCGAGTATTCGTCCCAGCCGATTCGTTCCTGTGTCTGAGGGTCTGAGATTGGGCAGGGTCGACCAGTTCTCCCAGCTGACACAGACCCCGGGACCGAGGGGCAGCAGGGTCACCCAGCTGCCCTGGCCGAATCTTTCCCTGGTCCTAGCTGCCGAGGGGTTGACCAGCTGTCCCAGGTGACATGCTCCCAGGTCCTATGGGCCGAGGTTCGACGGAGTCTACCAGCAATCCCGGATGACTCGGACACGGGTCCGAGGATTCTTGGTGTCAAACAGGTATACTGGCCCACTCGGTCCCGGATCCTAACTGCCGTGGGTTGGACCAGCATTCCCAGCCAAATGGGACCCCGGGACCAAGAGGCCGTGGGGTCGACCAGCTGTCCCGGCTGACTGGGACCCAGTGTCCGAGCTTCCACAGTGTCGACAAACTCTCCCGGCTGACTCGGTCCCCAGGACCGAGGGTCCGAGTGGTCAACCAATATTTCGGCCACCTAGGGCCCCGGGAAGGAGGGGCCGTGGGGTTTACCTGGTTCCAAGGGACGGCAGAGTCGACCATCTGTCCTGTCTGACTCGGTGTCAGGTCCCAGCTGCTGCGAGGTCGACCAGCTGTCCTAGCCGACTCAGTTCCAGGTCCGAGCTGGCCAAGTTTCGACCAGCTCTCCTGGCGAACTCGGGCCCTGTGACCGAGGGTCGGAAATATGGACCAGCTCTCCCAACAGACTCGGTCCAGTGTCTCAGCTGCCATGGTATCGAACAGCTGTACGGGCTGACTCGGACTCAGGGTCCTTGGAGGTGAGCGGTCGACCAGCTCTCCCGATCAAACGGGCCCTGTGACCGAGGGTCTGAGACATCGACCAGCTCTACCAAAAGGTTCGGTCCCGGGTCTGAGATGCTGCAGTGTCGAACATTTTTCTCGGCAGACTCAGACCCAGGGTCTGTGGAGCCACGGGGTCGACCAGCTGTACCGGCCCACTCGTTCTTGGTCCGAGCTGCAGCGGTGTCAACCAGCTCTCCTGGCAAACTTTGGCCCTGTGACCGAGGGTTGGAGATGTGGACCAACTCTCCCAACAGACTCGGTCCAGTGTCTGAGATGCCGCAGTGTCAAACAGCTCTACCGGCTGACTCGGACCAATTCTCCTTTGAGCTGCGTGGTCTATCAGCTGTCCCGTCTGACTTGGTCCTGATTCCGAGGTGCCGCGGGCTGAACCATTTGTCCCGGCCGAAATGGTCCCTGTTCCGTTGGGCCGTGTGGTCGACCTGCTCTCCCAGCTGACACGGAACCCTGGTCCGTGGGGCCATGGGGTGGACCAGCGGTCCCGGCCGATGCTTTCCCTGGTACGGCTGCTGTGGGGTCGACCAGCTATCGCAGGTGACTAGGTCCGAGGTCCGAGGGTCCGAGCATGGGCATGTTTACCAGTGGTCCCGGCCGACTCGCTCCTGTGTCCGAAGGCCCTGGCATTCGACCAGCAGTCACGTCCAACTCGCTGCTTGGGGGCGTGGTGCCACAAGGTTGACCAGCTGACCCGGCCAACACGGTCCCGGGTCCGCAGGGCCGTGGGGTTGACCACTTTCTGGGCGGATTCTGTCCCGGGTCCGATGGTCCAAGTGTTCGACCAGATGTCCCAGCCAATTCTGTCCCGGATCCGAGGGGCCGTAGTGTTGACCAGCTATCCTGGCTGACTCGGTCTCGTGTCCAAGCTGACGTGGGATCTACCAGCGGTCCAGGCCGCCTTGGAGCCGCATCCACAGAGCCTTGGGGTCGACATGCTGTCCCAGCCCACTCGGACCCGGGTCCGAACTGACGCAGTGTTGACCAGGTATTCCATCCTCCTAGGTCCCGTGTCCGAGCTGACGTGGTGTTGACCCGCAGTCCCAGCCGACTCGGACCTAGGTCCATGGGGCCGCAGGGTTGACCTGCTCTCCTGGCCTACTCAGACCCGGGCCGACTCGGACCCTGGGCCGAGTGCCTGCAGAGTCGACTAGTATCCCAGCTGACTAGATCCCCGGTTCTGAGGGGCCACAGGTTCCACCAGCTGTCCAGCCCGACTCGGTACCGGACTCCGAGGCACCGCGGGCACAATGGACCGGGGGACCGATGGTGCCAGGTGTCCAGGGGCCGTGTTTTTATACAACTTGATGGCCAGCTCTATCGTGTGGACCCCAGTACAGTGGGACCGAGAATCTGAAGAGCCTTGTGGTCGACCAGCTATCCCGGCCAACTCGGTCCTGTTCCAATCACCCGCGGATTCGACAAGCTCTCCCAACCGACTCGGTCTTGGTCCGAACTGCCGCGGTGTTGACCAGCTCTCCTGGCCAACTTGGGTCCGGTGACCGAGGGTCAGAGATGTCGACCAGCTCTCCCAACAGACTCGGTCCAGTGTCTGAGCTGCCGCGGTGTCAAACAGCTCTACCGGCTGACTCGAACCCATGGTCCTTGTAGCTGCGGGGTCGATCAGCTGGCCCGGCTGACTCGGACCCGATTCCGACGTGCCGCGGGCTGAACCATTTGTCCCGGCCAATATGGTCCCGGTTCCGTGGGGCCGTGGGGTCGACCTGCTCTCCCAGGTGACACGGAACCCTGGTCCCAGGGGCTGTGGGGTTTACCAGAGGTCCCGGCCAATGCTTTTCCTGGTCCGAGCTGCTGTGCGGTCAATCAGCTATCGCAGGCAACTCGGTCCCAGGTCCGAGGGTCCGAGGGTGGGCAGGGTTTACTAGTGGTTCTGGGCGACTCGATCCTGTGTCTGAAGGGCTTGGCAGTTGACCAGCTCTCACGGCCGACTCACTGCATATGGGCATGTTGCCGCGAGGTTGACCAGCTGACCCGGGCGACACGGTCCCGGGTCAGAAGTGCCGTGGGGTTGACCAGTTGTCCGGGAGTCTTCTCTCTCAGGTTCATGGGTCCGAGGGTCCGAGGGTTCGAGCAGATATCCCAGCCAACTGTGTCCCGGGTCTGAGGGGACGTAGGGTTGACCAGCTATCCTGGCCAACTGGGTCCGAGCTGACGTGGGATCGACCAGCTGTCCAGGCTGACTTGGAACCGCATCCGCAGAGGCGTGGGGTCGACCAACTGTCCCAGCCCACTCGGACCCGTGTCCGAGCAGACACAGTGTTGACCAAGTATTCCGTCCTCCTATGTCCCGTGGCCTAGCTGACGTGGGGTTGACCAGCAGTCCCGGCTGACTTGGACCTATGTCCGTGGGGCCGCAGGGTCGACAATCTGTCCCGGCCCACTCGGCCCCGGGCTGGCTCGGACCCCGGTCCGAGGTTCCAGGGAGTTGACAAGAATCCCAGCTGACTACATCCCCGGTTCTGAGGGGCCAGAGGGTCCACCAGCTGTCCAACCCAACTCTGTACCGTGTTCCGAGTCACCAAGGGGACAATGGACCGGGGGAACGATGGTACGAAGGCTCGAGGGGCAGCGTTTTCATACAATGTCATGGCATGATCTTTCATATGGACCGTATTACTGAGGGACCGAGGGTCTGAAGAGCCTTGGGGTCAACCAGCTGTCCCGGCTGACTCGGGCCCCTTGTCCAAGAGTTCACATGGTCGAATATTCGTCCTGGCCGATACGTTCCTGTGTTGGAGGATCTGAGATTGGGCAGGGTCGACCAGTTCTCCCGGCCGACTCTGACCCCGGGACCGAGGGGCAGCAGGGTCGCCCAACTGCCCTGGCCGACACTTTCCCTGGTCCAAGTTGCCGAAGGGTTGACTAGCTGTCCCAGGTGACACGGTACCAGGTCCGATGGGCCGAGGGTGGAAGGAGTCGACCAGCGATCCCGGCTGAATCGGACCCGGGTCTGAGGAGCCGTGGTGTCAAACAGGTATACTGGCCCCTCGGTCCCGGATCTGAGCTGCCGTGGGGTCGACCAGCTTTCCCAGCAAAATGGAACCCACGGACCAAGGGGCCGTGGGGTCGACCAGCTGTCCCGGCAAACTCGGACCCGGGTCCGAACTGACGCAGTGTTTACCAGGTGTTCCGACCTCCTAGTCCCCGTGTCCGAGTTGATGCGGGGTTGACCAGCTGTCCCGGATGATTCAGACCTTGGTCCGAGGGGCTGCAGGGTCAACCAGCTGTCTGGGCCTACTCGGACCCCCGGCCGACTTGGACCCCACCGAGGGGCCGTGGAGTTGACAAGAATCCCCGCTGACTAGATCCCCGGTTCCGAGGGGCCACAGGGGTCCAGACTGACTCGGTACCGGGCTCCGAGGCACCGAGGCGACAATGGACCAGGGGAACGATGGTACTAGGGCTCGAGGGGCCGTGTTTTCATGCAATGTCATGGCATGATCTTTCGTGTGGACACTATTACTGAGGGACCAAGTGTCTGAAGAGCCTTGGGGTTGACCAGCTGTGCTGGCCGACTCGGGCCCCGTGACCAAGTGTTCACGTGGTTGAGTATTCATCCCTGCCGATTCGTTCCTATATCTGAGGGTCTGAGATTCGGCAGGGTCAACCAGTTCTCCCGTCTGATTCGGACCCTGGGACCGACTCTTTCCCTTCTCCAACTGCCGAGGTGTTGACCAGCTCTCCCGGCTGACTGGGACCCAGGGTCCAAGCTGCCGCAGTGTCGACACACTCTCCCGGCTGACTCGGACCCCGGGACCGAGGGTCCGAGGGTTCGACCATTATCCCGGCTACCAAGGGCCCAGGGAATGAGGGGCCGTGGGGTCGACCTGGTTCCAAGGGATGGCAGGGTCAACCATCTCTCCTGTCTGACTCGGTTCCGGGTCCGAGCTGCTGCGAGGTCTACCAGCTGTCCTGGTAGACTCGGTCCTGTTCCGAGCTGCCTCGGTGTCGACCAGCTCTCCTGGCCAACTTGGGCCCTGTGACCGAGTGCCAAGATGTGGAAGTGTTCTCCCAATAGACTCGGTCCATTGTCTTTGATGCAGCAGTATAGAACAGCTGTACCGGCTGATTCGTACCCATGGTTTTTGGAGCTAAGCGGTCGACCAGCTCTCCCGGTCAAAACAGGTGCTGTGACCGAGGGTCTGAGACATCGACCAGCTCTACCATTTGGCTAGGTCCCGGGTCTAGGATGCTGCGGTGTCGTATATTTGTCCCAGCCGACTCGGTCATATGTCCGAGGGGCCACAGGGTCGACCAGCTGTCCAGGCCAAGTCGGACCCTGCGCTGACTCGGACCCCTGTCCGAGGGTCCGCGGAGTCGACAAGAATCCCAGCTGACTAGATTCCCAGTTCCGAGGTGCCACAGGGTCCACCAGCTGTCCAGCCTGACTCTGTACCAGGCTCTAAGGCACCGAGGGGAGAATGGACTGGGGCATTGATGGTACGAGGGCTAGAGGGGAAACGTTTTCATAAAACTTCATCACAAGCTCTTTCGTCTGGACCCTAGTACTGAGGAACCGAGGGACTGAAGAGCCTTGTGGTCGACCAGCTGTCCCGGCCGACTTGGACCCCGTGTCCAAGAGATCATGTGGTCGAATATTAGTCTGGACGATTCGTTCCTGTGTCCGAGGGTCTGAGATTCGGCAGGGTCGAACAGTCTCCCGGCCGACTCGGACCCGGGGACCGAGGGGCAGCAGGGTCGCCCAGCTGCCCTGGCCGACTCTTTCCCTGGTCCAAGCTGCCGAGGGGTTGACCAGTGTCCCACGTGACACTGTCCCGGGTCAGAGGGGCCGAGGTTGAACGGAGGTTTCCAGTGATCCCGGCTGACTCGGACTCTGGTCCGTGGAGCCATGGTGTCGAACAGGTATACTGGCCCACTCGGTCCCAGATCCGAGCTGCCGTGGGGTCGACCAGCTTTCCCAGCCAAGTGGGACCCAGGGACCAAGGGGCCGTGGGGTCAACCAGCTGTCCCGGCTGACTGGGACCCAGTGTCCGAGGTGCCACTGTGTCGACAAACTCTCCCGGCTGACTCAGACCCCGGGACGGAGGGTCTGAGGGGTCGACCACAATCTCGGCCAGCTAAGGCCCCAGGAAGGAGAGGCCATGAGGTCGACCTGGTTCCAAGGGATTTCAGGGTCGACCATCTCTCCTGTCTGACTCGGTCCAGGGTCTCAGCTGCTGCGGTGTCGAAGAATTGTCACCGCCGAGTCAGACCCAGGGTCCGAGTTGCCACGGTGTCGACCAGCTGTCCTGGCCAACATGGGCCTTGTGACAAGGGTTGGAGAAGTTGACCAGCTCTCCCAACAGTCTCGGTCCATTGTCTGAGCTGCTGCAGTGCCAAACAGCTGTACCGGCTGACTCAGACCCATGGTCCGTGGAGCTGCGGTGTCGATCAGCTGTCCCGGCTGACTCGGACCCGATTCTGAGGTGCCGCGGGCTGAACCATTTGTCCCGGCCGAAATGGTCCCGGTTCTGTGAGGCCGTGGGGTCGACCTGCTCTCCCAGCTGAAATGGAACCCTGGTCCGAGGGGCCGAGGGTTGGACCAGTGGTCCCGGCCGATTCTTTCCCTTGTCCGAGCTGCTGTGGGATCGACCAGCTATCACAGGCGACTCGG
Organism: Phacochoerus africanus; assembly: GCF_016906955.1. NCBI lineage: Eukaryota > Metazoa > Chordata > Mammalia > Artiodactyla > Suidae > Phacochoerus > Phacochoerus africanus. The sequence continues at coordinate 67,631 of NW_025927417.1, read as the reverse complement.
TCCCAGGTCCGATGGTCCGAGGGTGGGCAGGAATTACCAGTGGTCCCGGCAGGCTCCCTCCTATGTTCCAAGGGCCTGGCAGTCGACCAGCTGTCACGGTGGACTCATTGCTTGGGGGCGTGGTGGAGAGGACCAGCTGTCCTGGCTGCCGGGGACACAGTTCCGAGCTGCCGCAGTGTCGACAAACTCTCCCGGCTCACTCGGACCACAGGGCTGAGGGTCCGAGGGGTCGAACATTATCCCAGCCACCTAGGGATCCGGGAAGGAGGGGCCGAGTGGTCGACCTGTTTCCAAGGGACGGCAGGGTCGACCATTTGTCCTGTCTGACTCGGTCCTGGGTCCGAACTTCTGCGAGGTCGACCAGCTGTCTCGGCCGACTCGGTCCTGGTCTGAGCTGCCGCAGTGTCGACCAGCTCTCCTGGACAACTCGGGCCCTGTGACCGAGGGTCAGAGATGTGGACCAGATCTCCCAACAGACTCGGTCCAGGGTCTGAGCTGCCACGATATCGAAAAGCTGTACCAGCTGACTTGGACCCATGGTCCTTGGAGCTGTGCAGTCGACCAGCTATCCCGGTCAAAACGGGCCCTGTTTTCGAGGGTCCGATATATCGACCAGCACTACCAATAGGCTCGTTCCCGGTTCTGAGCTTCTGTGGTGTCGAACATTTGTCCCGGCCGACTCAGACTCAGATTCCTAGGGGCCACGGGGTCGACAGCTGTCCCGGCCGACTCGGTCCTGGTCCGAGCTGCCGTGGTGTCGACCAGCTGCCCTGGCCGAATCTTTCCCTGATCCAAGCTGCCGACGGGTTGACCAGCTGTCCCAGGTGTCAAGGTCCCGAGTCCAAGGGGCCGTGGTTGGACCGAGGTGAAAAGCGATCCCAGCTGAATCGGACCCGGGTCCGAGGAGCCATGGTGTCGTACAGGTATACTTGCCCACTCGGTCCCGGATCCGAGCTGCCGTGGGGTCGACCAGCTTTCCCAGCCGAATGGGACCCTGGGACCAAGGGCCCGTGGGGTCGACCAGCAGTCCCGGCTGACTGGGATCCAGTGTCCGAGCTGCCACTGTGTCGACAACTCTCCCGGCTGACTCGGACACCGTGACCGAGGGTCCGAAGGGGCGACCACTATCTCGTCCACCTAGGGCCCTGGGAATTAGGGGCTTGTGGTCGACCTGGTTCCAAGGGACGGCAGGGTCGACCATGTGTCCTGTCTGACTCGGTCCCGGGTCTGAGCTGCTGCGAGGTCGACCAGCTGTCCCGGCCGACTCGGTCCTGGATCCGAGCTGCTGCTGTGTCCACCAGCTCTCCTGGCCAACTCGGGCCCTGTGACCGAGGGTCGGAGATGTGGACCAGCTCTCCCAACAGACTCGGTCCAGGATCTGAGCTGCCGCGGTTTCAAACAGCTGTACCGGCTTACTCGGACCCATGGTCCTTGGAGCTGAGCGGTCGATCAGCTATCCCGGTCAAAACAGGCCCTGTGAACAAGGGTGGAAGACATCGACCAGCTCAACCAATAGGCTTGGTCACGGGTCAGAGCTGCTGCGGTCTCGAAGAGCTGTACCAGCTGACTCGGACCCATGGTCATTGAAGCTGCGGGGTTGATGAGCTGTCCCGGCTGACTCGGACCTGATTCCGACATGCCGCGGACTGAACCGTTTGTCCCGGCCGAAATGGTCCCGTTTCCGTGGGTCGTGGGGTCGAACTGCTCTCCCAGCTGACACGGAACCCTGGTCCGAGGGGCCAGGTGGTGGGCCAGCGATCTCGGCCAATGCTTTCCCTGGTCCGAGTGCTGTGGTGTCGATCAGCTACTGCAGGGGACTCGGTCCCAGGTCCGAGGGGCCGAGGATGGGCAGCAATTACCAGTGGTCCCAGCCGACTCCCTCCTGTGTCTGAATGGCCTGGCAGTCGACAAGCTGTCTCGGCCGACTCGTTGCTTGGGGGCGTGGTGGAGTCGATCAGCTGTCCTGGCTGCCTGGGACACAATTCCTAGATGCTGCAATGTAGACAAACTCTCCCGGCTCACTCAAAACCCGGGACCGAGTGTCCGAGGGGTTGACCACTGTCCTGGCCACCTAGGACCCCTGGAAGGAGGGGCCGTGAGGTCGATCTGGTTCCAAGGGACGGCAGGTTCGACCATCTGTCCTGTCTGGCTTGGTCCCCGATCAGAGCTGCTGCGAGCTCTACCAGCTGTCCCGGCCGACTCGGTCCTGGTCTGAGCTGCCACGGTGTCGACCAGCTCTCCTGGCCAACTAGGGCGCTGTGACCGAGGGCCAAGATGTAGACCAGATCTCCCAACAGACTTGGTCCAGTGTCTGAGCTGCCATGGTATCAAACAGCTCTACCAGCTGACTCAGACCCATGGTCCTTGGAGCTGAGCGGTTGACCAGCTCTCCCGGTCAAACCGGGCCCTGTGACCGAGGGTACGAGTCATCGACCATCTCTACCAATAGGCTCGATCCCGGGTCTGAGCTGCTGCGGTGTCGAACATTTGTCCCGGCCGACTCAGACCCAGGGTCCCAGGAGCCACCGGGTGGACCAGCTTCCCAGCCGACTCGGTCCTGGTCCGAGCTGCCGCAGTGTCGTCCAGCTCTCCTGGCCAACTTGGGCCCTATGACCGAGGGTCGGAAATGTGGACCAACTCTCCCAACATTCTCAGGTCCAGGGTCTTAGTTGCCGCTGTGTGAAACAGCTGTACCAGCTGACTCGGACCCATGGCCCTTGGAGCTTCGGGGTCGATCAGCTGTCCCGGCTGATTCGAACCCTATTCCGACGTGCCGCGGGCTGAACCATTTGTCCCGGCTGAAATGGTCCCGGTTCTGTGGGCCGTTGGGTCGACCTGCTCTCCCAGCTGACACGGAACCCTGGTCCAAGGGGCTGTGGTGGGGACCAGCGGTCCCAGCCAATGCTTTCCCTGGTCCGTGCTGCTGTGGGGTCGACCAGCTATCGCAGGCGACTCAGTCCCACGTCCGAATGTCCAGGGTGGACAAGGTTTACCAGCGGTCATGGCCGATTCGCTCCTGTGTCCGAAGGGCCTGGTAGTCGACCAGCTGTCACGGCTGTCTCGCTTCTTGGGGGCGTGGTGCCACGAGGTTAACTAGCTGACCCAACCGACATGCTCCTGGGTCCAAAGGGCCTTGTGGTTGCCAAGTTGTCTGGGCGGATTCTGTCTCGGGCTGAGAGTACGAGGGTCAACCAGATGTCCCAGCCAACTCTGTCCCGGGTCCGAGGGGCCGTAGGATTGACCAGCTATACTGGCCGACTCGGTCACCAGTCTGAGCTGAGGTGGGATTGACCAGCTGTCCAGGCCGACTTGGAACCGCATACGCAGAGCCGTGGGGTCGACCAGCTGTCCCAGCAAACTCGTTCCCGGGTCCGTACTGACGCAGTGTTGACCAGGTGTTCTGACCTCCTGGTCCCCGTGTCTGACCTGACGCGGTGTTGACCAGCTGTCCCGGCTGCTTCAGTCCTAGGTCCGAGGGGCCGCAGGTTCGACCAGCTCTCCGGGCCTACTCGGAACCCGGGCCGACTCGGACCCCCGTCTGAGGGTCCATGTAGTTGACAAGAATCCCAGCTGACTAGATTCCCGGTTCTGAGGGGCCACAGCGTTCACCAGCTGTCCAGCCCGACTCGGTACTGTGGTCCGAGCCACTTAGGGGACAATGGACTGGGGGACCGATGGTACGAGGCCTCGAAGCGCCGTGTTTTCATACAATGTCATGGCATGCTCTTCATGTGGACCCTAGTACTGAGGGACCGAGGGTCTGAAGAGCCTTGGGGTCGACCAGCTGTCCCGGCCGCTTCGGGCCCCGTGTCCAAGAGATCACGTTGATAATACTCCCGGCCAATTCGTTCCTGTGTCCGAGGCTCTCAGATTAGGCAGGGTCCACCAGTTCTCCAGGCCAACTCGGACCACAGGACCAAGGGGCAGCAGGGTCGCCCAGCTGGCCTGGCCGAAACTTTCCCTGGTTCAAACTGCCGAGGGGTTGACCAGCTGTCCCGGCTGACCTAGACACGGGTCCGAGGAGCCGTGGTGTCGAACAGGTATACAGGCCCACTCGGTCCCGGAAACACGCTGCCATGTGTTCGACCAGATTTCCCAGCCGAATGGGACCCAAGGACCAATGGGCCGTGGGGTCGACCAGCTGTCCCGGCTGACTTGGACCCAGTGTCCAAGCTGCCACAGTGTCGACACACTCTCCCGGCTGACACGGACCCCGGGACCAAGTGTCCTAGGTGTCAACAACTATCTCGCCACCTAGGGCCCCGGGAATGAGGGGCCGTGGGGTCGACCTGGTTCCAAGGGACGGCAGGGTCGACCATCTGTCCTATCTGGCTTGGTCCCTGATCAGAGCTGCTGCGAGCTCTACCAACTGTCCCGGCCGACTCGGTCCTGGTCCGAGCTGCCACGGTGTCGACCAGCTCTCCTGGCCAACTCGTACCCTGTGACCTAGGGACATGATGTGGGTCAGCTCTCCCAACAGACTCGGTCCAGTGTCTGAGCTTCCGTGTTATCGAACCGCTGTACCGGCTGACTCGGACCCATGGTCCTTGGAGCTGAGCGGTCGACCAGCTCTCTTGGTCAAAACAGGCCCTGTGACCGAAGGTTCAAGACATCGACCAGCTCTAACAATAGGCTCGGTCCCGGTTCTCAGCTGCTGCAGTGTCGATCATTTGTCCCGGCCGACTCAGATGCAGGTTCCGAGGAGCCACAGGGTCGACAAGCTGTCCTGGCCGACTCGGTCCTGGTCCTAGATGCTGGGGTGTCTACCAGCTCCCTTGGCCAACTCGGGCCCTGTGACCGAGGTTCGGAGTTGTGGACCAGCTCTCCCAACAGACTCGGTCCAGTGTCTGAGCTGCCGCGGTGTGTAATAGCTTTACCGGATGACTCGGACACATGGTCCTTGGAGCTGTGGGGTCAATCAGCTGTCCCGGCTGACTTGGACCCGATTCCGACGTGCTGCAGGTTGAACCATTTGTCCTGGCCGAAATTGTTCCGGTTCCTTGTTGCCGATGGGTCGACCTGCTCTCCCAGCTGACACGTAACCCTGGTCTGAGGGGCTGTGGGGTGGACCAGTGATCCCAGCCAAAGCTTTCCCTTGTCCGAGCTCTTGTGGGGTCCACCAGCTATCGCAGGCGACTCGGTCCCAGTTCCGAGGGTCCGAGGGTGGGCAGGGTTTACCAGTGGTCCCGGCCAACTTGGTTTTGTGTCTGAATGGCCTGGCAGTCGACCAGCTGTCATGGCTGACTCGCTGCCAGGAGGCGTGTTGCCACGAGGTTGAGCAGCTGACCCGGCCAACACTGTACCGGGTCCGATGGGCTGTGGGGTTGACCAGTTGTCCGGGCCGATTCTGTTCCGGGTCTGAGGGTGCGAGGGTTCAACAAGATGTCCCAGCCAACTCTGTTCTTGGTGTGAAGGGCCGTTCGGTTGACCAGCTATCCTGGCCGACTCAGTCTCGGGTCCGACCTGATGTGGGATAGACCAGCTGTCCAGGCAGAATTGGAACCGCATCCGCAGAGCCCTGGGATCGACCAGCTGTCCCAGCCCACTCGGACCCGGGTCCGAGCTGATGCAGTGTTGACCATGTATTCCGTCCTGCTAGGTCACGTGTCCGAGCTGAGAAGGGGTTGACCAGCTGTGCCGGCCGACTCGGACGTAGGTCCGAGAGGCTGCAGTTTTGACCATCTCTCAGGGCCTACTCGGACCGCGGGGTGACTCGGACCCTGGTCCGAACTGCCGCGGTGTCGACAAGGATCCCAGCTGAGTAGATCCCCGGTGCCGAGGGGCCACAGGGTCCACCAGCTGTCCAGCCCGAATCGTAAGAGTCTCCGAGGCACCGAGGTGATCGATGGTACGAGGGCTCGAGGGGCCGTGTTTTCATACAACTTCATGGCAAGCTCTTTCGTGTGGACCCTAGTACTGAGGGACCGAGGGTCTGAAGAGCCTTGGGGTCGACCAGCTGTCCCGGCCGACTCGGACCCCGTGTCCAAGAGTTCACATGGTCGAATATTCGTCCCGGCCGATTCGTTCCTGTGTGCGAGGGTCTGAAATTGGGCAGGGTTGACCAGTTCTCCCGTCTGACACGGACACTGGGCCCGAGGGGCAGCAGGGTCGCCCAGCTGCCCTGGCCGACCCTTTCCCTGGTCCAAGCTGCCGAGGTGTTGACCAGCTGTCCCCGGTGACACGGTCCTTGGTCCCTGGGACTGAGGGTGGACAGAGTCGACAAGCGATCCCAGGTGACTCGGACCCGGGTCCGAGGAGCCGTGGTGTCGAACAGGTACACAGGCCCACTCAGTCCCGGATCTGAGCTGCCGTGAGCTCTTCCAGCTTTCCCAGCCGATTGGGACCCCAGGATCTGAGGAGCCACAAGGTCGACCAGCTGTCCCAGCCGACTCGGTCCTGCTCCGAGATGCCGCCGTGTCAACCAGCTCTCCTGGCCATCTTGGGCCCTGTGACCGAGGGTCGGAAATGTGGACCAGCTCTCCCAACAGATTCAGTCCAGTGTCTCAGTTGCTGCGGTGTCATACAAGTGTAGCGAATGACACGGACCCATGGTCCTTGGAGCTGCGGGGTCGATCATCTGTCCCGGCCGACTCGGACCCGAATCTGAGGTGCCGTGGGCTGAACCATTTGTCCCAGCCTAAATGGTACTGGTTCCATGGGGCCGTGGTGTCGACCTGCTGTCCCGGCTGAAACGGAAACCTGGTCCGAGGGACCATGGGGTGGACCAGCGGTACCGGCTAATGCATTCCATGGTCCGAGCTGCTGTGGGGTCCACCAGCTATCACAGGCCACCCGGTCCCAGGTCCGAGGGTCCGAGGGTGGGCAGGCTTTACCAGTGGTCCCGGCCGGCTCCCTCCTTTGTTCCAAGGGCCTGGCAGTTGACCAGCTGTCACGGCCGACTCGCTTCTTGGGGGCGTGTTGCAACGAGGTTGACCAGCTGACCCAGCCGACATGGTCCCGGGTCCGAAGGGCCGTGGGGTTGACCAGTTGACCGGGCAGATTCTATCCCGGGTCCGAGGGTCCAAGTGTTAGACCAGATGTCCCAGCCAAAGCTGTCCTGGGTCCGAAAGGCCGCAGGGTTGACCAGCTATCCTGGCCGACCTGGTCTCGGGACTGATGTGACGTGGGATCGACCAGCTGTCCAGGCAGACTTGGAACCGCATCCGCAGAGCCGTGGGGTCGATCAGCTGGCCCAGCCCACTCAGAAACGGGTCCAAGCTGACGCAAGGTTGACCAGGTATTCCGTCCTCCTAGGTCCCGTGTCCGAGCTGACGTGGTGTTCAGCAGCTCTCCCGGCCGACTTGGACAAAGGTCCGTGGGGCCACAGGGTCGACCAGATGTCCGGGCCTACTCGGACACCAGGCTGACTCGGACCCAGGTCCAAGGGCTTCAGAGTCGACTAAAATCCCAGCTGACTAGATCCCCGGTTCCGAGGGGCCACAGGGTCCACCAGCTGTCCAGCCCGAATCGTAAGAGTCTCCGAGGCACCGAGGGGAGAATGGACCGGGGGGTGGATGGTACGAGGACTCGAGGGGCCGCGTTTGCATACAACTTCATGGCAAGCTCTTTCGTGTGGACCCTAGTACTGAGGGACCGAGGGTCTGAAGAGCCTTGGGGACGACCAGCTGTCCCGGCCGACTCGGGCCCCATGTCCAAGTGTTCACGTGGTTGAATATTAGTCCCGGCCAATTCGTTCCATGTTCCGAGGGTCTGAGATTGGGCAGGGTCGACCAGTTCTCCTGGCCGACTCGGACCCCTGGACCGAGGGGCAGCAGGGTCGCCCAGCTGCCCTCGCGGACTCTTTCGCTGGTCAAGGTGCCGAGGGGTTGACCAGCTGTCCCAGGTGAAATGGTCCCGGGTCCAAGTGGCCGAGGTTGGACGGAGTCAAAAAGCGATCCCGGCTGACTCAGCCCCCGTTCCGAGGAGCCGTGCTGTCGAGCATGTATACTGGCCCACTCGGTCCCGGATCCGAGCTGCCGTGGGGTCGATCAGCTTTCCCAGCCGAATGGGACCACGGGACCAAGGGTCCATCGGGTCGACCAGCTGTCCCGGCTGACTGGGACCCAGTGTCCGAGCTGCCGCAGTGTCAACAAACTCTCCCGGCTCACTCGAAACCGGGGACCCAGGGTCCGAGGGGTCGACCACTATCCCGGCCACCTGGGGCCCGGGAAAGAGGGGCCGTGGGGTCGACCTGGTTGCAAGGGACGGCAAGGTCGACCATCTATCCTGTCTGACTCTGTACCGGGTCAGAGCTGCTGCAAGGTCGACCACCTATCCCAGCCGACTCGGTCCTGGTACGAACTGCCGCGGTGTCGACCAGATGTCCTGGCCAACTCAGGCCCTGTTACCGATGGTAGTAGATGTGTACCAGCTCTCCCAACAGACTCGGTCCAGGATCTGAAATGCCGCATTATCGAACAGCTGTACCGGCAGACTCGGACCCATGGTCCTTGGAGCTGAGCAGTCAACAAGCTCTCTCGGTCAAAACGGGCCCAGTGACCGAGGGACTGAGACATCCACCAGCTCTTCCAATAGGCTTGGTCCAGGGTCTTAGTTGTTGCAGTGTCAAACATTTGTCCCGGCCGACTCAGACGCAGGGTCCATGGAGCCATGGGGTCGACCAGGTGTCCCGGCCGACTCGGTCCTGGTCCGAGCTGCCGCGGTGTCAACCAGCTCTCCTGGCCAACTTGAGGCCTGTGACCGAGGGTTGGAAATGTGGACCAGCTCTCCCAACAGACTCGGTCGAGGCTCTGAGCTGCCGTGGTGTCAAACAGCTGTACCGGCTGACTTGGACCCATGGTCCTTCGATCTGCGGGGTCGATCAGCTGACCCGGGTGTCTCGGACCCGATCCCGAAGTGGCGCGGGCTGAACCATTTGTACCGGCCGAAATGATCCCCATTCTGTGGGGCCGTGGGGTCGACCTGCTCTGCCAGCTGACAAGGAACCCCGGTCCGAGGGGCCGTGTGGTGGACCAGCAGTCCCCGCCGATGCTCTCCCTGGTCTGACCTGCTCTGGGTTCAACCAGATATCGCAGGGGACTCGGTCCTAGGTCCGCGGGTGCAAGGGTGGGCATGGTTTACCAGTGGTCCCGGCCGACTCGCTCCTGTGTCCGAAGTGCCTGGCAGTCGACCAGCTGTCACGGCTGACTCGCTGCTTCGGGGCATGGTGCCACGTGTTTGACCAGCTGACCCGGCAGACACGGTCCCGGGTTCGAAGGGCCGTGGGGTGGACCAGTTGTCCGGGCGGATTCTGTCCCAGTCCGAGGGTCCGAGTGTTCGACCAGATGTCCCAGCCAACTCTGTCCTGTGTCCAATGTGCCGTACCGTTGACCAGCTATCCTGGCTGACTCGGTCACAGTCCGAGCTGACGTGGGATCGCCCAGCTGTCCAGGGTGACTTGGAACTGCATCCGCAGAGGCGTGGGGTCAACCAGCTGTCCCAGCCCACTCGGACCCGGGTCCGAGCTGACGCAGTGTTGACCAGGTGTTCTGTCCTCCTAGGTCCTGTGTCCGAGCTAATGTGGTGTTGACCACGTGTCCCGGCCAACTTGGTCATAGGCCCGAGGGGCCGCAGGGTCGACCAGCTGTCCGGGCCTACTTGGAACTCGTGCCGTCTCGGACCCTGGTCCGAGGGGCTGCGGAGTCAACAAGAATCCCTGCTGACTAGATTCCCGGTTCCGTGGGGACACAGGGTCCACCAGCTGTCCAGCCCGACTCGGTACCAGGCTCCGAGGCACCGAGGGGAAAATGGAACGGGGGACCGATGGTATGAGGGCTCGAGGGGCCGCGTTTTCATACAATGTCGTGGCATGCTTTTTCGTGTGGACCCTAGCACTGAGAGACGGAGGGTCTGAAGAGACTTGGGGTCGACCTGCTGTCCTGGCCAACTCGGACCCCATGCCAAATAGTTCACGTGGTCAAATAATCGTCCTGGCTGATTCGTTCCTGTGTCCGAGGGTCTGAGATTGGGCAGGGTCGACTACTTCTCCCTGCCGACTCAGACCCCGGGACCGAGGGTCCGAGGGGTCGACCACTGTACTGGCCAACTAGGGCCACAGGAATGAGGGGCCGTGGGGTCAACCTGGTTCCAAGGGACGGCAGGGTCGACCATCTGTCCTGTCTGACTCGGTCCCGGGTCCGAGCTACTGCGAGGTCGACCAGCTGTCCCAGCCGACTCGGTCCTGCTCCGAGCTGTCGGGGGGTCGACCAGCTCTCCTGGCCGACTTGGGCCCTGTTACCGAGGGACAAGTTGTGGACCAGCTCTCCCAACAGACTCGGTCCAGTGTGTGTTAGCTGCCCCAGTTTCGAACAGCTGTCCCGGCTGTCTCAGACCCATGGACCTTGGAGCTGAGTGGTCGACCAGCTCTCCCAGTCAAAACGGGCCCTGTGACTGAGGGTCCGAGACATCGACCAGCTCTACCAATAGGCTCGGTCCCGGATCTGAGCTGCTGTGGTGTCGAACATTTTCCCGCCCGACTCAGACCCAGGGTCCGAGGAGCCACGGGTTCGGACAGCTGTCCCGGCCGACTCGGTCCTTGTCAGAGCTGCCATGGTGTCAACCAGCTCTCCTGGCCAACTTGGGCCCTGTGACCAAGGGTCGGAGATGTGGACCAGCTCTCCCAACAGACTCGGTCCTGTGTCCGAGCTGCCGCGCTGTCAAACAGCTCTACAGGCTGACTCGGACCAATTGTCCTTGGAGCTGCGGGGTCGATAAGCCGTCCCGGCTGACTCGGACCCGATTCCGACGTGCCACAGGCTGAACCATTTGTCCCATCCGAAATGTTCCTGTTTCCGTGGGGCCGAGGTGTGGACTAGCGGTCCTGGCCGTTGCTTTCACTGGTCTGAGGCTGTGGGGTCGACCATCAATCACAAGCGATTTGGTCCCAGGTCCGAGTCCGAGGGTGGGCAGGGTTTACCAGTGGTCCCGGCCAATTTGCTCCTGTGCCCGAAGGGCCTGGCAGTCCACCAGCTGTCACGGACGACTTGTTGTTTGTGGTCGTGGTTCTACGAGGTTGACCAGCTGACCTGGCCGACATGGAACCGAAGCTCCCTGGGGTTGACCAGTTCTCCGGGCCTATTCTGTCCCGGGTCCATGGGTCCGATGAGATATCCCCGCCAACACTGTCCTGAGTCCGAGGGGCCATAGGGTTGACCAGCTATCCTGGCTGACTCGGTATCGGGTCCGAGCTGACGTGGGATCTACCAGCTGTCCTGTCCATCTTGGAACCGCATCCGCAGAGCTGTGGGGTCGACCAGCTGTCCCAGCCCACTCAGACCTGGGTCCGAGCTGACGCAGTGTTGACCAGATATTCCGTCCTCCTATGTCCCGTGACCAAGCTGACGCCTGGTTGACCATCTGTCCCAGCCTACTTGGACTTAGGTCCGAGGGGCCGCAGTGTCGACCATCTGTCCAGGCCTACTCGGACCCCGGGCCGACTCGGACCCTGGTCTGAGGGGCCGTGGAGTCGACAAGAATCCCAGCTGACGAGATCTCTGGTTCCAAGGTGCCACTGGGTCCACCATCTGTCCAGCTCGACTCGGTACTGGGCTACAAGGCACCGAGGGGACAATGGACCTGGGTACCTATGGTATGAGGGCTCAAGGGGCCGTGTTTTCGTACAACTTCATGGCAAGCTCTTTCGTGTGGACCCTAGTACTGAGGGACCGAGGGTCTGAAGAGCCTTGGGGTTGACCAGATCTCCCGGCCTATTTGGGCCCCTTGTCCAAGAGTTCATGTGGTCGAATATTCGCCCCGGCCGACAGGTTTATGGGTCCGAGTGTCCGAGATTGGGCAGGTTCGACCAGTTCTACCGGCCAACTCGGACCCCGGGACCGAGGGGCAGCAGAGTCGCCCAGTTGCCCTGGCCTACTCTTTCCCTGGTACAAGCTGTCGACGGGTTGACCAGCTGTCCCAGGTGACAAGGTCCTGTTTCCGAGGTGCCGAGTGTGGACGGAGTCGCCCAGCGATCCCGGCTGACTCGGATCCGGGTCCCAGGAGCCGTGGTGTCGAACAGTTATACTGCCCCACTTGGTCACGGAACCGAGCTGCCATGGGGTCGACCAGCTTTCCCAGCCAAATGGGACCCAGGGACCACGGGTCCGTGGGGTAGACCAGCTGTCCCAGCTGACTGGGACACTGGGTCCGAGCTGCCGCAGTGTAAATACTCTCTCGGCTGACTCGGACCCCGGGACAGTGGGTCCCATGGGTCGACCACTGTCCCGGCCACCTATGGCCCCTGGAATGAGGGGCCGTAGTGGCGAATTTGTTCCAAAGGACGGCAGGGTCGACAATCTGTCCTGTCTTACTCGGTCCTGGGTCTGAGCTGCTGCGAGGTCGACCAGCTGTCCTGGCCGACTCGGTCCTGGTCCGTACTGCCACGTTGTTGTCTAGCTCTCCTGGCCAACTCGGGCCCTGTGACTGAGGTTCGGAGATATGCACCAGCTTTCCCAAGATACTCGGTCCAGTGTCTGAGCTGCCACGTTGTCAAACAGCTGTGCCAGCTGACTCGGACCCATGGTCCTTGGTGCTGCAGGATCGATCAGCTGTCCCGGCTGACTCGGACCCGATTCCGACGTGCCGCGGGCTGAACCATTTGTCCCAGCCGAAATGGTCCTGGTTCCGTGGGGTCGTGGGTTCGACCTGCTCTACCAGATGATACGTTACCCTGGTCCAAAATGTCGTGGGGTGGACCAGCGGTCCCGGCCGATGCTTTCCCTGGTCCGAGCTGCTGTGGGGTCGACCAGCTTTCGAAGGCGATTCGGTCCCAGGTCCTATGGTCTGAGGGTGTGCAGGAATTACCAGTGGTCCTGGTTGACTCGCTCCTGTGTCCGAAGGGCCTGTCAGTCAACAAGCTGTCACGGTCCACACGCGGCTTGGGAGCATGGTGCCACGAGGTTGACCAGCTGACCTGGCCGACCCGGGACTGAAGGGCTGTGTGGTGGACAAGTTGTCCAGGCGGATTCTGTCCCGGGTCCCACGGTCCGAGGGTTCGACCAGATGTCCCAGGCAATGCTGTCCCTGGTCTGAGGGGCCGTAGGGTTGACCAGCTATCCTGGCCATCTCTGTTTCGGGTCTGAGCGGATGAGGGATCAAACAGCTGTCCAGGCTGACTTGGAACCGCATCTGCAGAGACGTGGGGTTGACCAGCTCTCCCAGCACACTCGGACCCGTATCCGAACTGACCCAGTGTTGACCAGGTATTCCGAAATCCTAGGTCCCGTGTCCTAGCTGACGTGGGTTTGAGCAGCTGTCCCGGCTGACTCGTACCTACGTCCGATGTGCCGCAGTGTCGTCCAGATGTCTGGGCCTACTCGGACCCCGTGTCCAAGAGTTCACGTGGTCGAATATTCGTCCCGGCCGACTCGTTCCTGGGACTGTGAGTACGAGATTGGGCAGGGTCGACGAGTTCTCCCGGCCGACAAGGTCCCTGGGACCGAGGGGCAGCAGGCTCACCCAGCTGGCCTGGCCGAATCTTTCTCTGGTCCAAGCTGCCGAGGGGTTGACCAGCTGTCCCAGGGACACGGTCCTGGTTCCGAGGGTGCAAGCGTGCACGGAGTCGACCAGCGATCCCTGCTGACTCGGACCCGGGTCCGAGGAGCCGTGGTGTCGAACAGGTATGCTGGCCCACTCGGTCCCGGATCCGAGATGCCATGGGATCGACCAGCTTTCCAAGCGCAATGGCACCCCAGGTCAAGGGGCCGTGGGGTCGACCAGCTGTAACGGCTGAATGGGACCCAGTGTCCGAGCTGCCACAGTGCCGAAAAATTCTCCCGGCTAACTCGGACCCCGGGACAGAGGGTCCAAGGGGTCGACCTCTGGCCCAGCCACCTAGGGCCCCAGCAAGAAGGGGCCGTGGGGTTGACCGTGTTCCAAGGGATGGCAGGGTCAACCATCTGTCCTCTCTGACTCGGTCCCGGGTCCGAGCTGCTGCGAGGTCCACCAGATGTCCCGGCTGACTCCGTTCTGGTCCGAGCTGCCACAATGTCGACCAGCTCTCCTGGCCAACTTGGGCCCTGTGACCGAAGGTCGGAAATGTGGACCAGCTCTCCCAACAGATTTGGTCCAAGTTTTGTGATGCCGCGGTGTCAAACAGCTGTACCATGGTCCTTCGAACTGCGGGGTCGATCAGCTGTCCCAGCTGACTCAGACCCGATTCTGATGTGCCGCGGGCTGAACCATTTGTCCCGGGGGAAATGGTCCCGGTTCTGTGGGGCCGTGGGGTCGACCTGTTCTCCCAGCTGACATGGAACCCGGTCTGAGTGGCCTTGGGGTGGACCAGCTGTCCCGGTCGATGCTTTCCCTGCTCCGAGCTACTCTGGTGTCGACCAGCTATCGCAGTCGACTCGGTCCCAGGTCCGTGGGGCCATGGAGTCGAGCAGATGTCCGGGCCTACTCGGACACTGGGCAGACACGGACCCCGGTCCGACGGGTTACAGAGTCGACTAGAATCCCAGCAGACTCGATCCCCGGTTCTGAGGGGCCACAGGTCCACCAGCTGTCCAGCCCGACTCGGTACCTGCCTCCGAGGCACCAACGGGAAAATGGACCGGGGGACCGATGTTACTAGTGTTCGAGGGGCGGTGTTTTCATGCAACTTCATGGCAAGCTCTTTCGTGTGGAACCTATTAATGAGGGATAGAGGGTCTGAAGAGCCTTGGGGTCGACCAGCTGTCCCGGCCGACTCGGGCCCCGTGTCCAAGGGTTCACATCGAATATTTGTCCCGGCCGATTTGTTCCTGTGTCCAGGGGTCTGAGATTGGGCAGGGTCGACCAGTTCTCCCGGCCGAATCTGACCCGGGGACCGAGGGGCAGTAGGGTCGCCCAGCTGCCCTGGCCGACTATTTCCCTTGTCCAAGCTTCCGAGGGGTTGACCAGCTGTCCCAGGTCACACAGTCCCGGTTCCGAGGACCCTACGGTGGATGGAGTCTACCAGCGATCCCGGCTGACTTGGACCTGGGTCCGAGGAGTCGTTGTGTCATCAGGTGTACTGGCCCACTAGGTTCCGGATCGGAGCTGCCGTAGGGTCGACCAGGTTTCCCAGCCGAATGGGAACCCGGCACCCAGGGGCCGTGGGGTCGACCAGCTGTCCCAGCTGACTGGGACCCAGTGTCCGAGCAGCCGCAGTGTTGACAAACTCTCCTGGCTGACTCGGACCCCGGGAACGAGGGTCCGAGGGGTCGACCACGGTCCCGGCAACTTAGGGCCCCGGGAAGTAGGGGCCATGGGGTCGACCTGGTTCCAAGGGACAGCAGGGTCGATCATGTGTTCTGTCTGACTCGGTCCCGGGTCCGAGCTGCTGCGAGGTCGACCAGATGTCCCGGCCGACTCGGTCCTGGTCCGAGCAGCCGCGGTGTTGACCAGCTCTCCTGGCCAACTCGGGCCCTGTGACCAATTGACAACATGTGGACCGGCACTCCCAGCAGACTCGGTCCAGGGTCTGAGCTGCCACGATATCGAACACCTGTACCAGCTGACTCGGACCCATGGTCCTTGGAGCTGAGCAGTCGACCAGCTTTTCCAGTCAAAACGGGCACTGGACCTTGGGACCGAGACATTGACCAGCTCTACCAATAGGCTCGGTCCCGGGACTGAGCTGCTGTGGTGTCGAACATTTGTCCCGGCCGACTCAGACCCAGGGTCCGAGGAGCCATGGGGTCGACCAGCTGTCCCGGCCGACTCGGACCTAGGTCCGAGGAGCCGCAGGATCGACGAGCTGTCCGGGCCTACTCGGACTCCGTTATGACTAGAATCCCAGCTGACTCGATCCCCGGTTCCGAGGTGTCCCAGGGTCCACCAGCTGTCCAGCCCGACTCGGTACCGGGCTACGAGGCACTGAGGGGACAATGGACCGGGGGACCATTGGTACGAGGGCTCGAGGGGCCGCGTTTTCATACAACTTCATGGCAAGCTCTTTCATGTGGACCCTAGTACTGAGGGACCGAGGGTCTGAAGAGCCTTGGGGTCGACCAGCTGTCCCGGCCGACTGGGGCCACGTGTCCAAGAGTTCACGTGGTCGAATATTCGTCCCGGCCGATTTGTTCCTGTATCCGAGGGTCTGAGATTGGGCACAGTCGACCAGTTCTCCCGGCCGACTCGGACCCCGGGACCGAGGGGCAGCAGGGTTGCCCAGCTGCCCTGGCCGACTCTTTCCCTGGTCCAAGCTGCCGAGGGGTTGACCAGCTGTCCCAGGTGACATGGTCCCGGTTCCGAGGGGCTGAGGGTGGACAGAGTCGACCAGCAATCCCGGCTGACTCAGACCCTGGTCCGAGGAACCGTGGTGTCAAACAGGTATACTGGCCCACTCGGTCCCGGATCCGAGCTGCCGTGGGGTCGACCTGCTTTCCCAGCCAAATGGGACCCCGGGTCCAAGGGTCTGTGGGTCGACCAGCTGTCCCGGCTGACTGGGACCCAGTGTCCGAGCTGCCGCAGTGTCGACAAATTCTCCCGGCTGACTCGAACCCCAGGACAGAGGGTCCGAGTGGTCGACCACATTCCCGGCCATCTAGGGCCCTGGGAAGGAGGGGCCGTGGGTTTGACCTGGTTCCAAGGGACGGCAGGGTCGACCATCTGTCCTGTCTGACTCGGTCCCGGGTCCGAGCTGCTGTGAGGTCGACCAGCTGTCCCGGACGACTCGGTCCTGGTCCGAGCTGCCGCGGTGTCCACAGCTCTCCTGGCCAACACGGGCCCTGTAACCGATGGTCAGAGATGTGGACCAACTCTCCCAACATACTCAGTCCAGGGACTGAGCTGCCGTGGTATCCTACAGCTGTACCGGCTGACTTGGACACATGGGCCCTGGAACTGCGGGTTAGATCAGCTGCCCTGGGGGACTCGGACCCGATTCCGACGTGTCGCGGGCTGAACCATTTGTCCCGGCCGAAATGGTCCCGTTTCCGTGGGGCCGTGGGGTCGACCTGCTCTCCCAGCTGACACAGAACCCCAGTCTGAGGGGCCGTGGTGTGGACGAGCAGTCCCGGCCGATGCTTTCCCTGGTCCGAGCTGCTCTGGGGTCGACCAGCTATCACAGGCGTCTCACTCCCAGGTCCGAGGTTCCGAGGGTGGGCATGCATTACGAGAGATCCTGGCCGACTCGCTCCTGTGTCCGAAGGCCCTGGCAGTCGAACAACTGTCACGGCTCACTCGCTGCTTGGGGGCGTGGTGCCACGAGGTTGACCAGCTGACGCGGCTGACACAGTCTGGGTCCGAAAGGCCGTAATATTTACCAGTTGTTCGGGCGGATTCTGTCCCGGGACCGAGGGTCAGAGGGTTGGACAAGATGTCCCAGCCAATTCTGTCCTGGTTCCGAGGGGCCGTAGGGTTGACCAGCTATCCTGGCCGACTCGGTCTTGGGTCCGAGCTAATGCAGGATCGACCTGCCATCCAGGCCTACTTGGAACCACATCCGCAGAGCGGTGGGGTAGACCAGCTGTCCCAGCCCAATCGGACCCACGTCCGAGATGAGGCAGTGTTGACCAGGTATTCCGTCCTCCTAGGTCCCGTGTCCAAGCTTACGTGGGGTTGACCAGCTATCCCGGCCGACTCGGACCTAGGTCCAGGGGGCCGCAGTGTCGACCATGTGTCCGGGCCTACTCGGACCCCGGTCCTACTTGGACCCCGGTCCGAGGGGCCGCAGAGTCAACAAGAATCACAGCTGACTAGATCCCCGGTTCCGAGGGGCCACAGGGTCCACCAGCTGTCCAGCCTGACTCGGTACTAGGCTACGAGGCAACGAGGGCACAATGGACCGGGGGAGCATTGGTACGAGGGCTCGAGGGGCCGCGTTTTCATACAACTTCATGGCAAGCTCTTTCGTGTGACCCTAGTACTGAGGGACCGAAGGTTTGAAGAGCCTTGGGGTCGACCACTTCTCCTGGCCGACTCGGGCCCCATGCCCAAGAGTTCACGTGGTCGAATGTTTGTCCCGGCCGATTCGTTCCTGTGTCCGAGGGTCTGAGATTGGGCAGGGTCGACCAGTTCTCCCGGCCGACTCGGACCATGGGACCGAGGGGCAGCAGGGTCGCCCAGCTGCCCTGGGCGACTCTTTCCCTGGTCCAAGCTGCCGAGGGGTTGACCAGCTGTCCCAGGTGACACGGCCCCGGGTCCGAGGGGCCGAGGTTGGACGGAGTCCACCAGCGATCCCGGCTGACTCGGTCCTGGTCCGAGCTACCGCAGTGACAACCAGCTCTCCTGGCCAACTCAGGCCCTGTGACCGAGGTTCGGAGATGTGGACCAGCTCTCCCAACAGTCTCGGTCTAGTGTCTGAGCTGCCGCGGTGTCAAACAGCTGTCCCGGCTGACTCGGACCCGATTCTGACGTGCCGCGGCCTGAACCATTTGTCCCGGCCGAATGGTCCCGGTTCCGAGGGGACGTAGGCTTGACCTGCTCTCCCAGCTGACATGGAACCCTGGTCCGAGGGGTCGTGGGGTGGACCAGCGATCCCGGCCGATGCTTTCCCTTGTCCGAGATCCAGTGGGGTCGAAAAGCTATCACAGGCGACTCGCTCCCAGGTACGAGTGTCCGAGGGTGGACATGGTTTACCAGCTGTCATGGCTGACTCGCTGCTTGGGGGCGTGGTGCCACGAGGTTGACCAGCTGACCCGGGCGATACAGTCCCACGTCCTAAGGGCCGTGGGTTGACCAGTTGTCCCGGCGGATTCTGTCCCGGGTCCGAGGGTCCGAAGTTTTCCACCAGATGTCCCAGCCAACACTGTCCCGGGACCGAGGGGCCTTAGGTTTGACCAGCTATCCTGGCCAACTCGGTCTCGGGTCCGAGCTGACATGGGATCGACCAGCTGTCCAGGCCGACATGGAACCGCATCGGCAGAGCCCTGGGGTCGACCAGCTGTCGCAGCCCACTCGGACCCGGGTCCGAGCTGATGCTGTGTTGACCCGGTATTCCATCCTCCTAGGACCCATGTCGGAATTAACATGTGGTTGAATAGCTGTCCTGGCTGACTCGGACCTAGGTCTAATGGGCCGCAAGCGTCAACCAACTATCCGGGCCTACTCGGACCCCGGGCCGACTCGGTCCCCGGTCCATGGGGCCGCAGAGATGACAAGAATCCCAGCTGACTATCTCCCCGGTTCAGAGGGGCCACAGGGTCCACCAGCTGTCCAGCCCGACCTGGTACAGTGTTCCGAGGCAGCGAGTGGACAATGGACCGGGGGACCGATGGTACGAGGGCTCGCGGGGCCGTGTTTTCATACAACTTCATGGCAAGCTCTTGCGTGTGGACCCTAGTACTGAGGGACCGAGGGTCTGAAGAGCCTTGGGGTCGACCAGCTGTCCCGGCCGACTCGGGCCCCGTGTCCAATAGTTCACGTGGTCGAATATTAGTTCCGGCCGATTGGTTCCTGTGTCCGAGTATCCTAGATTGGGCAGGGTCGACCAGTCCTCCCAGCCGACTCGGACCCCGGGACCGAGGGGCAGCAGGGTCGCCCAACTGCCCTGGCCGACTATTTCCCTGGTCCAAGCAGCTGAGGTGTTGACTAGCTGTCCCAGGTGAAACGGTCCCGGGTCCGAGGGGCGGAGGATGAACGGAGTCGACCAGCGATCCCGGCTGACCCTGGACCCGGGTCCAAGGAACCGTGGTGTCGAACAGGTATACTGGCCCACTCGGATCTGGATCCGGGCTGCCGTGAGGTCTTCCAGCTTTCCCAGCCGAAAGGAACCCCGGGACCAAGGGGCCGTGGGGTCGACCAGCTGTCCCGGCTGACTGGGACCCAGTGTCCGAGCTGCCGCAGTCTCGACAAACTTTCCCGGCTAACTCGTACCCCGGGAGCTAGTGTCTGAGTGGTGCACCACTGTCCCGGGCACCTAGCCCCGGGAAGGTGGGGCCGTGGGGTCGACCTGGTTCCAAGAGACGGCATGGTCGACCATCTGTCCTGTCTGACTCGGTCCTGGGTCCGAGCTGCTGCCAGGTCGACCAGCTATCCTGGCCCACTCGGTCCTGGTCCGAGCTGCCGCTGTGTCCACCAGCTCTCCTGGCCAACTCGGGCCCTGTGACCGTGGGTCGGAGATGTGGACCAGCTCTCCCAACACACTCATCCAGGGTCTGTGCTGCCGTGGTATAGAACAGCTGTACCAGCTGACTCGGACCCATGGTCCTTGGAGCTGAGCATCCGACCAGCTCTCCCGGTGAAAACGGGCCCTGTGACCGAGGGTGCGAGACATCGAGCATCTCTACCAATGGGCTCTTTCCCGGGTCTGAGCTGCTGCGGTGTCGAACATTTGTCCCGGCTGACTCAGACCCAGTTTCCGAGGACCCACGGGGTCGACCAGCTGTCCTGGCCGACTCGGTCCTGGTCCGATCTGCCGCGGTGTCGACCAGTTCTCCTGGCCAAATTGGGCCCTGTGACCAAGGGTCGGAGATGTGGAACAGCTCTCCCAACAGACTCCGGTCCAGTGTCTGAGCTGCGCTGGTGTCAACCAGCAGTACGGCTGACTCGGACCCATGGTCCTTGGAGCTGCAGGGTTGTTCAGCTGTCCCGGCTGATTCAGACCCGATTCCGACGTGCGGCAGGCTGAACCATATGTCCTGGCCGAAATGATCCTGGTTCTGTGGGGCCTTGGTGTTGACCTTTTCTCCCAGCTGACACGGACCCTGGTCTGAGGGGCCGTGGGGGTGACCAGCGGTTCCGGCTGATGCTTTCCCTGGTCCGAGCTGGGATTGACCAGCTTTCCAGGCCAACTTGGAACTGCATCCGCAGAGCCGTGGGGTCAACCAGCTGTCCCAGCCCACTCGGACCCTGGGTCTGAGCTGATGCCGTGTTGACCAGTTATTCTGTCCTCCTAGGTCCTGTGTCCGAGCTGACGTAGTGTTGATCAGCTGTCCCGACTGACTTGGAACTGTCTGAGGGGCCGCAGGCTCGACAAGCTGTCCGGGCCTACTCGGAACCGGGCCGACACGGACCCCGGTCCAAGGGGCCTCGGAGTCGACACGAATCTCAGCTGACTAGATCCCCGGTTCCAAGGGGCCACAGGGTCCACCAGCTGTCCAGCCCGACTTGGTACCTGGCTCCGAGGCACTGAGGGGACAATGGACCGGGGGACCGATTGAACGAGGGCTCGAGGGGCCACGTTTTCATACAACTTCATGGCAAGCTCTTTCGTGTGGACCCTAGTATGAGGGACCGAGTGTCTGAAGAGCCTCGGGGTTGACCAGCTGTCCCGGCCGACTTGGGCCCCATGTCCAAGTGTTCATGTGGTCGAATATTCGTCCCGGATGATTCATTCCTGTGTCCGAGGGTCTGAGATCGGGCAGGGTCGACCAGTTCTCCCAGCCGACTCGAACCCCGGGACCGAGGGGCAGTAGGGTCGCCCAGCTGCCCTGGCCGACTCTTTCCCTGTACTAGCTGCTGAGGGATTGACCAGCTGTCCCAGCTGACTCGTACCTGGGTCCTAGGAGCCGTGGTGTCGAACAGGTATACTGGCCCCCTCGGCCCCTGATCCGAGCTGCCGTGTGGTTGACCAGCTTTCCCAGCCAAATGGGACCCTGGGACCAAGGGTTCGTGGCATTGACCAGCTGTCCCGGCAGACTGGGACACATTCTCCGAGCTGCCGCAGTGTCGACAAACTCACCCGGCTGCCTCGGACACCCGGACCGAGTGTCCGAGGGGTCGACCACTATCCTGGCCACCGAGGGCCCCGGGAAAGAGGGGTTATGTGGTTCACCTTGTTTCAAGAGACGGCAGGGTCGACCATCAGTCCTGTCTGACTTGGTCCCTGGTCCGAGCTGCTGTGACGTCGACCAGCTCTCCTGGCCAACTCGGGCCCTGTGACCGAGGGTTGGAGATGTGGACCAGCTCTCCCAACCGACTCGGTCCATGTTCTGAGCTGCTGCAGTGTCAAACAGCTGTACCGGCTGACTCAGACCCATGGTCCTTGGAGCTGCGGCGTCGTTCAGCTGCCCCGGCGGATTAAGGCCCGATTCGGACGTGCCGCGGGCTGAACCATTTGTCCCTGCCTAAATGGTCCCGGTTCCGTGGGGCCGTGCTGTCGACCTGCTCTCCCAGCTGACACGGAACCCTGGTCCGAGGGGCCATGGGGTGGACCAGCTGTCCCGGCCGATGCTTTCCCTGCTCCGAGCTGCTGTGGAGTCTACCATCTATCGCAGGCGACTCGCTCCCAGGTCCGAGGGTCCGATGTTGGGCAGGGTTTACGAGTGGTCCCGGCCGACTCACTCCTATGTCCGAAGGGCCTTGCAGTCAAACATCTTTCATAGCTGACTCACTGCTTGGGGGTGTGGGGCCACGAGGTTGACCAGCTGACACGGCCGACACGGTCCCATATCCAAAGGGCCGTGGGGTTGACCAGTTTTCTGTGTGGATTCTGTCCCGGGTCCGAGGCTCCGAGGGTACGACCAGATGTCCCAGTAAATTCTGTCCCAGACCAAGGGGACGTGGGGTCGACCAGCTGTCCCGGCTGACTGGGATCCAGTGTCCGAGCTGCCGCAGAGTCGAGAAACTCTCCTGGCTGACTCGGACCCCGGGAACGAGGGTCCGAGGGGTCGACCACGGTCCCGGCAACCTAGGGCACCGGGAATTAGAGGCCGTGGGGTCGACCTGGTTCCAAGGGAAGGCAGGGTCGACCATCTGTCCTGTGTGACTCGGTCCCGGGTCAGAGCTGCTGCGAGGTCGACAAGATATCCCGGCCGACTCGGTCCTGGTCCGAGCAGCCACGGTGTTGACCAGCTCTGCTGGCCAACTCGGGCCCTGTGACCAATTGACAACATGTGGACCGGCACTCCCAGCAGACTCGGTCCAGGTTCTGAGCTGCCGCGGTTTAGAACAGGTGTACCGGCTGACTCGGACCCATGGTCCTTGGAGCTGAGCAGTCGACCAGCTTTTCTGGTCAAAACGGGCCCTTTGATCTTGGGACCGAGACATTGACCAGCTCTACCAATAGGCTCAGGCCCGGGACTGCGCTGCTGCGGTGTCGAACATTTGTCCCGGCCGACTCAGACCCAGGGTCTGAGGAGCCATGGGGTCGACCAGCTGTCCCGGCCGACTCGGACCTAGGTCCGAGGGGCCGCAGAATCGACGAGCTGTCCGGGCCTACTCGGACTCCGTTATGACTAGAATACCAGCTGATTCGATCCCCGGTTCCGAGGTGTCCCAGGGTCCACCAGCTGTGCAGCCCGACTCGGTCCCGTGCTACGAGGCACAGAGGGGACAATGGACTGGGGGACCATTGGTACGAGGGCTCGAGGGGCCGCGTTTTCATACAACTTCATGGCAAGCTCTTTCGTGTGGACCCTAGTACTGAGGGACCGAGGGTCTGAAGAGCCTTGGGGTCGACCAGCTGTCCCGGCCGACTGGGGCCCCGTGTCAAAGAGTTCACGTGGTCGAATATTCGTCCCGGCTGATTTGTTCCTGTATCCGAGGGTCTGAGATTGGGCACAGTCGACCAGTTCTCCCGGCCGACTCGGACCCCGGGACCGAGGGGCAGCAGGGTTGCCCAGCTGCCCTGGCCGACTCTTTCCCTGGTCCAAGCTGCCGAGGGGTTGACCAGCTGTCCCAGGTGACACGGTCCCGGTTCCGAGGGGCTGAGGGTGGACAGAGTCGACCAGCAATCCCGGCTGACTCAGACCCTGGTCCGAGGAACCGTGGTGTCAAACAGGTATACTGGCCCACTCGGTCCCGGATCCGAGCTGCCGTGGGGTCGACCTGCTTTCCCAGCCAAATGGGACCCCGGGTCCAAGGGTCTGTGGGTCGACCAGCTGTCCCGGCTGACTGGGACCCAGTGTCCGAGCTGCCGCAGTGTCGACAAATTCTCCCGGCTGACTCGAACCCCAGGACAGAGGGTCCGAGTGGTCGACCACAGTCCCGGCCATCTAGGGCCCTGGGAAGGAGGGGCCGTGGGTTTGACCTGGTTCCAAGGGACGGCAGGGTCGACCATCTGTCTTGTCTGACTCGGTCCCGGGTCCGAGCTGCTGCGAGGTCGACCAGCTGTCCCGGACGACTCGGTCCTGGTCCGAGCTGCCGCGGTGTCCACAGCTCTCCTGGCCACTCGGGCCCTGTAACCGATGGTCGGAGATGTGGACCAACTCTCCCAACAGACTCGGTCCAGGGACTGAGCTGCCGTGGTATCCTACAGCTGTACCGGCTGACTTGGACACATGGGCCCTGGAACTGCGGGTTAGATCAGCTGCCCTGGGGGACTCGGACCCGATTCCGACGTGTCGCGGGCTGAACCATTTGTCCCGGCCGAAATGGTCCCGTTTCCGTGGGGCCGTGGTTTCGACCTGCTCTCCCAGCTGACACAGAACCCCAGTCTGAGGGGCCGTGGTGTGGACGAGCAGTCCCTTCTGATGCTTTCCCTGGTCCGAGCTGCTCTGGGGTCGACCAGCTATCACAGGTGTCTCGCTCCCAGGTCCGAGGGTCCGAGGGTGGGCATGCATTACGAGAGATCCCGGCCGACTCGCTCCTGTTTCCGAAGGCCCTGGCAGTCGAACAACTGTCACGGCTCACTCGCTGCTTGGGGGCGTGGTGCCACGAGTTTGACCAGTTGACGCGGCTGACACGGTCTGGGTCCGAAAGGCCGTAATATTTACCAGTTGTTCGGGCGGATTCTGTCCCGGGACCGAGGGTCAGAGGGTTGGACAAGATGTCCCAGCCAATTCTGTCCCGGTTCCGAGGTTCCGTAGGGTTGACCAGCTATCCTGGCCGACTCGGTCTTGGGTCCGAGCTAACGCAGGATCGACCTGCCATCCAGGCCTACTTGGAACCGCATCCGCAGAGCGGTGGGGTAGACCAGCTGTCCCAGCCCAATCGGAACCGCGTCCGAGATGAGGCAGTGTTGACCAGGTATTCCGTCCTCCTAGGTCCCGTGTCCAAGCTTACGTGGGGTTGACCAGCTATCCAGGCCGACTCGGACCTAGGTCCAGGGGGCCGCAGCGTCAACCAACTATTCGGGCCTACTCGGACCCCGATCCTACTCGGACCCCGGTCCGAGGGGCCGCAGAGTCAACAAGAATCACAGCTGACTAGATCCCCGGTTCCGAGGGGCCACAGGGTCCACCAGCTGTCCAGCCCGACTCGGTACCAGGCTACGAGGCAACGAGGGGACAATGCACCGGGGGACCGATGGTACGAGGTCTCGAGGGGCCGCGTTTTCATACAACTTCATGGCAAGCTCTTTCGTGTGGACCCTAGTACTGAGGGACCGAGGGTCTGAAGAGCCTTGGGGTCGACCAGCTGTCCCAGCCGACTGGGGCCCCGTGTCAAAGAGTCACGTGGTGGAATATTCGTCCTGGCCGATTCATTCCTGTATCCGAGGGTCTGAGATTGGGCAGGGTCGACCAGTTCTCCCGGCCGACTTGGACCCCAGGACCGAGGGGCAGCAGGGTCGCCCAGCTGGCCTGGGCGACTCTTTCCCTGGTCCAAGCTGCCGAGGGGTTGACCAGCTGTCCCAGGTGACATGGCCCCGGGTCCGAGGGGCCGAGGTTGGACGGAGTCCACCAGCGATCCCGGCTGACTCGGTCCTGGTCCGAGCTACCGCAGTGACAACCAGCTCTCCTGGCCAACTCAGGCCCTGTGACCGAGGTTCGGAGATGTGGACCAGCTCTCCCAACAGTCTCGGTCTAGTGTCTGAGCTGCCGCGGTGTCAAACAGCTGTCCCGGCTGACTCGGACCCGATTCTGACGTGCCGCGGGCTGAACCATTTGTCCCGGCCGAATGGTCCCGGTTCCGATGGGACGTAGGCTTGACCTGCTCTCCCAGCTGACACGGAACCCTGGTCCGAGGGGTCGTGGGGTGGACCAGCGATCCCGGCCGATGCTTTCCCTTGTCCGAGATCCAGTGGGGTCGAAAAGCTATCGCAGGCGACTCGCTCCCTGGTATGAGTGTCCGAGGGTGGACATGGTTTACCAGCTGTCATGGCTGACTCGCTGCTTGGGGGCGTGGTGCCACGAGGTTGACCAGCTGACCCGGGCGATACAGTCCCACGTCCTAAGGGCCGTGGGTTGACCAGTTGTCCCGGCGGATTCTGTCCCTGGTCCGAGGGTCCGAGGTTTCAACCAGATGTCCCAGCCAACACTGTCCCGGGACCGAGGGGCCTTAGGTTTGACCAGCTATCCTGGCCAACTCGGTCTCGGGTCCGAGCTGACATGGGATCGACCAGCTGTCCAGGCCATCATGGAACCACATTGGCAGAGCCCTGGGGTCGACCAGCTGTCCCAGCTTACTCGGAACCGGGTCCGAGCTGACGCAGTGTTGACCAGGTATTCTGTCCTCCTAGGTTCTGTGTCCGAGCTGACACGGTATTGACGAGCTGTCCCGGCCGACTCGGACCTAGGTCCGAGGGGCCACAGCGTCGACCAGCTGTCCGGGATAACTCGGACCCCGGGACGACTCGGAACCCTTTCCTAGGGGCTGCGGAATCGACAAGAATCCCAGCTGACTAGATCCCCAGTTCCGAGGGGACCCAGGGTCCACCAGCTGTCCAGCCCGACTCCGTACCGGGCTGCTAGGCACCGCGGGGAAAATGGACCGGGGGATCGATGGTACGAGGGCTCGAGGGGCCATGTTTTCATGCAACTTCATGTCAAGCTCTTTCGTGTGGACCCTTGTACTGCGGGACCGAGGGTCTGAAGAGCCTTGGGGTCGACCAGCTGTCCCGGCCGCCTCGGGCCCCGTATCCAAGAGTTCACGTGGTCGAATATTCGTCCCGGCCAATTCGTTCCTGTGTCCGATGGTCTGAGATTGGGCAGGGTCGACCAGTTCTCCCGGCCGACTCGGACCCCGGGACCGAGGGGCAGCAGGATCGCCCAGCTGGCCTGGCCGACACTTTCTCTGGTCCAAGCTGCCGAGGGGTTGACCAGCTGTCCCAGATGACACGGTCCCGGTTCTGAGGGGCCGATGGTGGGCGGAGTCGACCAGCGATCCCGGCTGAATCGGACCCGGGTCCGAGGAGCCGTGGTGTCAAACAGGTATACTGGCCCACTCGGTCCCGGATCCGAGCTGCCGTGGGGTCCACCAGCTTTCCCAGTTGAATGGGACCCGGGGACCAAGGGGCCGTGGGGTCGACCAGCTGTCCTGGCTTACTGGGACCCTGTGTCCGACCTTCCACAGTGTCGACAAACTCTGCCGGCTGTCTCGGACCCCGGGATCGAGGGTCCGAGGTGTCAACAACTTCTCGGCCACCTAGGGCCCTGGGAAATAGGGGGCGTGGGGTTGACCTGGTTCCAAGGGATGGCAGGGTCGACCATCTGTCCTGTCTGAATCGGTCCCGGGTCCGAGCTGATGCGATGTCTACCAGCCGCCCAAGTCGACACGGTCCTGGTCCGAGCTGCCGTGGTGTCGACCAGCTCTCATGGCCAACTCGGGCCCTTGAACGAGGGCCAAGATATGGACCAGCTCTCCCAACACACTCGGTCCAGGGTCCCAGCTGCCACGATATCGAACACCTGTACCGGCTGACTCGGACCCATGGTCTTTGGAGCTGAGTGGTCGACCAGCTCTCCCGGTCAAAACCGGCCCTGTGACCGAGTGTCCGAGACATCGACCAGCTCCAACAATAGGCTCGGTCACGGGTCTGAGTTGCTGCGGTGTCGAACATTTGTCCCGGCAGACTCAGACCCAGGGTCCGAGGAGCCATGGGGTCGACCAACTGTCCCGGCCAACTTGGTCCTTCTCCTAGCTGCCGCGGTGTCGACCATCTCTCCTGGCCAACTTGGGCCCTGTGACCAAGGGTCGGAGATGTGGAACAGCTCTCCCAACAGTCTTGGTCTAGTGTCTGAGCTGCCGTGGTGTCGAACAGCTGTGCGGCTGACTCGGACACATGGGCCTTGGAGCTGCAGGGTCGATCAGCTCTCCCGGCTGTCTCGGACCCAATGCTGAGGTGCTGCGGGCTGAACCATTTCTCCTGGCTGAAATGGTCCCGGTTCCGTGTTGCCGATGGGTCGACCTGCTCTCCCAGCTGACACAGAACCCTGGTCCAAGGGGCCTTCGTGTGGACCAGCGGTCCTGGCCGATGCTTTCCCTGGTCCGAGCTGCTGTGGGCTTGACCAGCTTTCACAGGCTACTCGGTCCCTGGTCCGATGGTCTGAGGGTGGGCAGTGTTTACCAGTGGTCCCAGCCGACTCGCTCCTGTGAATGAAGAGCCTGGCAGTCGACCAGCTGTCACGTCCAACACGCTGCTTGGGGGTGTGGTGATACGAGGTTGACCAGCTGACCCAGGCGATACGGTCCCACGTCTGAATGGCGTGGGTTGACCAGTTGTCCTGGCCGATTCTGTCCGGGTCCGAGGGTCCGAGGATTCAACCAGATGTCCCAGCCAACACTGTCCCGGTTCCGAGGGTCCGTAGGTTTGACCAGCTATACTGGCCGACTCGGTCTCGGGTCCGAGCTGATGTGGTATCAACCAGCTGTAAAGGCCGACATGGAACCGCATCCGCAGAGCCGTGGGGTCGACCAGCTGTCCCAGCCCGAGGGGACAATGGACCGAGGGACTGATGGTTCGAGGGCTCGAGGGGCCGCGTTTTCATACAACTTCATGGCAAGCTCTTTCGTGTGGACAATAGTACTGACGGACCGAGGGTCTGAAGAGCCTTGGGGTCGACCAGCTGTCCCAGCCGACTCGGGCCGTGTGTCCAAGAGTTCATGTGGTCAAATATTCGTCCCGGCCGATTCGTTCCTGTGTCCGAGGGTCTGAGATTGGGCAGGGACGACCAGTTCTCCTGGCCGACTCGGACCCCGGGACCGAGGGGCAGCAGGGTCGCCCAGCTGCCCTGGCCGACTCTTTCCCTGGTCCATTCTGCCGAGGTGTTGTCCAGGTGTCCCGGCTGACCTGGACCCGTGTCCAAGGAGCCATGGTGTCAAACAGGTATACTGGCCATGTTGGTCCCATATCCGAGATGCCGAGGGGTCGACCAGATTTCCGGGCTGACTGGGACCCACTGTGCATGCTGCCACAGTGTCGACAAAATCTCCCTGCTGACTCGGACTCCGGGACCGAGGGTCTGAGGGGTCGACCACTATCTCAGCCACCTAGGGCCCCGGGAAGGAAGGGACGTGCGGTGGAACTGGTTCCAGGGGATGGCAGGGTCGACCATCTGTCCTGTCTGACTCGGTCCCAGGTCCGAGCTAATGCAAGGTCGACCATCTGCCACAGCCGACTCGGTCCTGGTCCGAGCTGCCGCGGTGTCGACCAGCTCTCCAGGCCAACTCGGGCCCTGTGACCAAGGATCAAGTTGTGGACCAGCTCTCCCAACCGACTCGGTCCAGGGTGTGAGCTGCCGATGTATCGAACAGCTGTACCGGCTGACTCGGACCAATGGTCCTTGGAGCTGAGCGGTCAACCAACTCTCCCGGTCAAAATGGGCCCTGTGCCCGAAAGTCCGAGACATCGACCAGCTCTAACAATAGGCTCGGTGCCGGGTCTGAGCTGCTGTGGTGTCGAACATTTGTCCCGACTGACTCAGACACAGGGTCCATGGAGCCACCGGGTCGACCAACTCTCCCGGCTGACTCGGTCCTGGTCCGAGCTGCCACGGTGTCGACCAGCTCTCCTGGCCAAATTGGACCCTGTGACCGAGGGTTGGAAATGTGGACCACCACTCCCAACAGACTCGGTCCAGTGTCTGAACTGCCGTGGTGTCAAACATCTTTCCCGGCTTACTGGGACCCAGTGTCCGAGCTGCCACAGTGTCGACAATCCCTCCCGGCTGACTCGGACCCCGGGACAAATGTGCCTTGGGGTCGACCAGCTGTCGCCGTCAAAAAGGGCCCTGTGAACGAGGGTCCGAGACATCGACCAGCTCTACCAAAAGGCTCGGGCCCGGGTCTGAGCTGCTGCCGTGTCGAACATATTTCCCGGCCGACTCAGACCCAGGGTCCAAGGAGCCACGGGCTCGACCAGATGTCCCGGCCGACTCGGTCCTGGTCTGATCTGCCGTCGTGTCGACCAGCTCTCCTGGCCAACTCAGGCCCTGTGACCGAGGGTCGGAGATGTGGACCAGTTTTCCCAACAGTCTTGGTCTAGTGTCTGAGCTGCCGCGGTGTCAAACAGCTGTAGCAGCTGACTCAGACCCATGGTCCTTGGAGCTGAAGGGTCGATCAGCTGTCTCGGCTGACTCGGACCCAATTCCGACGTGCCGCGGGCTCAACCATTTGTCCCGGCCGAATGGTCCCGGTTCTGAGGGGCCGTAGGGTCAACCTGCTTTCCCAGCTGACACGGAAGCCTGGTCCGAGGGGTAGGTCTGGTGGACCAGCGATCCCGGCCGATGCTTTCCCTTGTCCGAGCTCCAGTGGGGTCGACCAGCTATCACAGGTGACTCGGTCCCAGTTCCGAGGATCTGAGTCTGGGCAGGAATTACCAGTGGTCCCGGCCAACTCACTCCTGTGTCCGAAGGGCCTGGCAGTTGACCAGCTGTCGTGGCCGACTCGTTGCTTGGGGGGGCGTGTTGGGGTCGACCAGCTGTCCCGGTTTCCTGGGACACAGTTCCGAGCTGCCACAGTGTCGACAATCTCTCCCGGCTGACTTGGACACCAGGGCCGAGGGTCCAAGAGGTCGACCATTATCCCAGCCACCTAGGCCCTAGGGAAACAGAGGCCGTGGGGTCGACCTGGTTCCAAGGGATGGCAGGGTCGACGATCTGTCCTGTTTGACACGGTCCAGGGTCCGAGCTGCTGCGAGGTCGACCAGCTTCCCGGCCGACTCGGTCCTGGTCCGAGCTGCCGCGGTGTCGACCAGCTCTCCTGGCCTCCTCGGGCCCTGTGACCGAGGGTAGAAGATATGGACCAGCTCTCCCAACAGCCTCGGTCCAGTGTCTCAGCTGCCGCGGTGTCAAACATCTGTAGCGGCTGACTCGGACCCATGGTCCTTGGAGCTGCGGGGTCGATCAGCTGTCCTGGCTGACTCGGAGCAGATTACGACGTGCCGCGGGCTGAGCCATTTGTCCCTGCAGAAATGGTCCCGGTTCCATAGGGCCGTGATTTTGACCTGCTCTCCCACCTGACACGGAACCCTGGTCCGAGGGTCCGTGGGGTGGACCAGCAGTCCCGGCCAATGCTTTCCTGTTCCGAGCTGCTCTGAGTTCGAACAGCGATCACAGGCGACTATGTCTCAGATCCGAGGGTCCGAGGGTGGGCAGGGTTTACCAGTGGTCCCGACCAACTCGCTCCTGTGTCTGAATGGCCTGGCAGTCGACCAGCTGTCACGGCCCACTCGCTGCTTGGAGGTGTGGTGCCACGAGGTTGACCAGCTGACCCTTCCGACACGGTCCCGGGTCCGATGGTCCGTGGCGTTGACCAGTTGTCCGGGCGGATTCTGTTCCGGGTCTGAGGGTGCGAGGGTTCAACTAGATCTCCCAGCCAACTCTGTCCATGGTGTGAAGGGCCGTAGGGTTGACCAGCTATCCTGGCCACTCGGTCTCTGGACAGAGGTGACGTGGGATCGACCAGCTGTCCAGGCTGACTTGGAACCACATCTGCAGAGCCGTGGTGTCGACCAGCTGTCCTAGCCCACTCGGACCCGGGTCCAAGCTGACGCAGTGTTGACCAGGTATTCCGTCCTCCTAGGTCACGTATCCGAGCTGATACGGGGTTGACCAGCTGTGTCAGCCGACTCGGTCCTAGGTCCGTGGGGGCTGCAGTGTCGACAAGGTCTTCGGGCCTATTCCGACCCCCGGTCGAATCGGACCCTGGTCCAAAGTGCCGCGGAGTCAACAAGGATCACATCTGACTAGATGCCCGGTTCTGAGGGGCCACAGGGTCCACCAGCTGTGCAGCCCGACTCGTAAGAGGCTCCGAGGCACTGAGGGGACAATGGACCTGGGGACCAATGGTACGAGGGCTCGAGTGGCCACGTTTTCATACAACTTCATGGCAAGCTCTTTCGTGTGGACCCTAGTACGGAGGGACCGAGGGTCTGAAGAGCCTTAGGGTCGGCCAGCTGTCCCGGCCGCCTCGGATCCCGTGTCCAAGTTTTCCCGTGGTCGAATATTCGTCCTGGCTGATTCGTACCTGTGTCCGAGGGTCTGAGATTAGGCAGGGTCGACCAGTTCTCCCTTCCGACACATACACTGGGACACGTACACCTGGCCGATTCTCTCCCTGGTCGAAGCTGCCGAGGTGTTGACCAGCAGTCCCAGGTGACACGGTCCCGGGTCCGTGGGGCAGAGAATGGACGGAGTCGACCAGCGATCCCAGCTGACTCGGACCCGGGTCCGAGGAGCCGTGGTGTCGAACAGATATACTGTCCCACTCGGTCTTGGTTCCGAGCTGCCGTGGGGTCGACCAGCTTTCCCAGCCGAATGGAACCCCGGTACCAAGGGGCTGTGGGGTCGACCACTGTCCTGGAAACCTAGGGCCCAGGTAAAGAGGGGCCGTGGTGTCTACCTTGTTCCAAGGGAAGGCAGGGTCTACCATACTTCCTGTCTGACTCGGTCCCGGGTCCGAGCTGGTTCGAGGTCGACCAGCTGTCCCGGCCGACTCGGTCCTGGTCCGAGGTGCCGTGGTGTCGACGAGCTCTCCTGGCCAACTCGGGCCCTGTGACCGAGGGTCGGATGTGGACCAGCTCTCCCAACAGACTCGGTCCATGGTCTGAGCTGCCGCGGTGTCAAACAGCTGTACCGGCTGACTCGGACATATGGGCCTTGGAGCGTTGGGGTCGATTAGCTCTCCCAGCTGACTCGGAGCAGATTACGACATGCTGCGGGCTGAACCATTTGTCCCGGCTGAAATGGTCCCAGTTCCATGGGGCCGTGGGTTCGACCTGCTCTCCCAGCTGACACGGAACTCTGGTCGGAGGGGCCGTGGGGTGGACCAGTGGTCCCGGCCGATGCTTTCCCTGGTCCGAGCTGCTGTGGGGTCTACCAGATATCGCAGGCGACTCGGTCCCAGCTCCGAGGGTCCGAGGGAGGGCAGGGTTTCCCAGTGGTCCCGGCCGACGCGCTCCTCTGTCCAAAGGGCCTGGCAGTCGACCAGCTGTCACGGCCGACTCACTGCTTTGGGGCGTGGGACCACGAGGTTGACCAGCTGACCCGGCCGACACGGTCCCATGTCCGAAAGGCCGTGTGGTTGACCAGTTGTCCGGGCGGATTCTATCCCGGGTCCGAGGGTCCGAGGGTTCGACCAGATGTTCCAGCCAACTCTGTCCCAGGTCC
Source organism: Phacochoerus africanus (assembly GCF_016906955.1). NCBI lineage: Eukaryota > Metazoa > Chordata > Mammalia > Artiodactyla > Suidae > Phacochoerus > Phacochoerus africanus. The sequence goes on along the minus strand of NW_025927417.1, from coordinate 34,524 downwards.
GAGGGGCTGTAGGGTTGAGCAGCTATCCTGGCTGACTCGGTCTCAGGTCCGAGCTGACGTGGGATCGACCAGCTGTCCAGGCGGACTTGGAACCGCATCTGCAGAGCTGTGGTGTCGACCAGCTCACCGAGCCCACTCAGACCCAGGTCCGAGCTGAAGCAGTTTTAACCAGGTATACCATCCTCCTAGGTCCCGTGTAAGCGCTGACGCAGCGTTGACCAGCTGTCCTGGCCGACTTCGACCTAGGTCCGAGGGGCCGCAGTGTCAACCAGCTGTCCAGGCCTACTTGGACACCAGGCCGACACGGACCCCAGTCCGTGGGGCCGCGAAGTCGACACGAATCCCAGCTGACTAGATCCCCGGGTCCGAGGGGCCACAGGGTCCACCAGCTGTACAGCCTGACTCAGTAACGGGCTCCGAGGCACTGAGGGGACAATGGACCTGGGGACCGATGGTACGAGGGCTCGAGGGGCTGCGTTTTCATACAACTTCATGGCATGCTCTTTCGTGTGGACCCTAGTACAGAGGGACCGAGGGTCTGAAGGGCTTTGGGGTCGACCAGCTGTCCCGGCCGACTTGGGCCCCGTGTCCAGGTGTTGACGTAGTTGACTAATCGTCCCGGCCGATTCGTTCCTGTGTCCGAGGGTCGGAGATTAGGCAGGGTCGACCAGTTCTCCCGGCCGACTCGGACCCCGGGACCGAGAGGCAGCAGGGTCGCCCAGCTGCCCTGGCTGACCCTTTCCCTGGTCCAAGCTGCCGAGTTGTGGACCAGCTGTCCCAGCTGACTGGGACACAGTGTCCGAGCAGCCGCAGTGTCGATAAACTCTCCCGGCTGACTCAGACACCAGGACCGAGGGTCGGAGGGGTCAACCACTTTCCCGGCCACCTAAGGCCCCGGGAAAGAGGGGCCTTTGAGTCCACCTGATTCCAAGGTACGGCAGGGTCGACCATCTGTACTGTCTGACTCGGTCCCGGGTCCAAGCTGCTGCGAAGTCGACAAACTGTACCGGCCTACTCGTCCTGGTCCGAGCTGCCGTGGTGTCGACCAGCTCTCCTGGCCAACTCGGGCCCTGTGACCGAGGGCCAAGATGTGGACCAGCTCTCCCAACAGACTCGGTCCAGGGTCTGAGCTGCCGTGGTATCCAACAGCTGTACCAGCTGACTCAGACCCATGGTCCTTGGAGCTGAGCGGTCGACCAGCTCTCCCGGTTTAAACGATCCTTGCGACCGAGCGTCCGAGACATCAACGAGCTCTACCAATAGGCTCGGTGCCGGGTCTGAGCTGCTGTGGTGTCGAATATTTGTCCCGGCCGACTCCGAACCAGGGTCCACGGAGCCACAGGTTCGTCCAGCTGTCCTATCCGACTCGGTCCTTATTCGAGCTGCTGCGTTGTCGACCAGGTCTCCTGGCCAACTTGGCCCTGTGACCGAGTGTCGGAGATGTGGACCAGCTCTCCCAACAGACTCGGTCCAGGGTCTCAGCTGCCACGGGGTCAAACAGCTGTACCGGCTGACTCGGAGCCATGGTCCTTGGATCTGCGGGGTCGATCAGCTGTCCCGGCTGTCGTGGACCCGATTCTGACGTGCCGCGGGCTGAACCATTTGTCCAGCTGACACGGAACCCCGGTCTGAGGGGCCGTGGTGTGGACCAGCTGTCCCGGCCGATGCTTTCCCTGCTCCGAGCTGCTCTGGGGTTGACCAGCTATCGAAGGCGACTCGGTCCCAGCACCGAGGGTCCGAGGTTGGGCAGGGTTTACCAGTGGTCCCGGCCGACTCGCTCCTGTGTCCGAAGGGCCTGGCAGTCGACCAGCTGTCACGGCCGACACGCTGCTTGAGTGCATGGTGCCACGAGGTTGACCATCAGACACAGCCGACACGTTCCAGGGTCCGAAGGGCCGTGGGGTTCACTAGTTGTCCGGGCGGATTCGGTCTTGGTTCCCAGGGTGCGAGGGTTCCACCAGATGTCCCAACCAACTCTGTCCCATGTCCGAGGGGCCATAGGGTTGACCAGCTATCCTGGCCGAATCGGTCTCGTGTCCGAGCTGACGTGGGATCTACCAGCTTTCCAGACTGACTTGGAACCGCATCCGCAGAGTGTGGGGTCGACCAGCTGTCCTAGCCCACTCGGACCCGGGTCCCATCTGACGCAGTGTTGACCAGGTGTTCTGTCCTCCTAGGTCCCGTGTGCGAAATGACGCGTGGTTCACCAGGTGTCCCGGCCGACTCGGACCTAGGTCCGAGGGGCCGCAGTGTCGACCACGTGTCTGGGCTTTCTCGGACCCCGGACCGAATTGGACCCCGGTCCGAGGGGCCGCGGTGTCTACAAGAATCCCAGCTGACTAGATCCCCGTTTCCAAGGGGCCACAGGGTCCAACAGCTGTACAGCCCGACTCGGTACCGGGGTCTGAGGCACTGAGGGGACAATGGACCGGGGAACCAATGGTATGAGGGCTCGAGGGGCCGTTTTTTCATACAACTTCATGGCAAGCTCTTTCTTGTGGACCCTAGTACTGAGGGACCGAGGGTCTGAAGAGCCTTGGGGTCGACCAGCTGTCCCGGCTGCCTTGGGCCCCGTGTCCAAGAGTTCACGTGGTCGAATAATCATCCCGGCCGATTCGTTCCTGTGACCGTGGGTCTGAGATTGGGCAGGGTCGACCAGTTCTCCCGGCCGACTCGGACCCCGGGACCGAGGGGCAGCAGGGTCGCCCAGCTGGCCTGGCCGACTCTTTCCCTGGTCCAAGCTGCCGAGGGCTTGACCAGCTGTCCCAGGTGACACGGTCCCGGGTCCGAGGTGCCGAGTGTGAATGGAGTCGACCAGCGATCCCAAATGACTCGGAACCGGGTCCAAGGAACCGTGGTGTTCAACAGGTATACTGTCCCACTCGGTCCCGGATACGAGCTGCCGTGGGTTCGACCAGCATTCCCAGCTGAATGAGACCTTGGGACCAAGGGGTCGTGGGGTTGACCAGCTGTCCCGGCTGACTGGGACACATTGTCCAAGCTGCCGCAGTGTCGACAAATTCTCCCGGCTAACTCGGACCCCGGGACAGAGGGTCCAAGGGGTCGACCACTGTCTGGCACTTAGGGCCCCGGAAAGGAGGGGCCGTGTGGTCGACTTGGTTCCAAGGGACAGCAGGGTCGACCATCTGCCCTGTCTGACTCGGTCCCGGGTCCGAGCTGCTGCGAGGTCGACCAGATGTCCCGGCCGACTCGGTCCTGGTCCGAGCAGCCGCGGTGTTGACCAGCTCTCCTGGCCAACTCGGGCCCTGTGACCAATTGACAAGATGTGGACCTGCACTCCCAGCAGACTCGGTCCAGAGTCTGAGCTTCCGTGGTATCGAACAGCTGTACCGGCTGACTCAGACCCTTGGTCCTTGGAGCTGGGCAGTCGACCAGCTTTTCCGGTCAAAACAGGCCCTTTGACCTTGGGACCGAGACATTGACCAGCTCTACCAATAGGCTCGGTCCCGGGACTGAGCTGCTGTGGTGTCGAACATTTGTCCTGGCGGACTCAGACCCAGGGTCCGAGGAGCCATGGGGTCGACCAGCTGTCCCGGCCGACTCGGACCTCGGTCCGTGGGGCCGCAGGGTCGACCAGCTGTCCGGGCCTACTTGGACTCCGTTATGACTAGAATCCCAGCTGACTCGATCCCCGGTTCTGAAGTGTCCCAGGGTCCACCAGCTGTCCAGCCCGACTCGGTACCGTGCTACGAGGCAACGATGGGACAATGGACCGGGGGAGCATTGGTACGAGGGCTCGAGGGGCCGCGTTTTCATACAACTTCATGGCAAGCTCTTTCGTGTGGACCCTAGTACTGTGGGACCAAGGGTCTGAAGAGCCTTGGGGTCGACCAGCTGTCCCGGCCGACTGGGGCCCCGTGTCCAAGAGTTCACGTGGTCGAATATTCATCCCGGCCCATTCATTCCTGTATCCGAGGGTCTGAGATTGGGTAGGGTCGACCAGTTCTCCCGGCCGACTCGGACCCCAGGACCGAGGGGCAGCAGGGTCGCCCAGCTGGCCTGGCCGACTCTTTCCCTGGTCCAAGCTGCCGAGGGGTTGACCAGCTGTCCCAGGTGACACGGTCCGGGTTCCGAGGGGCTGAGGGTGGACAGAGTCGACCAGCAATCCCGGCTGACTCAGACCCTGGTCCGAGGAACCGTGGTGTCAAACAGGTATACTGGCCCACTCGGTCCTGGATCCGAGCTGCCGTGGGGTCGACCAGCTTTCCCAGCCGTATGGGACCCCAGGTCCAAGGGTCTGTGGGTCGACCAGCTGTCCCAGCTGACTGGGACCCAGTGTCCGAGCTGCCGCAGTGTCGACAAATTCTCCCGGCTGACATGAACCCCAGGACCGAGGGTCCGAGGGGTCGACCACAGTCCCGGCCACCAAGGGCCCTGGGAAGGAGGGGCCGTGGGTTTGACCTGGTTCGAAGGGATGGCAGGGTCGACCATCTGTCCTGTCTGACTCGGTCTCAGGTCTGAGCTGCTGCGAGGTCGACCAGCTGTCCCGGCCGACTCGGTGCTGTCCGAGCTGCCACGGTGTCCACAGCTCTCCTGGCCAACTCAGGCCCTGTAACCGATGGTCGGAGATGTGAACCAACTCTCCCAACAGACTCAGTGCAGGGACTGAGCTGCCGTGGTATCAAACAGCTCTACCAGCTGACTTGGACACATGGGCCCTGGAACTGCGGGTTAGATCAGCTGCCCTGGGGGACTCGGACCCGATTCCGACGTGTCGCGGGCTGAACCATTTGTCCCCTCCGAAATGGTCCCGTTTCCATGGGGCCGTGGTGTCGACCTGCTCTCCCAGCTGACACAGAACCCCAGTCTGATGGGCCGTGGTGTGGACGAGCAGTCCCGGCCGATGCTTTCCCTGGTCCGAGCTGCTCTGGGGTCGACCAGCTATCACAGGCGTCTCGCTCCCAGGTCTGAGGGTCCGAGGGTGGGCATGCATTACGAGAGACCCCGGCTGACTCGCTCCTGTGTCCGAAGGCCCTGGCAGTCGAACAACTGTCACGGCTCACTCGCTGCTTGGGGGCGTGGTGCCACGAGGTTGACCAGCTGACGCGGCTGACACGGTCTGGGTCCGAAAGGCCGTAATATTGACCAGTTTTTCGGGCGGATTCTATCCCGGTTCCGAGGGTCCGAGGGTTCGACCAGATGTTCCAGCCAACTCTGTCCCAGGTCTGAGGGGCTGTAGGGTTGAGCAGCTATCCTGGCTGACTCGGTCTCAGGTCCGAGCTGACGTGGGATCGACCAGCTGTCCAGGCGGACTTGGAACTGCATCTGCAGAGCTGTGGTGTCGACCAGCTCTCCGAGCCCACTCAGACCCAGGTCCGAGCTGAAGCAGTTTTAACCAGGTATACGATCCTCCTAGGTCCCGTGTAAGCGCTGACGTGGCGTTGACCAGCTGTCCTGGCTGACTCGGACCCGGGTCTGACTTGCTGCTCTGTTGACCAGGTATTCCGTCCTCCTAGGTCACGTGTCCGAGCTGACGTGGGGTTGACCAGCTGTCCCGGCCGACTTCGACCTAGGTCCGAGGGGCCGCAGTGTCAACCAGCTGTCCAGGCCTACTTGGACACCAGGCAGACTCGGACCCCAGTTCGTGGGGCCGCGGAGTCGACAAGAATCCCAGCTGATTAGATCCCTGTGTCCGAGGGGCAACAGGGTCCAACAGCTGTACAGCCTGACTCAGTAACGGGCTCCGAGGCACTGAGGGGACAATGGACCTGGGGACTGATGGTACGAGGGCTCGAGGGGCTGCGTTTTCATACAACTTCATGGCAAGCTCTTTCGTGTGGACCCTAGTACGGAGGGACCGAGGGTCTGAAGAGCCTTGGGGTCGACCAGCTGTCCCGGCCGACTCGGGCCCCGTGTCCAAGTGTTCAGGTGGTTGAATAATCATCCTGGACAATTCGTGCCTGTGTCGGAGGGTCTGAGATTGGGCAGGGTCGACCAGTTCTCCCGGCCTACTCGGACCCCGGGACTGAGAGGCAGCAGGGTCGCACAGCTGCCGATGCCGACTATTTCCCTGGTCCAAGCAGCGAGGGGTTGACCACCTGTCCCCGGTGATACGGTCCCTGGTCCGTGGCACCGAGGTTGGACGGAGTCGACAAGCTATCCGGCTGACTCGGTCCCGGGTCTGAGGAGCCATGGTCGAACAGGTATACTGGCCCACTAAGGCCCGGATCCGAGCTGCCGTGGGGTCGACCTGCTTTCCCAGCCAAATGGCACCCTGGGACCAAGGGGCCGTTGGGTCGACAAGCTGTCCTGGCGGACTCGGTCCTGGTACGAGCTGCCGCGGTTTCGACTATCTCTGCGGGCCAACTCCGGCCCTGTGACCAAGGGTCAAGATGTGGACCAGCTCTCCCAACCGACTCAGTCCAGTATCTGAGCTGCCGAGGTATCGAACAGCTGTACCGGCTGACTCGGAGCAATGGTCCTTGGAGCTGAGCGGTCAACCAACTCTCCCGGTCAAAATGGGCCCTGTGACCGAAAGTCCGAGACATCGATCAGCTCTAACAAAGGCTCGGTGACGGGTCTGAGCTGCTGCGGTGTCGAACATTTGTCACGGCCGACTCAGACCTAGGGTCCATGGAGCCACCGGGTCGACCAACTGTCCCGGCTGAATCGGTCCTGGTCCGAGCTGCCACGGTGTCGACCAGCTCTCCTGGCCAAATTGGACCCTGTGACCGAGGGTTGGAAATGTGGACCACCACTCCCAACAGTCCCGGTCCAGTGTCTGAACTGCCGTGGTGTCAAACATCTTTCCCGGCTTACTGGGCCCCGCGGTCCGAGCTGCCACAGTGTCGACAATCCCTCCTGGCTGACTCCGACCCCAGGAAAAATGGGCCTTGGGGTCGACCAGCTGTCACCGTCAAAACGGGCCCTGTGAACGAGGGTCCGAGACATCGACCAGCTCTACCAAAGGCTCGGGCCCGGGTCTGAGCTGCTGCGGTGTCGAACATATTTCCCAGCCGACTCAGACCCAGGGTCCAAGGAGCCACGGGCTCGACCAGCTGTCCCGGCCAATTCAGTCCTGGTCCGATCTGCCGCGGTGTCGACCAGCTCTCCTGGCCAACTCAGGCCCTGTGAACGAGGGTCGGAGATGTGGACCAGCTCTCCCAACACTCTCGGTCCAGTGTCTCAGCTGCCGCGGTGTCAAACATCTGTAGCGGCTGACTCGGACCCATGGTCCTTGGAGCTGCGGGGTTGATCAGCTGTCCCGGCTGACTCGGACCCAATTCCGACATGCTGCGGGCTGAACCATTTGTCCCGGCCGAATGGTCCCCGTTCCCAGGGGCCGTAGGGTCGACTGCTCTCCCAGCTGACACGGAACCCTGGAGCGAGGGTCCGTGGGGTGGACCAGTGGTCCCAGCCGATGCTTTCCCTGGTCCGAGCTGCTGTGGGGTCTACCAGATATCGCAGGCGACTCGGTCCCATGTCGGAGGGTCTGAGGGAGGGCAGGGTTTACCTGTGGTCCCGGCCGACTCGCTCCTCTGTCCGAAGGGCCTGGCAGTCGACCAGCTGTCACGGCCGACTCGCTGCTTTGGGGCGTGGGACCACGAGGTTGACGAGCTGACCCGGCCGACACGGTCCCATGTCCGAAAGGCCGTGTGGTTGACCAGTTGTCCGGGCGGATTCTATCCCGGTTCCGAGGGTCCGAGGGTTCGACCAGATGTCCCAGCCAACTCTGTCCCAGGTCCGAGGGGCTGTAGGTTGAGCAGCTATCCTGGCTGACTCGGTCTCAGGTCCGACCTGACGTGGGATCGACCAGCTGTCCAGGCGGACTTGGAACCGCATCTGCAGAGCTGTGGTGTCGACCAGCTCTCCGAGCCCACTCAGACCCAGGTCCGAGCTGAAGCAGTTTTAACCAGGTATACGATCCTCCTAGGTCCCGTGTAAGCGCTGATGCGGCGTTGACCAGCTGTCCTGGCCGACTCGGACCCGGGTCTGACTTGCCGCCCTGTTGACCAGGTATTCCGTCCTCCTAGGTCACGTGTCCGAGCTGACGCGGGGTTGACCAGCTGTCCTGGCCGACTTCGACCTAGGTCCGAGGGGCCGCAGTGTCAACCAGCTGTCCAGGCCTACTTGGACACCAGGCCGACACGGACCCCAGTCCGTGGGGCCGCGAAGTCGACACGAATCCCAGCTGACTAGATCCCCGGGTCCGAGGGGCCACAGGGTCCACCAGCTGTACAGCCTGACTCAGTAACGGGCTCCGAGGCACTGAGGGGACAATGGACCTGGGGACCGATGGTACGATGGCTCGAGGGGATGCGTTTTCATACAACTTCATGGCAAGCTCTTTCGTGTGGACCCTAGTACAGAGGGACCGAGGGTCTGAAGAGCCTTGGGGTCGACCAGCTGTCCCGGCCGACTCGGGCCCCGTGTCCAGGTGTTGACGTGGTTGACTAATCGTCCCGGCCGATTCGTTCCTGTGTCCGAGGGTCGGAGATTGGGCAGGGTCGACCAGTTCTCCCGGCCGACTTGGACCCCGGGACCGAGAGGCAGCAGGGTCGCCCAGCTGCCCTGGCTGACCCTTTCCCTGGTCCAAGCTGCCGAGTTGTGGACCAGCTGTCCCAGCTGACTGGGACACAGTGTCCGAGCTGCCGCAGTGTCGACAATCTCTCCTGGCTGACTCAGACACCGGGACCTAGGGTCGGAGGGGTCAACCACTTTCCCGGCCACCTAAGGCCCCGGGAAAGAGGGGCCTTTGAGTCGACCTGATTCCAAGGTACGGCAGGGTCGACCATCTGTCCTGTCTGACTCGGTCCCGGGTCCAAGCTGCTGCGAAGTCGACAAACTGTACCGGCCTACTCGGTCCTGGTCCGAGCTGCCGCGGTGTTGAACAGCTCTCCTGGCCAACTCGGGCCCTGTGACCGAGGGCCAAGATGTGGACCAGCTCTCCCAAGAGACTCGGTCCAGGGTCTGAGCTGCCGTGGTATCCAACAGCTGTACCAGCTGACTCAGACCCATGGTCCTTGGAGCTGCACAGTCGACCAGCTCTGCCGGTGTAAACGATCGTTGCGACCGAGCGTCCGAGACATCAACGAGCTCTACCAATAGGCTCGGTGCCGGGTCTGAGCTGCTGTGGTGTCGAATATTTGTCCCGGCCGACTCCGAACCAGGGTCCTCGGAGCCACAGGTTCGTCCAGCTGTCCTATCCGACTCGGTCCTTATTCGAGCTGCTGCATTGTCGACCAGGTCTCCTCGCTAACTTGGGCCCTGTGATCGAGGGTCGGAGATGTGGACCAGCTCTCCCAACAGACTCGGTCCAGTGTCTGAGCTGCCGCGGGGTCAAACAGCTGTACCGGCTGACTCGGAGCCATGGTCCTTGGAGCTGCGGGGTCGATCAGCTCTCCCGGCTGTCGTGGACCCGATTCTGACGTGCCGCGGGCTGAACCATTTGTCCAGCTGACACGGAACGCCGGTCTGAGGGGCCGTGGTGTGGACCAGTGGTCCCCGCCGATGCTTTCCCTGCTCCGAGCTGCTCTGGGGTCGACCAGCTATCGCAGGCGACTCGGTCCCAGCACCGAGGGTCCGAGGTTGGGCAGGGTTTACCAGTGGTCCCGGCCGACTCGCTCCTGTGTCCGAAGGGCCTGGCAGTCGACCAGCTGTCACGGCCTACACGCTGCTTGGGTACATGGTGCCACGAGGTTGACCATCTGACACAGCCGACACGTTCCAGGGTCCGAAGGGCCGTGGGGTGGCCTAGTTGTCCGGGCGGATTCGGTCTTGGTTCCCAGGGTGCGAGGGTTCCACCAGATGTCCCAACCAACTCTGTCCCATGTCCGAGGGGCCATAGGGTTGACCAGCTATCCTGGCCGAATCGGTCTCGTGTCCGAGCTGACGTGGGATCTACCAGCTTTCCAGACTGACTTGGAACCGCATCCGCAGAGTGTGGGGTCGACCAGCTGTCCTAGCCCACTCGGACCCGGGTCCCATCTGACGCAGTGTTGACCAGGTGTTCTGTCCTCCTAGGTCCCGTGTGCGAAATGACGCGTGGTTCACCAGGTGTCCCGGCCGACTCGGACCTAGGTCCGAGGGGCCGCAGTGTCGACCACGTGTCTGGGCTTTCTCGGACCCCGGACCGAATTGGACCCCGGTCCGAGGGGCCACGGTGTCTACAAGAATCCCAGCTGACTAGATCCCCGTTTCCGAGGGGCCACAGGGTCCAACAGCTGTACAGCCCGACTCGGTACCAGGGTCTGAGGCACTGAGGGGACAATGGACCGGGGGACCAATGGTATGAGGGCTCGAGGGGCCGTTTTTTCATACAACTTCATGGCAAGCTCTTTCTTGTGGACCCTAGTACTGAGGGACCGAGGGTCTGAAGAGCCTTGGGGTCGACCAGCTGTCCCGGCTGCCTTGGGCCCCGTGTCCAAGCGTTCACGTGGTCGAATAATCGTCCCGGCCGATTCGTTCCTGTGACCGTGGGTCTGAGATTGGGCAGGGTCGACCAGTTCTCCCGGCCGACTCGGACCCCGGGACTGAGGGGCAGCAGGGTCGCCCAGCTGCCCTGGCCGACTCTTTCCCTGCTCCAAGCTGCCGAGGGCTTGACCAGCTGTCCCAGGTGACACGGTCCGGGTCCGAGATGCCGAGGGTGAATGGAGTCGACCAGTGATCCCAAATGACTCGGAACCGGGTCCGAGGAACCGTGGTGTTCAACAGGTATACTGTCCCACTCGGTCCGGGATACGAGCTGCCGTGGGTTCGACCAGCATTCCCAGCTGAATGAGACCTTGGGACCAAGGGGTCGTGGGGTTGACCAGCTGTCCCGGCTGACTGGGACACATTGTCCAAGCTGCCGCAGTGTCGACAAATTCTCCCGGCTAACTAGGACCCCGGGACAGAGGGTCCAAGGGGTCGACCACTGTCCGGCACTTAGGGCCCCGGAAAGGAGGGGCCGTGTGGTCGACTTGGTTCCAAGGGACGGCAGGGTCGACCATCTGCCCTGTCTGACTCGGTCCCGGGTCCGAGCTGCTGCGAGGTCGACCAGATGTCCCGGCCGACTCGGTCCTGGTCCGAGCAGCCGCGGTGTTGACCAGCTCTCCTGGCCAACTCGGGCCCTGTGACCAATTGACAAGATGTGGACCTGCACTCCCAGCAGACTCGGTCCAGGTTCTGAGCTGCCGTGGTATCGAACAGCTGTACCGGCTGACTCAGACCCATGGTCCTTGGAGCTGAGCAGTCGACCAGCTTTTCCGGTCAAAACGGGCCCTGTGACCTTGGGACCGAGACATTGACCAGCTCTACCAATAGGCTCGGTCCCGGGACTGAGCTGCTGCAGTGTCGAACATTTGTCCCGGCCGACTCAGACCCAGGGTCCGAGGAGCCATGGGGTCGACCAGCTGTCCCGGCCGACTCGGACCTAGGTCCGAGGGGCCGCAGGATCGACGAGCTGTCCGGGCCTACTCGGACTCCGTTATGACTAGAATCCCAGCTGACTCGATCCCCGGTTCCGAGGTGTCCCAGGGTCCACCAGCTGTCCAGCCCGACTCGGTACCGGGCTACGAGGCACTGAGGGGACAATGGACCGGGGGAGCATTGGTACGAGGGCTCGAGGGGCCGCGTTTTCATACAACTTCATGGCAAGCTCTTAAGTGTGGACCCTAGTACTGAGGGACCGAGGGTCTGAAGAGCCTTGGGGTCGACCAGCTGTCCCTGCCGACTGGGGCCCCGTGTCCAAGAGTTCACGTGGTCGAATATTCATCCCGGCCCATTCATTCCTGTATCCGAGGGTCTGAGATTGGGTAGGGTCGACCAGTTCTCCCGGCCGACTCGGACCCCAGGACCGAGGGGCAGCAGGGTCGCCCAGCTGGCCTGGCCGACTCTTTCCCTGGTCCAAGCTGCCGAGGGGTTGACCAGCTGTCCCAGGTGACACGGTCCGGGTTCCGAGGGGCTGAGGGTGGACAGAGTCAACCAGCAATCCCGGCTGACTCAGACCCTGGTCCGAGGAACCGTGGTGTCAAACAGGTATACTGGCCCACTTGGTCCTGGATCTGAGCTGCCGTGGGGTCGACCAGCTTTCCCAACGGAATGGGACCCCGGGACCAAGGGGCCGTGGGGTCGTCCAGCTGTCCCGGGTGACTGGGACCCAGTGTCCGAGCTGCCGCATGGTCGACAAAATGTCGAGGCTGACTGGGACCCCGGGAACGAGGGTCCGAGCGGTCGACAAATATCCCGGCCACCTAGGGCTCCGGGAAGTAGGGAACCGTGGGGTGGACCTGGTTCCAAGGGACGGCAGGGTCGACCATCTGTCCTGTCTGACTCGGTCTCAGGTCCGAGCTGCTGCGAGATCGACCAGCTGTCCCGGCCGTCTCGGTGCTGTCCGAGCTGCCACGGTGTCCACAGCTATCCTCGCCCACTCGGGCCCTGTAACTGATGGTCGGAGATGTGGACCAACTCTCCCAACAGACTCGGTCCAGGGACTGAGCTGCCATGGTATCAAACAGCTCTACCGGCTGATTTGGACACATGGGCCCTGGAACTGCGGGTTAGATCAGCTGCCCTGGGGGACTCGGACCCGATTCCGACGTGTCGCCGGCTGAGCCATTCGTCCCGGCCGAATGGTCCTTGTTCCGAGGGGCTCTAGGCTCGACCTGCTCTCCCAGCTGACACAGAACCCTGGTCCGAAGGGTCGTGGGGTGGACCAGCGATCCTGGCCGATGCTTTCCCTTGTCCGAGATCCAGTCGGGTCGAAAAGCTATCGCAGGTGACTCGCTCCCAGGTACGAGTGTCCGAGTGTGGACATGGTTTACCAGCTGTCATGGCTGACTCGCTGCTTGGGGGCGTGGTGCCACGAGGTTGACCAGCTGACCCGGGCGATACTGTCCCACGTCCGAAGGGCCGTGGGTTGACCAGTTGTCCTGGCGGATTCTGTCCGGGTCCGAGGGTCCGAGGTTTCAACCAGATATCCCAGCCAACACTGTCCCGGGACCGAGGGGCCTTAGGTTTGACCAGCTATCCTGGCCAACTCGGTCTCGGGTCCGAGCTGACATGGGATCGACCAGCTGTCCAGGCCGTCATGGAACCACATCGGCAGAGCCCTGGGGTCGACCAGCTGTCCCAGCTTACTCGGAACCGGGTCCGAGCTGACGCAGTGTTGACCAGGTATTCTGTCCTCCTAGGTTCTGTGTCCGAGCTGACACGGTGTTGACGAGCTGTCCCGGCCGACTCGGACCTAGGTCCGAGGGGCCACAGCGTCGACCAGCTGTCCGGGATAACTCGGACCCCGGGACTACTTGGAACCCTTTCCGAGGGGCTGCGGAATCGACAAGAATCCCAGCTGACTAGATCCCCAGTTCCGAGGGGACCCAGGGTCCACCAGCTGTCCAGCCCGACTCCGTACCGGGCTGCTAGGCACCGCGGGGAAAATGGACCGGGGGATCGATGGTACGAGGGCTCGAGGGGCCATGTTTTCATGCAACTTCATGTCAAGCTCTTTCGTGTGGACCCTTGTACTGAGGGACCGAGGGTCTGAAGAGCCTTGGGGTCGACCAGCTGTCCCGGCCACCTCGGGCCCCGTATCCAAGAGTTCACGTGGTCGAATATTCGTCCCGGCCAATTCGTTCCTGTGTCCGATGGTCTGAGATTGGGCAGGGTCGACCAGTTCTCCCGGCCGACTCGGACCCCGGGACCGAGGGGCAGCAGGATCGCCCAGCTGGCCTGGCCGACTCTTTCCCTGGTCCAAGCTGCCGAGGGGTTGACCAGCTGTCCCCGGTGACACGGTCCCAGTTACGAGGGGCCGATGGTGGGCGGAGTCGACCAGCGATCCCGGCTGAATCGGACCCGGGTCCGAGGAGCCATGGTGTCAAACAGGTATACTGGCCCACTCGGTCCCAGATCCGAGCTGCCGTGGGGTCGACCAGCTTTCCTAGCCGAATGGGACCCGGGGACCAAGGGGCCGTGGGGTCGACCAGCTGTCCTGGCTTACTGGGACCCTGTGTCCGACCTTCCACAGTGTCGACAAACTCTGCCGGCTGTCTCGGACCCCGGGATCGAGGGTCCGAGGTGACAACAACTTCTCGGCAACCTAGGGCCCCAGGAAAAAGGGGGCGTGGGGTTGACATGGTTCCAAGGGATGGCAGGGTCGACCATCTGTCCTGTCTGAATCGGTCCCGGGTCCGAGCTGATGCAATGTCTACCAGCCGCCCAAGTCGACACGGTCCTGGTCCGAGCTGCCGTGGTGTCGACCAGCTCTCATGGCCAACTCGGGCCCTTGAACGAGGGCCAAGATATGGACCAGCTCTCCCAACACACTCGGTCCAGGGTCTGAGCTGCCACGATATCGAACACCTCTACTGGCTGACTCGGACCCATGGTCTTTGGAGCTGAGTGGTCGACACGCTGCTTGGGTGCATGGTGCCACGAGGTTGACCATCTGACACAGCCGACACGGTCCAGGGTCCGAAGGGCCGTGGGGTGGCCTAGTTGTCCGGGCGGATTTGGTCTTGGTTCCCAGGGTGCGAGGGTTCCACCAGATGTCCCAACCAACTCTGTCCCATGTCCGAGGGGCCATAGGGTTGACCAGCTATCCTGGCTGACTCGGTCTCCTGTCCGAGCTGACGTGGGATCTACCAGCTTTCCAGACTGACTTGGAACCGCATCCGCAGAGTGTGGGGTCGACCAGCTGTCCTAGCCCACTCGGACCCGGGTCCCATCTGACGCAGTGTTGACCAGGTGTTCTGTCCTCCTAGGTCCCGTGTGCGAAATGACGCGTGGTTCACCAGGTGTCCCGGCCGACTCGGACCTAGGTCCGAGGGGCCGCAGTGTCGACCAGGTGTCTGGGCTTTCTCGGACCCCGTACCGACTTGGACCCCGGTCCGAGGGGCCGTGGTGTCTACAAGAATCCCAGCTGACTAGATCCCCGGTTCCGAGGGGCCACAGGGTCCAACAGCTGTACAGCCCGACTCGGTACCGGGGTCCGAGGCACTGAGGGGACAATGGACCGGGGGACCGATGGTATGAGGGGTCGAGGGGCCGTTTTTTCATACAACTTCATGGCAAGCTCTTTCTTGTGGACCCTAGTACTGAGGGACCGAGGGTCTGAAGAGCCTTGGGGTCGACCAGCTGTCCCGGCTGCCTTGGGCCCCATGTCCAAGTGTTCACGTGGTCGAATAATCGTCCCGGCCGATTAGTTCCTGTGTCTGAGGGTCTGAGATTGGGCAGGGTCGACCAGTTCTCCCGGCCGACTCAGACCCCGGGACCGAGGGGCAGCAGGATCGCCCAGCTGGCCTGGCCGACTCTTTCCCTGGTCCAAGCTGCCGAGGGCTTGACCAGCTGTCCCAGGTGACACGGCCCTGGGTCCGAGGTGCCAAGGGTGAATGGAGTCGACCAGCGATCCCAAATGACTCGGAACCGGGTCCGAGGAACCGTGGTGTTCAACAGGTATACTGTCCTACTCGGTCCCGGATACGAGCTGCCATGGGTTCGACCAGCATTCCCAGCTGAATGAGACCTTGGGACCAAGGGCCCGTGGGGTTGACCAGCTGTCCCGGCTGACTGGGACACATTGTCCAAGCTGCCGCAGTGTCGACAAATTCTCCCGGATAACTCGGACCCCGGGACAGAGGGTCCAAGGGGTCGACCACTGTCCGGCACTTAGGGCCCCGGAAAGGAGGGGCCGTGTGGTCGACGTTGTTCCAAGGGACGGCAGGGTCGACCATCTGCCCTGTCTGACTCGGTCCCGGGTCCGAGCTGCTGCAAGGTCCACCAGATGTCCCGGCCGACTCGGTCCTTTTCCGAGCTACCGCGGTGATGACCAGCTCTCATGTCCAACTTGGGCCCTAGTACCGAGGGTAGGAAATGTTGAGCAACTCTCCCAACAGACTCGGTCGAGGGTCTGTGTTGCCGCATTATCGAACAGCTGTACCGGCTGACTCAGACCCATGGTCCTTGGCCTGTGCGGTCGACCTGCTCTCCCTGTCAAAACAGGCCCTGTGACCGAGGGTCCGAGACATCGACCAGCTCTACCAATAGGCTTGGTCCCGGGTCTGTGCTGCTGCGGTGTCGATCAATTGTCCCGGTGGACTCAGACCCAGGGTCCGAGGAGCCACGTGGTCGTCCAGCTGTCCCGACCAACTCGGTCCTGGTCCGAGCTGCCGTGGTGTCGACCAGCTCTTCTGGCCAACTTGGGCCCTGTGAGCGTTGGTCGGAGATGTGGACCAGCTCTCCCAACAGACTCGGTCCAGGATGTGAGCTGCCGCGGTGTCAAACAGCTTTACCGCCTGACTCGGACCCATGGTCCTTCGATCTGCTGAGTCGATCAGCTGTCCCGGCTGACTCGGACCCGATTCCGACGTACTGCGGGCTGAACAATTTGTCCCGGCCGAAATGGTCCCGGTTCTGTGGGGCCGTGGGCTCTACCTGCTGTCCCAGCTGACACGGATCCCTGATCCGAGGGGCAGTTTTTTGGACCAGCGGTCCCGGCCGATGCTTTCCCTGGTCCGAGCTGCTGTGGGCTTGACCAGCTATCGCAGGTGACTCGCTCCCAGGTTCGAGGGTCCGAGGGTGGGCAGGGTTTACCACAACACCTGGCCGACTCGCTCCTGTGTCCAAAGGGCCTGGCAGTCGACCAGCTGTCACGGCCGACTCGCTGCTAGGGGGCGTGGTGCCACAAGGTTGACCACCTGACCGGGCCGTCACGGTCCCGTTTCCAAAGGGCCGTGTGGTTGACCAGTTGTCCGGGTGGATTCTGTCCAGGGTCCGAGGGTCTGAGGGTTCGACCAGATGTCCCAGCCAACTCTGTCTGTGGTCCCAGGGGCCGTAGTGTTGACCGGCTATATTGGACAACTCGGTCACGGGTCCGAGCTTACGTGTATCGACCAGCTGTCAGGGTTACTTGGAACCGCATCTGCAGAGCCGTGGGGTCAAGCAGTTGTCCCACCCCCTCGGACCGGGGTCCGAGCTGACGCAGTGTTGACCAGGTGTTCTGTCCTCCTAGGTCCCGTGTCCGAGCTGACGCGTGGTTGACCAGCTGTCCCCGCTGACTCGGACCTAGGTCCTCGGGGCCGCAGGGTCGAGCAGCTCTGTGGGTCTACTCAGACCCTGGGCCGACTCGGACCATGGTCCGTGGTGCCGCGGAGTCCACAAGAATCCCAGCTGACTAGATCCCCAGTACTGAGGGGTCACACGGTCCACCAGCTCTCCAGCCAGACTCTGTACCAGGGTCTGAGTCACCGTGGGGAAAATGGACCGCGGGACCGATGGTACGAGGGCTCGAGGGGCTGTGTTGTCATACAACTTCATGGCAAGCTCTTTCGTGTGGACCCTAGTACTGAGGGACCGAGGCTCTGAAGAGCCTTGGTGTCGACCAGCTGTCCCGGCTGACTCGGGCCCCATGCCATAGATTTCACGTGGTCGAATGATCGTCCTGGCCGATTCGTGACTGTGTCCGAAGCTCTGAGATTGGGGGGGTCGACCAGTAATCCGAGCCGACTCGGACCCCAGGACCGAGGGTCAACAGGGTTGCCCAACTGCCCCGGCCGACTCTTTGCCTGGTCCAAGCTGCCGAGGGTTTGACCAGCTGTCCCGGTTGACTGGGACACAGTGTCCAAGCTGCCACAGTGTCGACAAACTCTCCTGGCTTATTCGGATCCTGGGTTTGAGGGTCCGAGGTGTCGACCACTGTCCCGGCCACCTAGGGACCCGGGAAGGAGGGGTCATATGGTCGACGTGGTTCCAAGGGACGACAGGGTCGACCATCTGTCCTCTCTGACTCGATCCCGGGTCTGAGCTGCTGCGAGGTCGACCAGCTGTCCCAGCCGACTCGGTCCTGGTCCGAGCTGCCGCACGGTCGACCAGCTCTCCTGGCCAACTCGGGCCCTGTGACCGAGGGTTGGAGATGTGGACCAGCTCTCCCAACCGACTCGGTCCAGGGTCTGAGCTGCCGCGGTATCGAACAGCTGTACCTCTGACTAGGACCCATGCTCTTTGGAGCTGAGCGGTCGACCAGCTCTCCCGGTCAAAACAGGCATTGTGACCTTGGGACCGAGACATTGACCACCTCTAACAATAGGCTCGGTGCCGGGTCTGAGCTGCTGCGGTGTCGAACATTTGTCCCGGCCGACTCAGACCCAGGGTCCGAGGAGCCACGGGGTCGACCAGCGGTCCCGGCCGACTGGATCCTGATCCGAGCTGCCGCGGTGTCGACCAGCGCTCCTGGCGAACTTGGGCCCTGTGACCGAGGGTCGGAAATGTGGACCAGCTCTCCCAACAGGCTCGGTCCAGGTTCTGAGCTGCTGCGGTGTCAAACAGCTGTACCGGCTGATTCGGACCCATGGTCCTTGGAGCGTTGTGGTCGATGAGCTGTCCGGGCTGACTCGGACCCTATTCCAACATGCCGCGGGCTGAACCATTTGTCCCAGCCGAAATGGTCCCGGGTCCGTGGGGCCGTGGTGTCGACCTGCTCTCCCAGCTGACAAGGAACCCTGGTCCGAGTGGCCGTTGCGTTGACCAGCAGTCACGGCCGATGATTTCCCTGGTCCGACCTTCTGTGGGGTCGACCAGCTATCTCAGGCGCCCCAGTCCCAGGTCCGAGGGTCCGAGTGTGGGCAGGGTTTACCAGTGGTCCCGGCCGACTCGCTCCTGTGTGCGAAGGATCTGGCAGTCGACCATCTGTCACGGCCCACTCGCTGATTTGGGGCGTGGTGCCACGAGGTTGACCAGCTGACCCGGCCAACATGGTCTAGGGTCCGAAGGGACGTGGGGTTGACCTGCTGTCCGGGCGGATTTTGTCCCGGGTCCGATGGTCTGAGGGTTTGACCAGATGTCCCAGCCAACTCTTCCCCGGGTCCGAGGGGCTGTAGGGTTGACAAGCTATCCTGGCCGAATCGGCCTCTTGTCAGAGCTGATGTGGGATCGACCAACTCTCCAGGCTGACTTGGAACCGCATCCACAGAGCCGTGGAGTCGATCAGCTGTCCCAGCCCACTCAGACCCGGGTCTGAGCTGACGCAGTGTTCACCAGGTATGCCGTCCTCCTAGGTCCCGTGTCCGAGCTGATCAGCTGTCCCAGTTGACTCGGACGTAGGTCTGATGGTCCGATGGTACGACCAGCTATCCCGTCCTACTCGGACCCCGGGTCGATTTGGACCCTGGACCGAGTGGTCGCAGAGTCGACAAGAATCCCAGCTGACTAGATGCCCAGTCCCGAGGGGCCACAGGGTCCACCAGCTGTCCAGCCCGACTCAGTACCGGGCTCCGATGCAGCGAGGGGACAATGGACCAGGGGACCGATGGTACAAGGGCTCGAGGGGCCGTGTTTTCATACAACATCATGGCAAGCTCTTTCGTGTCGACGCTAGTACTGAGGGACCGAGGGTCTGAAGAGCCTTGGGGTTAGCCAGCTGTCCCAGCTGACTCGGGCCCCGGTCCAAGATTTCACCTGGTAGAATATTCGTCCCGGCCGGTTCGTTCTTGTGTCCGAGGGTCTGATATTTGGCAGGGTCGACCAGTTCTCCCGGCCGACTCGGACCCCGGGACTGAGGGGCAGCAGGGTCACCCAGCTGCCGTGGCCGAATATTTCCCTTGTCCAAGCTGCCGAGGGGTTGACCAGCTGTCCCAGGTCACACGGTCCCAAGTCCGAGGGGCCGAAGGTGGAGGCAATCGACCAGCGATCACGGGTGAATCGGACCAGGGTCCGAGGAGCCGTGGTGTCGAACAGGTACACTGGCCCACTTGGTCCCAGATCCAACCTGCCATGGGGTCTACCAGCTGTCCCAGACGAATGGAACCCTGGGAGCAAGGGGCCGTGGGGTCGACCAGCTGTCCTGGCTGACTGGGACCCAGGGTCCTAGCTGCCACAGTGTCGACACACTCTCCCGGCTGACTTGGACCCCGGGACCGAGGGTCCGAAGGATCGACCATTATCCTGGACACCTCGGGCCCCGGGAAGAATGGGCCGTGAGGTCGACCTTGTTCCAAGGGACGGCAGGGTTGACCATCTGTCCTGTCTGACTCGGTCCCGGGTCCGAGCTGCTTCGAGTTCGACCAGCTGTCCCAGCCGACTCGGTCCTTGTCCTAGCTTCTGCGGCATCGACCAGCTCTCATGGCCAAATCAGGCCCTGTGACTGAGGGTCAGAAATGTGGACCAGCTCTCCCAACAGACTCGGTCCAGGGTCTGAGCTGCCACGGTATCGAACAGCTCTACCGGCTGACTCGGACCCATGGTCTTTGGAGCTCAGCGGTCGACCAGCTCTCCCAGTCCAATCGGGCCCTTTGAACGTGGGTCCGAGACATCAACCAGCTCTACCAATAGGCTCAGTCCCGGGTCTGAGCTGCTGCGGTGTCAAACATTTGTTCCTGCTGACTCAGACCCAGGGTCCGAGGAGCCATGGGGTCGACCAGCTTTCCTGGCCAACTTGGTCCTTGTCCTAGCTGCCGCGGTGTCGACCATCTCTCCTGGCCAACTTGGGCCCTGTGACCGAGGGTCGGAGATGTTGAACAGCTCTCCCAACAGTCTCGGTCCAGGGTCTGAGCTGCCGCGGTGTGAAACAGCTGTACGGCTGACTCGGACCCATGGTCCTTGGAGCTGCGTGGTCGATCAGCTGTCCTGGCTGACTCGGACCCGATTCTGACGTGCTGCAGGCTGAACCTTTTGTCCCGGCCAAAATGGTCCTGGTTCCGTGGGGCCGTGGGGTCGACCTGCTCTCCCAGCTGACACTGTACCATGGTCCGAGGGGCAGTTTGGTGGACCAGAGGTCCCGGCCGATGCTTTCCCTGGTCCAAGCTGCTGTGGGCTCGACCAGCTATCGCAGGCGACTCAGTCCATGATCCGAGGGTCAGGGGGTGGGCAGGGTTTTACCAGTGGTCCCGGCCGACTCGCTCCTCTGTCCGAAGGGCCTGGCAGTCGACCAGCTGTCACGGCAGACTCGATGCTTAGGGGCGTGGTGCCATGAGGTTGACCAGCTGACCCTGCCGACACAGTCCCGTGTCCGAAAGGCCGTGGGGTTGACCAGTTGTACGGGCCGATTCTATCGCGGGTCCGAGGCTCCGAGTGTTCGACCAGATGTACCAGCCAACTCTGTCCAGGGTCTGAGGGGCCGTCGGTTTGACCAGGTATCCTGGCCGACTCGGTCTCGTGTCCGAGCTGACATGGGATCGACCAAAAGTCCAGGCCGATTTGGAACCGCATCCGCAGACCCGTGGGATCGACCAGATGTCCCAGCCCACTCGGACCCTTGTCCGAGCTGTCGCAATTTTACCAGGTATTCTGTCCTCCTAGGTCCCGTGTCCGAGCTGACGTGGTCTTGACCAGCTGTCCTGGCTGACTCTGACCAAGGTCCATGGGGACGCAGGGTCGACCAGCTGTCCGGAACCACTCAGACCCTGGCCCGACTCTGACGCTGGTCCGAGGGGCTGCGGAGTCGACAAGAATCCCATCTGACTAGATCCCCGGTTCCGAGGGGCCACAGGGTCCACCAGCTGTACAGCCCGGCTCGGTACCAGGCTCCGACGCATCGGGGAACAATGGACATGGGGACCGAAGGTTCGAGGGCTCAAGGGGCCATGTTTTCATACAACTTCATGGCAAGCTCTTTCATGTGGACCCTAGTACTGAGGGACCGAGGGTCTGAAGAGCCTTGGGGTCGACCAGCTGTCCTGGCCGCCTCGGGCCCCCTGTCCAAGAGTTCACGTGGTCGAACATTCGTCCCGGCCGATTCGTTCCTGTATCCGAGGGTCTGATATTGGGCAGGGTCGACCAGGTCTCCCGGCCGACAAAATCCCCGGGACCGAGGTGCAGCAGGCTCACCCAGCTGCCCTGGCCGAGTCTTGCCCTTGACCAAGCTGCTGAGGGGTTTACCAGCTGTCCCGGGTGACACGGTCCCGTGTCCGAGGGGCCGAGTGTAGACGGAGTTGACCAGCGATCCCGGCTGACTAGGCCCCGGGACCAAGGAGCTGTGGTATCGAACAGGTATATTGGCCCACACGGTCCCTGATCTGAGCTGCCATGGGGTCGACCAGCTTTCCCAGACGAATGGGACCCCGGGACCACGGGGCCTTGCGGCTGACCAGCTGTCCCTGGCTGACTGGGACCCAGTGTCCGAGCTGCCACACTGTCGACAAAAACTCCCGGCTGACTCGGACCATGGGACCAAGGGTCCGAGAGGTCGACCACTGTCCCGGCCACCTCAGGCCCCGTGAAGGAGGGGCCGTGGGGTCGACCTGGTTCCAAGGGATGGCAGGGTCGACCAACGGTCCTCTCTGACTTGGACCCGGGTCCGTGCTGCTGCGAGGTCAATCAGCTGTCACAGCCGACTCGGTCCTGGTCTGAGATGCCAGGGTGTGGACCAGCTCTCCTGGGCAACTCGGGCCCTGTGAATGAGGGACAAGATGTGGACCAGCTCTCCCAACAGACTCGGTCCAGGGTCTGAGCTGCCTGTGGTATCGAACAGCTGTACCGGCTGCCTCGGACCCATGGTCCTTGGAGCTGAGCGGTCGACCAGCTCTCCCAGTCAAAAAGGGCCTGTGACCGAGGGTCCGAGACATCGACCAGCTCTAACAATAGGCTCGGTCCCGGGACTGAGCTGCCGCGGTGTGGAACATTTGTCTCGGCCGAGTCAGACCCAGGGTCCGAGGAGCCAAGGGGTCGACCTGCTATCCCGGCTGACTCGGTCCTGGTCTGAGCTGCCGCGGTGTCGACCAGCTCTCCTGGCCAACTCAGGCCCTGTGACCGAGGGTCGGAGATGTTGAACAGCTCTGCCAACAGTCTCGGTCCAGTGTCTGATCTGCCGTGGTGTGAAACAGCTGTACCGGCTGACTCGGACCCATGGTCCTTGGAGCGTCGGACCCGATTCCGACGTGCCGCGGGCTGAACCATTTGTCCCGGCCGAAATGGTCCCGGTTCCGTGGGGCCTGGTGTCGACCTGATCTCCCAGCTGACACGGAACCCTGGAGCGAGGGGCCGTGTGGTGGACCAGTGGTTCCGGCCGATGTTTCCCTGGTCCGAGATGCTGTGGGGTCGAACAGCTATCGCATGGCGACTCGGTCCATGGTCCGAGGCTCCGAGGGTGGGCAGTGTTTACCAGTGGTCCCGGCCGACATGCTCCTGCGTCCGACGGGCCTGGTATTCGACCAGCTGTCACGGCCGACTCGCTGCTTGGGGGCGTGGTGCGACCTGGCTGACACAGTCCCGGGTCCGAAGGACCGTGGGGTTGACCAGTTGTACGGGCGGATTCTGTCCCGGATCTGAGCATCCAAGTGTTCGACCAGATGTCCCAGCCAACACTGTCCCGGGTCTGAGGGAGCGTAGGGTTGACCAGCTATCCTGGCTGACTCAGTCTCAAGTCCAAGCTGACATGGGATCGACCAGCTGTCCAGGCCGACTTGGAACCGCATCCCCAGAGCCGTGGGGTCGAACAGCTGTCCCAGACCACTCGCCCCTGGGCCCCACCTGATGCAGTGTTGACCAGGTATTCTGTCCCTCCTAGGTCCCGTGTCTGAGCTGACGTGTTGTTGACCAGCTGTTCGGGCCTATTCGGACCACGGTCCGAGGGGCCGCAATGTCCAACAGCTGTCCGGGAAAACTCGGGCACAGGGCCGACTTGAGCCCCTTTCCGAGGGGCTGCAGAGTCTACAAGAATCCCAGCTGACTAGATCCCCTGTTCCGAGGGGCCACAGGGTCCACCAATGTCCTGCCTGACTCGGTACCGGGCTCCGAGGCACCGAGGGGACAATGGACAGGGGGACCAATGGTACGAGGGATCGAGGGGCTGCGTTTTCATACAACTTCATAGCATGCTCTTTCGTGTGGACCCTAGTACTGAGGGACCGAGGGTCTGAAGAGCCTTGGGGTCGACGAGCTGTCCCAGCTGACTCGGTCCTGGTCCGAGCTGCCGTGGCTTCGACCAGCTCTCCTGGCCCAATTGGGCTCTGTGACCGAGGGTCGGAGATGTGGACCACCTCTCCCAACAGACTCGGTCCAGTGTCTGAGCTGCCGCGGTGTCAAATATCTTTCCCGGTGTACTGGGACCCAGTGTCCGAGCTGCCACAGTGTGGACAAACTCTCCCGGCTGACTCGGACCCCTGGAGCAAAGGGCCTTGGTGTCGACCAGTTGTCCCAGTCAAAACGGGCCCTGTGACTGAGGGTACGATAAATCGACCAGCTCTACTAATAGGCTTGGTGCCGGGTCTGAGCTGCTGCAGTGTCGAACATTTGTCCCGGCAGACTCAGAGCCAGGGTCCGGGAGCCACGGGGTCGACCAGCTGTCCCGGCCCACTCGGTCCTGTTCCGAGCTGCCGCGGTGTCGACCAGCTCTCCTGGCCAACTTGGGCCCTGTGACTGAGGGTCGGAAATGTGGACCACCACTCCCAACAGACTCGGTCCAGTGTCTGAGCTGCCGTGGTGTCAAACAGCTGTACCAGCTGACTCGGACCCATGGTCCTTGGAGCTGCGTGGTCGATCAGCTGTCCCGGCTGACTCGGACCCAATTCTGATTTGCTGCGGGTGAACCATTTGTCCCGGCCGAAAACGTCCCGGTTCCATGGGGCCGTGGGTTCAACCTGATATATTAGCTGAAACGGAATGCCGGTCCGAGGTGCCGTGGGGTGGACCAGTGGTCCTGGCTTATGCTTTCACTGATCCGAGTTGCTCTGGGGTCGACCAGTTATCACTGGTGACTCGGTCCAATGTCCGAGTGTCCGAGGGTGGGCAAGGTTTACCACAACACCCGGCCGACTTGCTCCTGTGTTCGAAGTGTTTGGCAGTCGACCAGCTGTCACGTCCAACTCGCTGCTTGGGGGCGTGGTGACACGAGGTTGACCAGCTGACTCGGCCGACACGGTCAAGAGTCTGAAAGGCCGTGGGGTTGACCAGTTCTCCAGGAGATTTCTCTCCCTGGTCCGAGGGTCCGAGGGTTCGACCAGATGTCCCAGCCAACACTGTCCCGGATCCGAGGGGCCGTAGGTTTGACCAGCTATCCTGGCTGACTCGGTCTCGTGTCTGAGCTGACATGGGATCGAGCAGCTTTCAAGGCCGACATGGAACCGCATCCGC
Source organism: Phacochoerus africanus (assembly GCF_016906955.1). Lineage (NCBI taxonomy): Eukaryota > Metazoa > Chordata > Mammalia > Artiodactyla > Suidae > Phacochoerus > Phacochoerus africanus. The sequence continues at coordinate 9,525 of NW_025927417.1, read as the reverse complement.
AGAGCCGTGGGGTCGACCAGCCTTCCCAGACCACTCGGACCTGGGCCCGAACGGATGCAGTGTTGACCAGGTATTCCGTCCTCTTAGGTCCCGTGTCTGAGCTGACGTGTTGTTGACCAACTGTCCGGGCCTACTCGGACCACGATCCAAGGTGCCGCAGGGTCGACCATCTGTCCGGGAAAACTCGGACACAGGGCCGACTCGAGCCCCATTCCGAGGGTCCGCAGAGTCGACAAGAATCCCAGCTGTCTAGATCCCCGGTTCCGAGGGGGCCACAGTGTCCACCAGCTGTCAAGCCTGACACGGTACTGGGCTCCGAGGCACCGAGGGGACAATGGACTGGGGGACCGATGGTATGAGGGCCCGAGGGGCCGCATTTTCATACAACGTCATGACAAGCTCTTTCGTGTGGACCCTAGTACTGAGGGACCGAGGGTCTGAAGAGCCTTGGGGTCGACCAGCTGTCCCGGCCGACTCGGGCCCTGTGTCAAAGAGTTCACGTGGTCGAATATTCATCCCGGCCGATTGGTTCCTCTGTCCGAGGGTCTGAGATTGGGCAGGCTTGACTAGTTCTCCCGGCCGACTCAGAACCCCTGACCGAGGGGTAGCTGGGTCGCCCAGCTGCCCTGGCCGACTCTTTCCATTGTCCAAGATGCCGAGGGATTGACCAGATGTCCTAGGTTTCACTGTCCCGTGTCCGAGGGGCCGAGGCTGGACGGAGACGAACAGTGATCCCGGCTGACTCGGACTCGAGTCGAGGAGCGGTGGTGTCGAACAGGTACACTGGCACACTCCGTTCCGGATCCGAGCTGCCGTGGGGTCGACCACTTTCCCAGCCGAATGGGACCCCGGGACCAAGGGGCAGTGGGGTCGACCAGCTGTCCCGGCTGACTGGGACACAGTGTCCCATCTGCCGCAGTGGCGACAAACTCTCCCGGCTGACTCAACCCAGTGCCCGAGGTTTCGAGGGGTCGACCCCTATCCCAGCCACCTAGGGCCTCGGGAAGGAGGGGCCGTGGGGTCGACCTGGTTCCAATCGATGGCAGGGTCAACAAACTGTCCTGTCTGACTTGGTCCCGGGTCTGAGCTGCTGCGAGGTCGACCTGCTGTCGCAGCTGACTTGGTCCTGGTTCGAGCTGCCGCGGTGTCAACCAGCTCTCCTGGCCAACTCGGGCCTTGTGACCGAGGTTTGGAGATGTGGAACAGCTCTCCCAACAGACTCGGTCCAGGGTCTGAGCTGCCGTGGTATCGAACAGCTGTACCGGCTGACTCGGACCCATGGGCCTTGGAGCTGCAGGGTCGATAAGATGTCCCAGCTGACTCGGACCCGATTCTGACGTGCCACAGGCTGAACCATTTGTCCGCCCAAAATGGTCCCGGTTCCGTGGGGCCATGGGGTCGACCTGATCTCCCAGCTGACAAGGAACCCTGGTCCGAGCTGCCGTGGGGTCGACCACCTATCACAGGTGACTCGGCCCCAGTCTGATGTTCCGAGTGTGGGCAGGGTTTACCAGTGGTCCCTACAGACTCGCTCCTTTGTCCGAAGGGCCTGGCAGTCGACCAGCTGTCACGGCCGACTCACTGCGTGGGGGCGTGGTTTTATGAGATTAACCAACTGAACCGGCCGACACGGTACCGTGTCCGAAGTGACGTGGGTTTGACCAGTTGTCCGGGCAGATTCTGTCCCGGGTCCGAGGGTCCGAGGGTTCGACCAGATGTCCCAGCCAACTCTGTCCCGGGTCCGAAGGGTCGTAGGGTTGACCAGCTATCCTGGCTGTCTCGGTCTCGGGTCCGAGCTGACATGGGATCGACCAGCTGTCCAGGCCAACTTGGAACCGCATCCGAAGAGCCATGGGGTCGACCACCTGTCCCAGCCCACACGGACCCGGGTCCGAGCTGATGCTGTGTTGACCCAGTATTCCGTCCTCCTAGGACCCATGTCGGAATTAACATGTGGTTGAGGAGCTGTCCTGGCTGACTCGGACCTAGGTCCAATGGGCCGCAGCGTCAACCAACTATTCGGGCCTACTCGGACCCCGGGCCGATTCGGTCCCCGGTCCGTGGGGCCGCAGATTCGACAAGAATCCCAGCTATCTCCCCGGTTCAGAGGGGCCACAGGGTCCACCAGCTGTCCAGCCCGACCTGGTACAGGGTTCCGAGGCAGCGAGTGGACAATGGACCGGGGGACCGATGGTGCGAGGGCTCGAGGGCCGTGTTTTCATACAACTTCATGGCAAGCTCTTTCATGTGCACCCTAGTACTGAGGGACCGAGGGTCTGAAGAGCCTTGGGGTCGACCAGCTGTCCTGGCCGCCTCGGGCCCCCTGTCCAAGAGTTCACGTGGTCGAATAATTATCCCCGCCGATTGTTTCTTGTGTCCGAGTATCCTAGATTGGGCAGGGTCGACCAGTCCTCCCAGCCGACTCGGACCCCGGGACCGAGGGGCAGCAGGGTCGCCCATCTGCCCTGGCCGACTATTTCCCTGGTCCAAGCAGCTGAGGTGTTGACTAGCTGTCCCAGGTGACACGGTCCCGGGTCCGAGGGGCCGAGGTTGGACGGAGTCGACCAGCGATCCCGGCTGACCTGGACACGGGTCCGAGGAGCCGTGGTTTCTAACAGGTATACTGGCCCACTCGGTCCTGGATCTGGGCTGCCGTGAGGTCTTCCAGCTTTCCCAGCCGAAAGGAACCCCGGGACCAAGGGGCCGTGGGGTCGACCAGCTGTCCCGGCTGACTGGGACCCAGTGTCCGAGCGGTCGCAGTCTCGACAAACTCTCCCAGCTGACTCGTACACCGGGAGCTAGTGTCTGAGTGGTTTACCACTGTCCCGGGCACCACAGCCCCGGGAAGGAGGGGCTGTGGGGTCGACCCTGTTCCATGAGACGGCAGGGTCGACCATCTGTCCTGTCTGACTCGGTCCCGGGTCCGATCTGCTGCCAGGTCGACCAGCTGGCCTGGCCCACTCGTTCCTGGTCCGAGCTGTCGCTGTGTCCACCAGCTCTCCTGGCCAACTCGGGCCCTGTGACCGTGGGTCAGAGATGTGGACCAGCTCTCCCAACACACTCATCCATGGTCTGTGCTGCCGTGGTATCAAACAGCTGTACCGGCTGACTCGGACCCATGGTCCTTGGAGCTGAGCATCCGACCAGCTCTCCCGGTGAAAACGGGCCCTGTGACCGAGGGTGCGAGACATCGACCATCTCTACCAATGGGCTCTTTCCTGGGTCTGAGCTGCTGTGGTGTCGAACATTTGTCCCGTCTGACTCAGACCCAGTTTCCGAGGACCCACGGGGTCGACCAGCTGTCCTGGCCGACTCGGTCCTGGTCCGATCTGCTGCGGTGTTGACCAGTTCTCCTGGCCAAATTGGGCCCTGTGACCAAGGGTTGGAGATGTGGACCAGCTCTCCCAAGAGATACGGTCCAGTGTCTGAGCTGCCGTGGTGTCGAACAGCTGTACTGGCTGACTCGGACCCATGGTCCTTGGAGCTGCAGGGTTGTTCAGCTGTCCCGGCTGATTCAGACCCGATTCCGACGTGCGGCAGGCTGAACCATATGTCCTGGCCGAAATGATACTGGTTCCGTGGGGCCTTGGTGTTGACCTTTTCTCCCAGCTGACACAGACCCTGGTCTGAGGGGCCTTGGGGGTGACCAGCGGTCCCGGCTGATGCTTTCCCTGGTCCGAGCTGGGATCGACCAGCTTTCCAGGCCAACTTGGAACCGCATCCGCAGAGCCGTGGGGTCAACCAGCTGTCCCAGCCCACTCGGACCCGGGTCTGAGCTGACGCCGTGTTGACCAGGTATTCCGTCCTCCTAGGTCCCATGTCCGAGCTGACGTAGTGTTGACCAGCTGTCCCGAATGACTCGGAACTATGTCTGAGGGGCCGCAGGCTCGACAAACTGTCCGGGCCTACTCGGAACCGGGCCGACACGGACCCCGGTCCGAGGGGCCTCGGAGTTGACACGAATCTCAGCTGACTAGATCCCCGGTTCCGAGGGGCCACAGGGTCCACCAGCTGTCCAGCCCGACTTGGTACCGGGCTCCGAGGCACCGAGGGGACAATGGACTGGGGGACCGATGGAACGAGGGCTCGAGGGGCCGTGTTTTCATACAACTTCATGGCAAGCTCTTTCGTGTGGACCCTAGTATGAGGGACCGAGTGTCTGAAGAGCCTCGGGGTTGACCAGCTGTCCCGGCCGACTCGGGCCCAGTGTCCAAGTGTTCATGTGGTCGAATATTCGTCACGGACGATTCATTCCTGTGTCCGAGGGTCTGAGATCGGGCAGGGTCGACCAGTTCTCCCGGCCGACTCAAACCCCGGGACCGAGGGGCAGCAGGGTCGCCCAGCTGCCCTGGCCGACTCTTTCCCTGTACTAGCTGCCGAGGGGTTGTCCAGCTGTCCCGGCTGACTCGTACGTGGGTCCGAGGAGCCGTGGTGTCGAACAGGTATACTGGCCATCTCGGCCCCTCATCCGAGCTGCCGTGTGGTTGACCAGCTTTCCCAGCCAAATGGGACCCTGGCACCAAGGGTTCGTGGCATTGACCAGCTGTGCCGGCAGACTAGGACACATTCTCCGAGCTGCCGCAAGTGTCGACAAAATCTCCCGGCTTCCTCGGACACCCGGACCGAGTGTCCGAAGGGTCGACCACTATCCCGGCCACCTAGGGCCCCGGGAATGAGGGGTCGTGTGGTTCACCTTGTTCCAAGGGACGGTAGGATCGACCATCTGTCCTGTCTGACTCGGTCCCTGGTCCGAGCTGCTGCGAGGTCGACAAGCTGTCCCGGCCGACTCGGTCCTGGTCCGAGCTGCTGTGATATCGACCAGCTCTCCTGGCCAACTCGGGCCCTGTGACCGAGGGTCGGAGATGTGGACCAGCTCTCCCAACCGACTCGGTCCAGGTTCTGAGTTGCTGCAGTGTCAAATAGCTGTACCGGCTGACTCAGATCCATGGTCCTTGGAGCTGCAGCGTCGATCAGCTGCCCCGGCGGATTCAGACCCGATTCGGACGTGCCACGGGCTGAACCATTTGTCCCTGCCTAAATGGTCCTGGTTCCGTGGGGCCGTGCCGTCGACCTGCTCTCCCAGCTGACACGGAACCCTGGTCCGAGGGGCCATGGGGTGGACCAGTGGTCCCGGCTGATGCTTTCCCTGCTCCGAGCTGCTGTGGGGTCTACCATCTATCGCAGGCGACTCGCTCCCAGGTCCGAGGGTCCGAGGTTGGGCAGGGTTTACGAGTGGTCCCGGCCGACTCACTCCTATGTCCGAAGGGCCTTGCAGTCAAACATCTTTCATAGCTGACTCGCTGCTTGGGGGCGTGGTGCCACGAGGTTGACCACCTGACACGGCCGACACGGTCCCGTATCCAAAGGGCCATGGGTGTGACCAGATTTCTGGGCAGATTCTGTCCCGGGTCCGAGGCTCCGAGGGTACGACCAGATGTCCCAGTAAACTATGTCCCGGACCAAGGGGACGTGGGGTCGACCAGCTCTCTGAGCCCACTCAGACCCAGGTCCGAGCTGAAGCAGTTTTAACCAGGTATATCATCCTCCTAGGTCCCGTGTAAGCGCTGACGCGGTGTTGACCAGCTGTCCTGGCCAACTCGGACCCGGGTCTGACTTGCCGCTCTGTTGACCAGGTATTCCATCCTCCTAGGTCCCGTGTCCGAGCTGACGCGGGGTTGACCAGCTGTCCCGGCCGACTTCGACCTAGGTCCGAGGGGCCGCAGTGTCAACCAGCTGTCCAGGCCTAATGGACACCAGGCCGACACGGACCCCAGTCTGTGGGGCCGCGAAGTCGACACGAATCCCAGCTGACTAGATCCCCGGGTCCGAGGGGCCACAGGGTCCAACAGCTGTACAGCCTGACTCAGTAACGGGCTCCGAGGCATTGAGGGGACAATGGACCGGGGGACCGATGGTATGAGGGCTCGAGGGGCCGTTTTTTCATACAACTTCATGTCAAGCTCTTTCGTGTGGACCCTAGTACTGAGGGACCAAGGGTCTGAAGAGCCTTGGGGTCGACCAGCTGTCCCGGCTGCCTTGGGCCCCATGTCCAAGAGTTCACGTGGTCGAATAATCGTCCCGGCCGATTAGTTCCTGTGACCGTGGGTCTGAGATTGGGCAGGGTCGACCAGTTCTCCCGGCCGACTCGGACCCCGGGACCGAGGGGCAGCAGGGTCGCCCAGCTGCCCTGGCCGACTCTTTCCCTTGTCCAAGCTGCCGAGGGCTTGACCAGCTGTCCCAGGTGACACGGTCCCGGGTCCGAGGTGCCGAGTGTGAATGGAGTCGACCAGCGATCCCAAATGACTCGGAACCGGGTCCAAGGAACCGTGGTGTTCAACAGGTATACTGTCCCACTCGGTCCCGGATACGAGCTGCCGTGGGTTCGACCAGCATTCCCAGCTGAATGAGACCTTGTGACCAAGGGGTCGTGGGGTTGACCAGCTGTCCTGGCTGACTGGGAAACATTGTCCAGGCTGCCGCAGTGTCGACAAATTCTCCCGGCTGTCTCGGACCCAGGGACAGAGGGTCCAAGGGGTCGACCACTGTCCAGCACTTAGGGCCCCGGAAAGGAGGGGCCGTGTGGCCGACTTGGTTCCAAGGGACAGCAGGGTCGACCATCTGCCCTGTCTGACTCGGTCCCGGGTCCGAGCTGCTGCGAGGTCGACCAGATGTCCCGGCCGACTCGGTCCTGGTCCGAGCAGCCGCGGTGTTGACCAGCTCTCCTGGCCAACTCGGGCCCTGTGACCAAATGACAAGATGTGGACCTGCACTCCCAGCAGACTCGGTCCAGGGTCTGAGCTGCCGTGGTATCGAACAGCTGTACCGGCTGACTCAGACCCATGGTCCTTGGAGCTGAGCAGTCGACCAGCTTTTCCGGTCAAAACGGGCCCTGTGACCTTGGGACCGAGACATTGACCAGCTCTACCAATAGGCTCGGTCCCGGGACTGAGCTGCTGCAGTGTCGAACATTTGTCCCGGCCGACTCAGACCCAGGGTCCGAGGAGCCATGGGGTCGACCAGCTGTCCCGGCCGACTCGGACCTAGGTCCGAGGGGCCGCAGGATCGACGAGCTGTCCGGGCCTACTCGGACTCCGTTATGACTAGAATCCCAGCTGACTCGATCCCCCGGTTCCGAGGTGTCCCAGGGTCCACCAGCTGTCCAGCCCGACTCGGTACCGGGCTACGAGGCAACGATGGGACAATGGACCGGGGGAGCATTGGTATGAGGGCTCGAGGGGCCGCGTTTTCATACAACTTCATGGCAAGCTCTTTCGTTTGGACCCTAGTACTGAGGGACCGAGGGTCTGAAGAGCCTTGGGGTCGACCAGCTGTCCCGGCCGACTGGGGCCCCGTGTCCAAGAGTTCACGTGGTCGAATATTCGTCCCGGCCGATTTGTTCCTGTATCCGAGGGTCTGAGATTGGGCAGGGTCGACCAGTTCTCCCGGCCGACTCGGACCCCAGGACCGAGGGGCAGCAGGGTCGCCCAGCTGGCCTGGCCGACTCTTTCCCTGGTCCAAGCTGCCGAGGGGTTGACCAGCTGTCCCAGGTGACACGGTCCGGGTTCCGAGGGGCTGAGTGTGGACAGAGTCGACCAGCAATCCCGGCTGACTCAGACCCTGGTCCGAGGAACCTCGTTGTCAAACAGGTATACTGGCCCACTCGGTCCTGGATCCGAGCTGCCGTGGGGTCGACCAGCTTTCTCAGCTGAACGGGACCCCGGGTCCAAGGGTCTGTGTGTCGACCAGCTGTCCCAGCTGACTGGGACCCAGTGTCCGAGCTGCCGCAGTGTCGACAAATTCTCCCGGCTGACACGAACCCCAGGACCGAGGGTCCGAGGGGTCGACCACAGTCCCGGCCACCTAGGGCCCTGGGAAGGAGGGGCCGTGGGTTTGACCTGGTTCGAAGGGACGGCAGGGTCGACCATCTGTCCTGTCTGACTCGGTCTCAGGTCTGAGCTGCTGCGAGGTCGACCAGCTGTCCCGGCCGACTCGGTGCTGTCCGAGCTGCCACTGTGTCCCACAGCTCTCCTGGCCAACTCGGGCCCTGTAACTGATGGTCGGAGATGTGGACCAACTCTCCCAACAGACTCGGTCCAGGGACTGAGCTGCCGTGGTATCAAACAGCTCTACCGGCTGACTTGGACACATGGGCCCTGGAACTGCGGGTTAGATCAGCTGCCCTGGGGGACTCGGACCCGATTCCGACGTGTCGCGGGCTGAACCATTTGTCCTGGCCGAAATGGTCCCGTTTCCGTGGGGCCGTGGTTTCAACCTGCTCTCCCAGCTGACACAGAACCCCAGTCTGAGGGGCCGTGGTGTGGACGAGCAGTCCCGGCCGATGCTTTCCCTGGTCCGAGCTGATCTGGGGTCGACCAGCTATCACAGGCGTCTCGCTCCCAGGTCCGAAGGTCCGAGGGTGGGCATGCATTACGAGAGATCCCGGCCGACTCGCTCCTGTGTCTGAAGGCCCTGGCAGTCGAACCACTGTCACGGCCGCCTCGATGCTTAGGGGCGTGTTGCCACGAGGTTGACCAGCTGACGCGGCTGACACGGTCTGGGTCCGAAAGGCCGTAATATTGACCAGTTGTTCGGGCGGATTCTGTCCCGGGACCGAGGGTCAGAGGGTTGGACAAGTTGTCCCAGACAATTCTGTCCCGGGTCCGAGGGGCCGTAGGGTTGACCAGCTATCCTGGCCGACTCGGTCTTGGGTCTGAGCTAACGCAGGATCGACCTGCCATCCAGGCCTACTTGGAACCGCATTAGCAGAGCGGTGGGGGTAGACCAGCTGTCCGCAGCCAATCGGACCCGCGTCCGAGATGAGGCAGTGTTGACCAGGTATTCCGTCCTCCTAGGTCCCGTGTCCAAGCTTACGTGGGGTTGACCAGCTATCCCGGCCGACTCGGACCTAGGTCCGGGGGTCCGCAGTGTTGACCAGGTGTCCGGGCCTACTCAGACCCCGGTCCTACACGGACCCCGGTCTGAGGGGCCGCAGAGTCGACAAGAATCACAGGTGACTAGATCCCCGGTTCCGAGGGGCCACAGGGTCCACCAGCTGTACAGTCCGACTCGGTACCAGGCTACGAGGCAACGAGGGGACAATGGACCGGGGGACCGATGGTACGAGGGTTCGAGGGGCCGCGTTTTCATACAACTTCATGGCAAGCTCTTTCGTGTGACCCTAGTACTGAGGGACCGAGGGTCTGAAGAGCCTTGGGGTCGACCAGCTGTGGCCGACTCGGGCCCGTGTCCAAGAGTTCACGTGGTCGAATAATTATCCCCGCCGATTGTTTCTTGTGTCCGAGTATCCTAGATTGGGCAGGGTCGACCGTCCTCCCAGCCGACTCGGACCCCGGGACCGAGGGAGCAGGTGGCCATCTGCCCTGGCCGACTATTTCCCTGGTCCAAGCAGCTGATGAGGTGTTGACTAGCTGTCTCAGGTGACACGGTCCCGGTTCCGAGGGGCCGAGGTTGGACGTAGTCGACCAGCGATCCCGGCTGACCTGGACACGGGTCCGAGGAGCCGTG